>NC_069786.1:97542824-97845854 GCF_027406575.1 Nycticebus coucang | reverse complement strand
CTTTGTTTTTATTTCTGAGTAATGTCTTGGCTATTCGAGGATTTTTCTGATTCCATAAAAAATGAAGTATTATTTTTTTCAAGATCATTAAAGTATGACAGTGGAGCTTTAATAGGGATTGCATTAAAATTGTATATTGCTTTGGGTAGTATGGACATTTTAGCAATGTTGATTCTTCCCAGCCATGAGCATGGTATATTTTTCCATTTGTTAACATTTTCAGCTATTTCTTTTCTTAGAGGTTGATAGTTCTCTTTATAGAGATCTTTCACGTCCTTTGTTAGATAAATTCCCAAATATTTCATCTTCTTTGGCACTACTGTGAATGGAATAGCGTCCTTAACTGTTTTTTTCAGCTTGACTATTGTTGGTATATATAAAGGCTACAGATTTGAGAATGTTGATTTTGTAACCTGAGACGCTGCTGTATTCCTTGATCACTTCTAAGAGTTTTGTAGTCAAATCCCTGGTGTTTTCCAGATATACAATCATATCATCTGCGAAGAGCGAAAGTTTGATCTCTTTTGACCCTATAGGAGTACGCTTGATCACCTTTTCTTCCCTAATTGCGATGGCTAAAACTTCCATTACAATGTTAAAGAGCAGTGGAGACAATGGGCAGCCTTGTCTGGTTCCCGATCTCAGTGGAAATGATTTCAATTTAACTCCATTCAATATGATATTGGCTGTGGGTTTGCTGTAGATGGCCTCTATTAGTTTAAGAAATGTCCCTTCTATATCAATTTTCTTAAGTGTTCTGATCATGAAGGGATGCTGGATATTATCAAAAGCTTTTTCTGCATCAATTGAGAGAATCATATGGTCTTTGTTTTTTAATGTGTTTATGTGATGAATTATACTTATAGATTTATGTATTGAATCAGCCTTAAGACCCTGGGATAAAACCAACTTGGTCATGATGTATAATTTGTTTGATGTGCTGCTGGATTCTGATTGTTAGGATCTTGTTGAATATATTTGCATCTATATTCATTAGTTATATTGGTCTATATATTTTTTTTATTGTTGGGTCTGTTCCTGGATTGAGGATCAGGGTGATGTTTGCTTCATAGAATGTGTTGGGTAGTCTTCCTTCTTTTTCTACATTTTGGAACAGGTTGAGTAATATAGGTACTAGTTCCTCTTTAAAGGTTTGGTAGAATTCTGATGCGAAGCCATCTGGTCCTGGGCTTTTCTTATTAGGGAGATTTTGTATGGTTGATGCTATTTCAGAACTTGATATTGGCCTGTTCAACATTTCCACTTGATTCTGGCTAAGTCTTGGAAGGTGACGTGCTTCCACATATTATTCAATTTCCTCCAGATTTTCATATTTCTGAGAATAAAGTTTCTTGTAATATTCATTAAGGATTTTTGAATTTCTGAGGAGTCTGTTGTTATTTCGTCTTTGTCATTTCTGATTGACGAGATTAGAGATTTTAGTCCTTTTATGCTGGTTAGGTTAGCCAAAGGTTTATCAATTTTATTGACCTTTTCAAAAAACCAACTTTTTGATTTATTGATCTGTTGTATAATTCTTTTGTTTTCAATTTCATTTAATTCTGCTCTCATTTTGGTTATTTCTTTTCTTCTACTGGGTTTGGGGTTGGAATATTCTTCCTTTCCAGTTGCTTGAGATGTCCCATTAAGTTGTTAACTTCCTCTCTTTCCGTTCTCTTGAGGAAGGCTTGCAGTGCTATAAATTTAGGACTGCCTTTGCGGTATCCCAGAGGTTCTGACAATTCGTGTCTTCATTGTCGTTTTGTTCCAAAAATTTGGCAGTTTCCTTCTTAATCTCATCTCTTACCCAGCTATCATTCAGCATAAGGTTATTTAACTTGCATGTTTTTGTATGAGTATGCAGATTTCTGTCGTTACTGAGTTCAACATTTATTCCATGGTGGTTTGAGAAGATGCAAGGAAAAATTTCTATTCCTTGAAATTTACTGAGGTTATACTTGTGACCTAAGATGTGATCAATTTTGGAGTATATTCAGTGGGCTGATGAGAAGTATGTGTATTCAGTTTTGTTGGGATGGAATGTTCTGTAGATGTCTGCTAAATCCAAAGGTTGGATGGTTAGGTTTAAATGTAAGATTTCTTGGCTCAGCTTCTTATTGGACAATCTATCCAACGCTGCCAAAGGAGTGTTGAAATCTCCGACTATTATGGAGCTGGAGGAAATCAAGTTGCTCATGTCTGTTAGAGTTTCTCTTATAAATTGAGGCACATTCTGGTTGGGTGCATAAATGTTAATCATTGAAATCTCATCATATTGAGTATTACCCTTAACAAATATGAAATGACCATTCTTATCCTTCCTTACTTTTGTTGGTTTAAAGCCTATTGTGTCTGCAAATAGAATTGCAACACCTGCTTTTTTCTGATTACCATTTGCCTGAAATATGGATGACCATCCTTTCACCCTGAGTCTATATTTATCTTTTAAGGTAAGATGTGATTCTTGTATGCAGCAAATATCTGGCCTGAGTTTTTGTATCCAGTCAGCTAACCTGTGCCTCTTTAGAGGACAGTTTATGCTGTTCACATTAATGGAGAATATTGATAAGTCTGGTAAAATTTTGGGTATCGAGTTTTTTGAAAGTCCAGTGGACATTTTTAATCCTTTTGCCACTGTGGAAGTTGGAGTTTGATCCAAAGTTTCTGAGTGAGTTTACTTTTGTGGTAGAGGATTGGGCTGGTCATTATCAAGGATAGGTCTGAGAATGTCCTGAAGAGCTGGTTTGGTTATGACATATTTCTTCAACATATGAATGTCATTAAAGTATTTAATTTCTCCATCATAAATGAAACTCAGTTTAGCTGGATACAGGATCCAGGTTGAAAGTTATTTTGCTTTAGGAGATTATAAGTTGATGACCACCCTCTTCCGGCTTGAAAAGTTTCAGCAGAGAGATCTGCAGTCATTCTAATATTCTTCCCTTTGTCGGTAATGGATTTCTTACCCCTGGCTGCTTTCAATTTTGTCCTTCATATTAACTTAAGTGAAGTTAATTATGATATGCCTGGGGGATGTCTTGTTTGGATTGAGTCGTGCTGGGGTTCTGAAACTGTCAGCTATCTGAATTTCAGAATCTCTTGGCATGTCTGGAAAATTCTCTTTCATAATTTCATGGAGAAGGGTCTCTGTGCCTTGCAAGGCCACTTCATCACTTTCAGGGATTCCAATGAGGCAGATGTTAGCCTTCTTCGAGTTATCCCAGAGTTCTCAGAGAGAATGATCTGTTTTGCTCTCCATTTCTCTTCCTCTTTGAGAGTTTGGGAGCATTCAACAGCTTTGTCTTCTATGTCAGAAATCCTTTCTTCTGCTTGCTCCACTCTATTACTGAGGGATTCTACTGTATTTTTCAGATTTCTGAGGTCTGCAAATTCTTGCTTCAGTGCTCAAAATCTTTGGTGGTTTTGTCTTTAAATTTGTTAAATTCTTGACACAACTTTTGAATTGCTCCTCGAATTTCTAATTCCAAATTTTCTTCCATTCTATTAATCTTGTTTGCAATCCAAATTCTGAATTTGATTTCTGACATCTTGGCCAGCTGCTTATGAATGGGATCTTCAGTTACATCTGCCATATCTTTCCAACGGGGGGTTGATCTATTATGGTTATTCATGTTACCAGAGTTTTTCTGCTGATTCTGCCCCATGATTATTTTACACCATTTGACTTTTCTCCTGGAGCTTTGTTGAGGACCCATACAGTGCTATGGCCTGAGAAACTGGGGGCCTGTTTGGTGTGGTGGGGCTAAGTGGTTCTGTCTTGTTTTTAGCTGGTCTCTGTCTGACCCTAGTGAAACAGTCACTCCGGGTTGAAGTCTCAGCTGTGGAGAAATACCAGCAATTAAGTCACCCCACCCCCCACAGGCAACAATTGGAAAAGGAAAATCAAACCTTCCTACAACCACACTCTCAGGGCACCACTTGGATAGTCCTCGGGCAATTTGCTACGTTCAATTGTCTCATTCAGCACCTGTCTCAGGTGGGAGAGTTTAAAAGGTCTCTGGCTACTGCATCACAGGGGTCTGGTGACAACTCAAATATGACTTGCTCCAATGCTCTGTGAAGTCAGGAGGACTCACCCAGCATTAGATTAGTCTGGGAAGGTTGATGCCTCCTTCCCTACCTTGCACCTCTGTCACACCCAGTCACTGATTGCCCTGCAGGGCTGTGACCCTGTTGCCTCCAATGAGCAGATACTCCAGGGGTTTGCACCTGCCTGAATCACAAGTAAATCTATATCTGCTCAGCCAGGCTGCTGCTCTCTGCCTCTATCTAGCAGGGGGAGGTGAGGCCTGACAACCTTGGGTACTTGATGGAGGCTGGGGCTGTTCACTCAGTTCTATACTGCCCCTGATTGATGTTACTGACAGAACAGAACAACTTTGTGGGAATTTGTTTCTGTCCATGCTAAATTCCCCTGCAGAAGAGAAGCTGTTTTGAGTTCTCTGAACCTGTGCCTCAGGCCCTGTCTTTACTTCTGCAGGTTTGTATTCGCAGCACGGTTAGCTGTCAGTTCTAGCCTCCTGCCTTCCTTTGTCTATAGGCTGACAATCCCCTGAGAGCCAGGTGTGTCTTAGACTCAGTAAAGCAGTCCTCTGGGTCAGGCCCACCTTGGGAATTTCCCGGCTCTGTGCATGTGTTGTCTAGTCCCCATGCTCCACCTAGGCCGGTACCCCCTCAGGCAAACCCTTTACTCATGGGGCCTGTGTTTCAGTCCTAGATCTGTTCCACAGTGCTTGCCACCTGAGAAGATACCCAGCCTCCTCTGGTTGCCCAGGGAGATGGGGTGTGGCTTTGGAATATCCGGGGGTGAGCCCTATTGTTGCCAAAAAATGGCTGCTGCTCTGTGCCTCGGGGCACTGCTGCTCTGGCGTGATTCCCTCTTAGCTGACTGTCCACTCCTCACTCCCATGCCGCAGAATCAGCACTGACCAGCTGCAGTCCAGGCCCTGTCCACACCCCTCGAGAAATCACCCAAGAATCTAGACTCCTGGGGACAGGCCTCCAGAACTCAGAGTGAGAGTGGAGGGGAATGCTGGGAGCTCAGAATTGCAGGTAGAGAATATATACACTTTTATACAGTTTTATGCCTGGCAGGAGAACACCGTGGCACCCTAGTAGGGGAAGTAGGTTGTTTTTGGAGGGTCTCTCCCATGGAGTGTAGTGGGAGGAACTTTGAACTCTGCTTGTTTGTTTGTGGGGCACTCTGAGCCATTCTCATGGTGGAGGGGACTCCTGTCAGTTTGGTGATGGATTTTGTACCTTTTGTTTGTATCCTTGGGGTCACAGCTCACCTCAGCAGGGTTGATGTGCGTTCTTCAACCTTCTCCCTTGGTGCAGCTCTAATCCACCAGGTTACTTGCTAAATTTCTGTCCTTTAATCTCCTTTTGGACGGGAGCCTCTGTGGAAACCTGGCTTCAGTCAGCCATCTTGTCTCTGCCTCTGATGACTTGGGAGAGGTGGGCTACACGTCTGTCCCGTCTGCCATCATGCTCCGCCTCCTCTTAATTTTTATTTCATTTTGCAGTTTTTTTTTGGCTGGGGCTGGGTTTGAACCCACCACCTCTGGCATATGGGGCCGGCACCTTACCCCTTTGAGCCACAGGCGCCACCCTAATTTTTATTTCTTATATCATCCTCAGTGAAAATTAGAAGCAGAATTATAGTTTTATGAAGATATCTTTATTAAGAATTATAGTAGTATAATTCATTTTTTGGTTATTTGATTTGATATCTGGGTAAGGTTTAGAGAATTAAACTAGTTTGAAACTGTGCTAAGTACAAAGAGAGTTCATGATAGTTCAAAATAGAGACTACGTCTTAGTTACTGGAAAGAGGCAGCTTAGTGTAATGATGGAGGTGGTGGGCTCCTCAGAAAAGCCTGATTCCCTCTCAGAGGCCTGGTTCTACTTTACGTTAGCTGTGTGACCTCAGGCAAGTTACTTAACTGCTCCGAGACTGTTTTCTTCTAAAACTGAAAAATGATAATGCCTCATCATTGGTTGTTGAGGTGTAATTAAGAGCAGTTAGAATGATGTCTGGTATGTTAAAAGGACTCAATACATGTTAGCTATTATTATTTCCATAGTTTGATACAAATTATTACCTTACACAGTGTGATGGGGGCATGGACGTTGAGACTGAATGAACTACTGCAACAATGCAGGTTTAACTGGAAGCGATGACCCTGATTGTTGAGTTCTGCTGTTTTCCTTGGCTGTACGACCTCTGTTTTGAACACGGAGTGGTGAATAGAAACAGCCAGCCCTCTTGCATCAGATAAGGCTTGAATTCAGACTTTGATTCTTGTCAGCTGTGTGACCTTGGGCAAACTACCAATCCTGTTTGAGTCTCAATTTCCTCATTTATGGGAGGGGGATGAGAATCCTCCTTTTGCAAGTTTTCTTTTTTTTTTTTTTTTGAGCCAGAGTCTCAAGCTGTCACCCTGGGTAGAGTGCCATGGCGTCACAACTCACAGCCACCTCCAACTCTTGGGCTTAAGTGATTCTCTTGCCTCAGCCTTCCAAGTAGCTGGGATTACAGGCACCCACCACAACACCCAGCTATTTTTTGGTTGTGGTTGTCATTGTTGCTTGGCAGGCCCGGGCTAGATATGAATCCACCAGCTCCAGTGTATATGGCTGGCTCCTTAGCCACTTGAGCTACAGGCGCTGAGCCAGCCTTTTGCAAGTTTTGAGGAAGGATAAATAAGATAATACAGTCAAGCACCTGACCCTAGGCTGTCCCCTGCCTCCCATCCCTTGACACTTAGCTTGTCCCATGGGAAACATCATGAATCTATCTCATCACTCTTTCCAGCTGAGCTCAGATTTGTTGCCAAAATGCTTCTCAAGGGAATCCTTCAGGCTGTTCCTGCCCCAGCCCATCAAAAATGAAGCCCGCTTGTGATCTGGAAGCCCTGTGATTTAGCTCTACTACTACTAAGTTTAAAGTAGGTTGAATTGCAGAGTGTCAGGAGGCAGCCGTTTCAGAGCAGATGAAGCAAGGGGCTGAGGAGCTGGAGGCAGCAGTGCAGACTCACCTTAGAAAGTCTGATGGGAGAAGGAAGGAGAAGGCTGAAACCACAGCTCCAAGCAAGGGGGCTGGTAGCATGAGTGAGGGGGGTTTTGCTAGTTGCTGTTGCTTGATTTCATTCGACGTTGTTATTGTTTAATAGGTCAGAACAAGTTGAGCATATTTATAAGAAGAAGTCGATGAACCAGGGGCAAGATGCAGAGAAAGGGGATTATTGATGGAACCATGTCTGAGGGGCGGCAGTAGAGGCAGGACCGGAAGCTAGTTAAAGGGTCTGTCTTGGAAGGAAGCAGAGATTCTGCAAAGAGGAACAGAAAGAAAAAGCATAGCTACCGTGCACCAGACATCGTTCTGAGAGCTGGAACAGCCACAGCAAACAGACAATAGTCCCTGCCATAGCTCACAGGCTGCTTCCCTTCTCTTTCCCGAACCATCCCCACAATGCACAAGCTGTGGAAACCCACGGCTGACTCACGCGTACTAGGGCACTATTTGTAGTAAATTACAGGACTCATCTCAAAATTGCCACCTTCCCGCCAGGATGACACAGCATTTCTCTCTCTGATGAAAACCTTTCCATCAAAATGAAACAAAACAAGGAATAACAGGCTTACTATTAAAACGTATTAGCAAATGAGCACATTTTTTCCTATTCTAAATGGGAATAATTTTAAGACAGCAGATAGCTCTTACCTAAAATAGCCAGTGGCAGAGAGACTAATGTCATTAACCAGTAAAAGAAAGGACACTTTTAAAGGACAAATATGCACCTGGACAGAAGAAGCAAAGCATGGAAAAATTACTCTTTGCGGGGGTGGTGGCACCTGTGGCTCAAGGAGTAGGGTGCTGGTCCCATTGACCAGAGGTGGCGGGTTCAAACCCAGCCCTGGCCAAAAGCTGCAACAAAAAAAGAAGAAAGAAAAATGACCATTTTCTGGTTTTCGTACTTTTTCTTAATGTTGGGAACATCAATTTTGCTGAGTGAAAAAAAGAACATAATGACGGAGTGGGTTCTGACATTGGCTCAGAAGTGTGACTGCTTTTCTGTGGAGACAAGGTCACTGTTCTGGTGAATCTGCTTAAAGAACAGGTGGAAAAGTGATGAGGGGAACACCTGCAGTAGAGTTTAAATGCAGGGTCCCCAAGCAAAATCTGACCAAGGAAATGACCGTCCTCCTGTCCCTACAATTGGAGAACCAGGCCAAAGGTGGAGCTACAGCTAGTGGTCGGAATACACACATATATTTTCAGTTTCAAAGGAACCAAATGAAAAAAAGAGCTAGGTTGGTAGATGGCTCCTGTTGCCTCATCACTCCCTGAGGGTTTCCCACACAACTTCAAAGTCACTTCCCAGCGGTACTAATTAAGGGCTTTGCGGAACCTCTGTTCCCTCAATTTTAATCTGGATCATGTTCTGATAGGAAGCCTTTGTTCTGAAGGAAGACCAAGAACTACTGCCCAGAGAACACCCATCTAGTTCTCCTCATGAATGTTAGAAATGCGTGTGTTGGAAACACTAGCCTTAACCAAAGATGCTTTTCAAAACTATCCAATATAGAAGCTTCTGCAAGAACTCCCTTTAAATGCACTGCCTTTATTTCCTTGCAAATTTCTAAGTGTGAACTAGATGGTATGAGCTCTACCATCCTCAGCTAACAAGCAGACACGTACTAAGTTATTTATTTATTTTTATTTTATTTTATTTTTTATTAAATCATAGCTGTGTACATTGATATGATCATGGGGCATCATACACTTGCTTCATAGACCGTTTGACACATTTTCATCACAATGGTTAACATAGCCTTCCTGGCATTATCTCAGTTACTGTGCCAAGACATTTACATTCCACATTTACCAAGTTTTGCAAATATCCCTGTAAGATGCACCACAGGGGTAATCCCACCAATCCCCCTCCCTCTACCCCCCTCCCCCTTCCCTCCCCTCCCTTTCCCCCTTCCCCCTATTCTTAGGTTGTAATTGGGTTATAGCTTTCATGTGAAAGCCCTAAATTAGTTGCATAGTAGGGCTGAGTACATTGGGTACTTTTTCTTCCATTCTTGAGATACTTTACTAAGAAGAAGATGTTCCAGCTCCATCCATGTAAATATGAAAGAGGTAAAGTCTCCATCTTTCTTTAAGGCTGCATAATATTCCATGGTGTACATATACCACAATTTATTAATCCATTCGTGGATCGATGGGCACTTGGGAGAGTGCAGGGAAAACCCTTGAAGAAATTGGTCTGGGAGAGTATTTTATGAAGAGGACCCCCCGGGCAATTGAAGCAGCTTCAAAAATACACTACTGGGACTTGATCAAACCTAAAAGCCTCTGCACAGCCAAGAACAGTAAGTAAAGCAAGCAAAGCCCTCAGAATGGGAGAAGATATTTGCAGGTTATGTCTCCGACAAAGGTTTAATAACCAGAATCCACAGAGAACTCAAACGCATTAGCAAGAAAAGAACAAGGGATCCCATCGCAGGTTGGGCAAGGGATTTGAAGAGAAACTTCTCTGAAGAAGACAGGCGTGCGGCCTTCAGACATATGAAAAAATGCTCATCATCTTTAATCATCAGAGAAATGAGTTATTTATAAAGAAGGACAGCACTTAACACCTCTTCTCCAGGTGTGGACACAGAACCAGAGATTTGTTCGGCTAGATCTGGTTGCCAGGTGAATCGCCGAGCCCATCTGTCCCTGTGCTCTCCTCCTGAAGCCTGATCCAGCAGTGTCGCGGGGAGCGCGATAGAAATGCAGGTGCTGAGGCCCACCTAAGACTGCTGAGTCAGAGTCTGCATTTTAACAGACGCCCAAGTGATCTGTCTGCTCACTGATGCCTGGGTGGCGCTCGGGACGCTGCACAGGGGAAGAGGGAACATGTGCCTCCACCCTGCGCCCCACAGGAGCCCTGCAGGTGCCAGGACTCTGGCTGATGATGGGTTGAAGGCATTTCATGAGGGGCTGGTAGGCATTCTGCAGGTGGACAAGGACAGAAGATGGCCGAGAATCAGATGGCGAGTACTTCCAGACACTCCTCTCCCCTGCCTGCCGCTCCCAGATGTCTTCCATGCGATTTTTCTCCACAACTGGGCACAGGACAGGCCCTGGTGCCCCGTGTGGAGCTGATGGGGAGGCAGGCTTTGTGGGCCACCCAGGAGGTGAGGGAGGGGGCTAGAGGGAGGTCAGACAGAACGCAAGCCCCATGTGCCCAGTTCAACCAAAATGCCTCTGCTTTTACTTTAGGCATTCAGGTTCCATTTCAGATTTGCTGCCTACTTAGCAAGGTTAGGAAAACCAGCACCCAGGGCAGTGAGCACAAGAGCTGATCCTGGCCAGGCACAGAGAAAGGCAGAGTGCTGTGGGGAGGTGGATTTTGGAGTCAGATGTGCCTGGGATTGACTAGCTCTGCTGCTTCTCAGCATGTGGGTAAACCATACTCTCCATGCCTTGGAGAATCTCATCTGCCACCCAGAGATGCCAGCACCTGCTTTGCCGGGGACAATCCCCATTCACGCTCATCCCTGCGTTAACATCGGTGACTTCCCTTGCTCTCCCAAGTGTCTTAGTTCAGATGAGATGGTCACTTAACTAGCAACTGAAATTTGAAGAATTGTTTTAGATACAGTCATGTGCCACGTAACAACATTTTAGTAACACACCACATATATGACAGTGGTCCCATATAGTTGTAATGGAGCTTAAAAAATTCCTATTGCCTAGTGATGCTGCATCATCAGAATGTCATAGCACAATTATTGTTTTTAAATAAACTTAGTGTAGCCTAGGTGTACAATGTTATAAAGTCTACAGTAGCGTAGTGTACAGTGCTATCCTAGGCACACACTCGCCACTCACATGCTGACTCACCCAGAGTAACTTTCAGTCCTACAGGGGCCATTCATAGGAAGTGCCCTAAATAGGTGTACCATTTTTTATCTTTTATACCACATTTTTATCATCCACCTTCTATGTAACACTGTGTTACAGTTGTCTACAGTATTGAGTATATGGCCTGCTGTACCGGATGGTAGCCTAGGAGTGACAGGCTGCACCATCGCCTAGGTGTGTGGCAGGCCACACCATTTAGGTTTGTGGAAGTGCCCTCTGTGGTTGTTTGCACAGTGAGAAAATTACCTAATGATGCATTTCTCGGAACATATCCCCACGGCTAAGTGATGGCAATATTGTCTCAACTACTTTACCCTAGACTCACTAAGCTTTGTGAAAGAAATGTTGGAACCTGAATGGTGACAGAGTGACCAACATTAAGTGACTCTTGTCATTGGTATTTAAGTTCAGCTCACCAACCAGGGAGATCTCCCCCTGTTCCCTTCCCAGGTGAGACCTTGTACTTGCCCTCCTCCGGGTACCAGAACATTTGGCCCAAAGCCTCTGCTCTCTGTCTTGCAGAGAGGGCAGTCTGGGGAGATGTTGGCTCTCAAGTAAGGAAGTCTTTTATGGAGGGAATTTTAACTTTGTTCTGCTCTGGTGTAAAAAGTGAAACAGCAAAGGGACAGGAGCGGTACTAATTTACATGTGAAGCATTCAAACAGATAACCTCCTGGCTGTTCAAGATAGAGCTCAAGATACAGCAGTGACATGTCAGATTTCTCCCTGAGTCCCCTTCCATCTGTGGGCCCCCAGGGCCAGGCTGAGGATGATTACCTATTACCTTCTATACTTGAAATAATGCTTCAGGAAAAGAGGTAATGTTTCGTCTGTTAGAATGATTAAAAAAAAAAAAAAAAAGAGGTCATGTTTCCTGCCTTTGTGAAGTATGGGTCTTGGAGTGGTGTTTTTTAAATGTATCAAGGAAAAAATAAAATTTATGCTGCTAAATAATGCCCAAGTGCCCACGGATGTGTGTGGAACCGAGGAATACTAGGAGATAGTTTTTCATCCTCTTCTCTCTGGTGTTCATGTAAAAAGCATCAGGGAAAATTTTTTAGACTAGCGGAGAGGGCTCCTCTGGAAAAAAATTTAAATTTCAATGTATATACAATTTTTATGGCAAATAAGCATTATATGGTAAGCAAGAAAATACTTTCAAAAATAAAAATACATAATTTCAAAAACAAGAAAAGGGCTCTGTAATGTGAAAGAAGCTGGAAGTCAGGAAATCATCACCCGCACAGCTTTGCCGCTGACACAACCGTGTGGGCGCTGCTGTGGATTCACCACGCCAGGGGGGATGTAAGACATTGTCGTCGGTATCTGTAATTCACGGCTGCCCACCCGCACAGAGAAATAAGCAGACAGCAGGTGCCAGTCCAGGGCGAACAATTGAAACCTATTAGAGAATCTTTTGTTCTCTTAAAAAATGATATGGAAATTTGATAATCTATGCTTTGTGTAGATGTACACAAACCAAAACATGTAAAGAATTTAAAAGCTCTTTAAAATGGAAGGTGCTTCTCTCTACTCCAAACCTGCCAAGTGCCAGGGGTAGGAAAAATCCCACAATGCCACATAGCAGGGGGTTAAAGCAGGCTTTATCAGGGTCATTGAATCACAAAGCCCAAGGTTGATAGAATGTAGAGTCTGAGAATGTTTTATAAAGCCTAATTTGGGCTGATGGCAAAATTGAAATCTCTTTCACTTTATCATTTTGGGGTTAGTACCCTGTCCCAGTTCATCCGCCATGAGCAATCGACACAGACCTATCTGCACAGACATGAACCAGGGCAGCAGCCTGCAAAGAAAATTACAGACCTGTCTTTCTGTCATCTGTATATGAATCTTTTCGGTGAGGCAGTCACAAGTGAAATTCCAAAGCTACTGAAATAAAGCCACACTTTCACTGTACGGGATTGATGTTTCCATCCAAAGGTGCGTTTCCCCCAAGAAAAGAAAGGTGCTATTCCATAAAAGCTGTGAAGTAAAGAAAAGATTAGCCATGCTCGGTGGCGGGGTCCTCCCACCTCCCAGCAGCATCACCTAGTTACACTGTGAGTGCCTGCTGGTCACTGTCCTCCTTTCTGGGTCTCTCCTAGTGCAAGGTCAAATTGAATAGGAGAGCCCCTCCATCTGCTTCTCCTACTCTGCAAAGCAATAACAACTTGACTCAGATTGTTAACAACCAGTAGAATTCACAGCTCATTGTTCTTTGCTGGTTACAGACTTAACTTTGCCTTTCATTGTCATCTGGGGCCCAGTACTCTGTCCTAGTGAGTTCTTTCTCCTTATTCCTCTTAGCATAGTATTTTGTTGCTTATGGGGAGTGAAAAGCTTGCAGCAAATTACAGAATAAAATACAGCAAAGTATAAAAAATAAAATCTCATTGCTTATAGATACTGGGTAATTGTAAGAAACAATGATGATATTACAAGTCCACAATCCCTTACGTGCACTTCTGAATTCCCAAAACTCTAAAAACCTATTTGGAGGAGAAACTTGACCTGAATAAATCTGAGGAAGCTCAGATTTATAGTCTCTTAAAAATTCTTACTGCAAAAATATTACCATGTTTGAATATGGTATGTTGCCCCCGATACTCCACTGAGGATTTTATGTAATAAATGTTATCTGTAATACATTTATTACATATACATAAACAATATTACATATACAATAAAATATGTAATAAATAAATAAACACCTCTTTTAAAATCAGAAAATTTTAAAATACCAACATGTATCTGGCCTCAACAATTTCATAGAAGGGAAAATGGACATGGTACCTGGTTAATAAAATCAAGCATTTCAGAAAAGCACAACGTATAGAGTGAAAGCTCCCTTGTTCATTCATCAGCCCTGTTGCTTCCTAAACATAACCAGTCATCAGTTCTTTGTAATTATTTATGAATATGATGTAATCTTGTGATATAATTTTATCAAAAGGTGTACTAGTGAAAACACCCTTCTGCTCTTGCTTTATTTACTTAATAATCTATCTTTTTTTTTTCTATACTGGCATATGGACATCCACCTCTGTGTTGTAATATCTGCACAATATTCCGTCATACATGTACTATAATTTATTTAAGAAGTTTCCTGATAAGGAATGCTTTGGGCACTTCCCTCTTCCCTTTTGTAGGAATATCTTGCAATGATGAACACCTTTGCATATATATCTTACCAAAGAAAAAATATGTGAAAGTGACCATCTGGTAAATTTTTAGCAGTGATCTTGGATACAGATATTTTGGTTAGGGAGGTGATTAAATGTTCTAAAATTAGGTTGTGATCATTATTGCACACCTCTATGAATAATACACTGTAAATCACTGAATGGTACACTTTAAATGAATGAATTTTTATAGCATGAGTGTTATATCTTGCAAAGTTTTAAGAACATTTCTGATAGGTTAGTTGAAAGAATTCCAAAAACAGAGCAGGCAGAGGCCACTCCATTCTGAGCATGAGGCACTCCATCCTGGCCATTCAGTGACCTCTGCTGAAACCACCTTTTCTGGGACCCAGCCAGAAAGAACTGAGGAGTGAGGGAACACAATGGCTCCAGGGGGGCTAACCCATAAACGGAGCAGAACAGTCTCAGCCGGAAGCCTGCTGGAAAGGATAGTCGTTAGTACACCAAAGTAACACTCCCTCCTCCTACCCTACCTAAAACCTTTAAAAGATAAGTGCTCCTGCTCTTCCGGGCTGATGCCTCTTGAGTGTCAGCCTCCTTCACCGAGGTGCCAAATAAACTTAAGCTATCGCTCTACGTGCAGCTTTGTGACTTGTCTGAGCTGACTGCTACCTTACAATTCCTTGCAGTAAAAGTGGTCTGAGGGCACGTGCATTAACATGTTTACAGTCATTTCTCTGATTAGAAAGCCACCTTCAGCTGTGTCCTCTCCAGTACTACTCTCTGCCTTTGTGCTCAGGCTCACGGCACGCTGGTCCCTTGTGTGCTTAAAGGAGCCCTCTTGCGTCTCAGGGCTCTCCTAGAGCTATCATGCCTCTGACAGCATTTGGAGTCTGCACTGTTCCTGTTGGCCCAGCCATAGCTATTTGGTGGCGTGACCCAGGCCAAGGGCCTTCCCTTAGCCTGTTCTATAGCCCAGGAGGTGGAAGGTGTCCTTCCACCAATGGGACAAGGCTGGTGCAATCTGTGTGGGCTCATCTCTTCTCCACAGCGGTTACTGCCCTTGGACATGAGGGGATACAGACCTGTCTTACCACAACCAGCTCCTCCAGGACTGGAATGATTCCATCCGTGTTAATGTCCCCCTCTGGGGTAACATTTAGTCCCTTAAGTAAGGACTGCATCACCTTTCCTTTCTATCTCTCACACTGTCCGGTGCCCTTCATAACTGAAACTGCTTTCACACCTGTCATCTCATTTAACCCTCACATCGACCCTGCAAAATTTATTATATGATTCCCATCTTGCAGATGAGGGTAGGCACTGGATACTTGCCAGGTCACAGTCATTAAATGCACAGAAGCAGGCTGCAAGCTTAGACCTCCCTACAGCGGGTCCCCGTTGGTCCCCTGATGGCTTCATCAGTTACACAGAAGATGTTCGGCTAAGTGTACTGGGTTGACTGAGCTCTGGGCTTTATTTTTCTTGATGCAGAGCAGATAACTAAGGTGACCTGAGATGATACGTGTAAAGTGGAATTTCAAGGGAGGCAGAGAGGTTTTACACGCCAGCCCCACCCCCCACCACAGCACCATTCCCTTGAAACTATTGATTTTTCACTTAGCTTAACACCAAGTTGTTTCAATTTCCTTACTCACCAGGTGAGGAAGAAAGTGGGAGATGAGAGAAACATTTTCTTGCAAGGACTTCAGAGATTATATTCCAAAGCCCCATATGCCACGTAGTGTGCCTATGAATGTTTGCCTGTGCTTATGTGGACATGGAGACAGAGACAGAAGGAGCTACACAGACTGTTGACATGGGTGAGCTGGTGGCTGCAGGTGGGAGAGATTGGTGTGGAAGCCAAAGCTCACTCTCCTGACAAAACAAAACAGGACCAAAAGGAAAACTCTTTTAAAATGTGTCAACAAACTAAACAGCACATATATAATGATCCCAACTGTGTAAAATTTAATAGATGTAGGCTGGGCAATGTGGCTCACTCCCATAATCCTAGCACTCTAAGAGGCTGCCAAGGTGGTGGATCACTTGAGCCCACAAGTTCGAGACCAACCTGAACAAGAGCAAGACCCCGTCTCTAAAGAATAGCCATGTGTTGTGGTGGGTACTTATAGTCCCAGCTACCTGGGAGGCTGAGGCAAGAGGATCTCTTGAACCCAAGAATTTAAGGTTGCTGTGAGCTATGATACCATGGCACTCTACCGAGGGTGACAAAGTGAGATTGTCTCAAAATAAATTTTTTCATAGATGTGTGAATATATGCATAGATAGGTGTAGAAAAGGATTTAAGAAAATACTTTCTCTGAAGAAGACAGACAAATGTTTGATAAATACATGAACATGAAAAATGCTCATTGTCCCTAGTTATCAGAGAACTGCAAATCAAAACCACCCTGATATCATCTAATCTGAGTGAGAATAGCCCACATCACAAAATCCCAAAGCTGCAAATGGTAGCACAGATGAGAGAGAAGGTCACCCTTTATACTGCTGGTGGGATTGCAAACTAATACAGCCTTTATGGAAAGAAATATGGAGAATCCTCAAAGACCTAAATGTTGACCTTCTGTTTGACCCCACAATCCCATTACTAGATATCTACCTGGAAGAAAAAAAAATAATTTTATCACAAGTACATTTGCACTAGAATGTTCATTACAGCACAATTCACAATCACCAAGACAGAGAAGCAACCTCTGTGCTCATCAACCCATGAATAGATTAATACTATGTACGCCATGGAATATTATTCAGACATAAAAAGATGGAGACATCTTTTGTCTTTACCTGGATGGACTGGAAACACATTCTTCTTAGTAAAATATTATAAGAATGAAAAAGCAAGTATCCAATGTACTCAATACTAATATGAAATCAATAGAAAAACAGCTACATGCCCACACGAGAGAAAGACAACTACACGTGTGGGGTGAGGGAGATTGGTGTGCTCTCACCTAATGGACACAAGCACATGCCCTGGATGAAGGGCTTGTCTACAACTTGAACTTTACCTTAGAAACATAAACAAGTGGGAGAAGATATTTGCAGGTTATGTCTCCGACAAAGGTTTAATAACCAGAATCCACAGAGAACTCAAATGTATAAGCAAGAAAAGAACAAGTGATCCCATCGCAGGCTGGGCAAGGGACTTGAAGAGAAACTTCTCTGAAGAAGACAGGTGCATGGCCTACAAACATATGAAAAAATACTCATCATCTTTAATCATCAGAGAAATGCAAATCAAAACTACTTTGAGATATCATCTAACTCCAGTAAGATTAGCCCGTATCACAAAATCCCAAGACCAGAGATGTTGGCGTGGATGTGGAGAAAAGGGAACACTTCTACACTGCTGGTGGGAATGCAAATTAATACATTCCTTTTGGAAAGAGGTTTGGAGAACACTTAGAGATCTAAAAATAGATCTGCCATTCAATCCTATAATTCCTCTACTAGGCATACACCCAGAAGACCAAAAATCACATCATAACAAAAATATTTGTACCAGAATGTTTATTGCAGCCCAATTCATCATTGCTAAGTCATGGAAAAAGCCCAAGTGCCCATCGATCCACGAATGGATTAATAAATTGTGGTATATATACGCCATGGAATATTATGCAGCCTTTAAGAAAGATGGAGACTTTACCTCTTTCATGTTTACCTGAATGGAGCTGGAACATATTCTTCTTAGTAAAGTATCTCAAGAATGGAAGAAAAAGTATCCAATGTACTCAGCCCTACTATGAAACTAATTTATGGCTTTCACATGAAAGCTATAACCCAGTTATAACCTAAGAATAGGGGGAAGGGGGAAAGGGAGGGGAGGGAGGGGGGAGGATGGATGGATGGAGGGTGATTGGTGGGATTACACCTGCAGTGCATCTTACAAGGGTATTATGTGAAACTTAGTAAATGTAGAATGTAAATGTCTTAACACAATAACTAAGAAAATGCCAGGAAGGCTATGTTAACCAGTGTGATGAAAATGTGTCAAACGGTCTATAAAACCAGTGTATGATGCCCCATGATCGCATTAATGTACACAGCTATGATTTAATAAAAAAAAAAAAAGAAAGAAAGAAACATAAACAAGGTAACCTAATCATTTGTACCCTGCTATCAATCCAGATTAGAAAAAGAAAGAAAATGCTGACATCAGTCATTTCTGCATGGTGGGCCTCCAGGTGATGCTTTCAAATTTGAACCTATTGTATTATTAAAAAAATTTTCCACAATAACAATGAGCACATATTATTTATATAATAATGAACAAAGCTATTCTCATTGATAAAAAATATTGGTGACTAAAACATATGTTTGAATAATTTTCTTTGAAAGGAGGCTGTCTAAGCAGCCACCTATGTGGTCAGGTGTATATGCAGCTTAGAGTGCCCTGGTCCAAGCCTGCATCCTATGGGGCTCTCAGTGGTGTTGCTGGTTCTCTAAATCAGGAAAACCTGGAGATTCAGCCATCACCTCGAGAAATGCCTTATTAAAATTATTAAACTGTGATATATGTATACCATGGAATACTATTCAGACACAAAAAAAGATGGTGACTTTACATCTTTTGTATTAACCTGGATGGAGCTGAAACATATTCTTCTTAGTAAAGCAACACAAGAGTGGAGAAGGAAGGATCCGATGTACTCCATTCCGATATGAGGACAATTGGTGCTAGTACATGGCAGGTGGTGGGGGCATGGGGGAGTGGAGAGAGGGAAAGAGAGAAGGGGATGAGGGTCATGGTGTGTGACACACCTCTTGGGGGCACAATTATAAGAGAGACCTTACCTAACAAATGCAAGCAGTGTAACCTGGTTCTTTGTACCCTCAATGAATCCCCAACAATAAGAAAAAAATATAGATTTTACTGGATGGGTACAAATGTAAATCTGTGATCTCAGGTTACCTTCTCTTAAAAGCAGAGAACATCTAGAGCAAGCAGAATCTTGGTCAGGTAAGTTTTGAGAAAGGTAGATAGGAATGTTATTGGTGACAGGGTGTGTGTGACTCAAAAGCAGATCAGAGTTAGGCAACTTTGGGCAAGTTAAAAATGTACATATATATTCATTTGAAAAAAAGGCTAACTTAGGGTGGCGCCTGTGCCTCAAAGAAGTAGGGCACTGGCCCCATATGCTGGAGGTAGAAGGTTCAAACCCAGCCCCAGCCAAAAACTGCAAAAAAAAAAGGGCTAACTTAGTGATTTCTTTCAATCATAATTTGGGGTGTGGAAGATTCAACATCTGAAAGAAATCTCTGTTTAAAAAGTAAGGATTATGTTTCCAAATCATCCAGTGGCAAAATGCAAGCAATGCAGTTGAGTCACTGAAGCAGACCCGTGACCCACCTCAGGCCCCTTAACGCACTGCTGGGACTCGCTGAGACTCCCAGGACAGAGCTTGCTAGAAGCACTAAGAAGTGCCTGGGGGCTCGCATCTCTTGGGCAGGGAGCCCACAGGACATTCAGTGTGAAAGTGTTTGCATAATTTTTATCTTTTGTTCCAATCATCTTTTCTTTTTTATTTATTTTTATTATTAAATCAGCTCTGTTATGATTAAATGATAGCTATGTTATTATTAAATCATACATTAATGCGATCATGGGGCACCATACACTGGTTTTATAGACCATTTGACATATTATATCACACTGGTTAACATAGCCTTCCTGGCATTTCTTAGTTATTGTGTTAAGACATTTATATTCTACATTTACTAAGTTTCACATGAACCCTTGAAAGATGCACCGCAGGTGTAATCCCACCAATCACCGCCCTCCGCCCATCCTCCCCCTCCCTCTTCTCCTCTCCACCTTCCTCATATTCTTAGATAATAACTGGGTTATAGCTTTCATGTGAAAGCCATAAATTAGTTTCATATTAGGGCTGAGTACATTGGATACTTTTTCTTCCATTCTTGAGATACTTTACTAAGAAGAATATGTTCCAGCTCCATCCATGTAAACATGAAAGAAGTAAAGTCTCCATCTGTCTTTAAGGCTGTATAATATTCCATGGTGTACATATACCACAATTTATTAATCCATTCGTGGATCGATGGGCACTTGTGCTTTTTCCATGACTTAGCAATGATGAATTGGGCTGCAATAAACATTCTGGTACAAATATTTTTGTTATAATGTGATTTTTGTTCTTCTGGGTATATACCTAGTAGAGGAATTATAGGATTGAATGGCAGATCTATTTTTAGATCTCTGAGTGTTCCCCAAACCTTTTTCCAAAAGGAATGTATTAATTTGCACTCCCACCAGGAGTGTAGTAGTGTTCCCTTTTCTCCACATCCACACCAACATCTCTGGTCTTGGGATTTTGTGATATGGGCTAATTTTACTGGAGTTAGATGATATCTCAAAGTAGTTTTGATTTGCATTTCTCTGATGATTAAAGATGATGAGTATTTTTTCATATGCTTTTGCGGTATCCCAGAGGTTCTGATCATTTGTGTCTTCATTGTCATTTTTTCCCCCAAATTTGGCAATTTCCTTCTTAATCTCATCTCTGACCCAGCTATCATTCAGCATAAGGTTATTTAACTTACATGTTTTTGTATGAGTATGCAGATTCCTGTTGTTACTGAGTTCAACTTTTATTACATGGTGTTCTGAGAAGATTCAAGGAAAATTTTCTATTCCTTTAAATTTACTGAAGTTAGACTTGTGACCTAAGATGTGATCGATTTTGGAGTATATTCAGTAGGCTGATGAGAAGTATGTGTATTCAGTTTTGTTGGGATGAAATGTTCTGTAGATGTCTGCTAAATCCAAATGTTGGATGGTTAGTTTTATTTATTTATTTATTTATTTTTTATTGTTGGGGATTCATTGAGGGTACAATAAGCCAGTTACACTGATTGCAATTGTTAGGTAAAGTCCCTCTTGCAATCATGTCTTGCCCCCATAAAGTGTGACACACACTAAGGCCCCACCCTCCTCCCTCCATCCCTCTTTCTGCTTCCCCCCCCATAAACTTAATTGTCATTAATTGTCCTCATATCAAGATTGAGTACATAGGATTCATGCTTCTCCATTTTTGTGATGCTTTACTAAGAATAATGTCTTCCACTTCCATCCAGGTTAATACGAAGGATGTAAAGTCTCCATTTTTTTTAATAGCTGAATAGTATTCCATGGTATACATATACCACAGCTTGTTAATCCATTCCTGGGTGGGTGGGCATTTAGGCTGTTTCCACATTTTGGCAATGGTAAATTGAGCTGCAATAAACAGTCTAGTACAAGTGTCCTTATGATAAAAGGATTTTTTTCCTTCTGGGTAGATGCCCAGTAATGGGATTGCAGGATCGAATGGGAGGTCTAGGTTGAGTGCTTTGAGGTTTCTCCATACTTCCTTCCAGAAAGGTTGTACTAGTTTGCAGTCCCACCAGCAGTGTAAAAGTGTTCCCTTCTCTCCACATCCACGCCAGCATCTGCAGTTTTGAGATTTTGTGATGTGGGCCATTCTCACTGGGGTTAGATGATATCTCAAGGTTGTTTTGATTTGCATTTCTCTAATATATAGAGATGATGAACATTTTTTCATGTGTTTGTTAGCCATTCGTCTGTCATCTTTAGAGAAAGTTCTATTCATGTCTCTTGCCCATTGATATATGGGATTGTTGGCTTTTTTCATGTGGATTAATTTGAGTTCTCTGTAGATCCTGGTTATCAAGCTTTTGTCTGATTGAAAATATGCAAATATCCTTTCCCATTGTGTAGGTTATCTCTTTGCTTTGGTTATTGTGTCCTTAGCTGTACAGAAGCTTTTCAGTTTAATGAAGTCCCATTTGTTTATTTTTGTTGTTGTTGCAATTGCCATGGCAGTCTTCTTCATGAAGTCTTCCCCCAGGCCAATATCTTCCAGTGTTTTTCCTATGTTTTCTTTGAGGATTTTTATTGTTTCATGCCTTAAATTTAAGTCCTTTATCCATCTTGAATCAATTTTTGTGAGTGGGGAAAGGTGTGGGTCCAGTTTCAGTCTTTTACATGTAGACATCCAGTTCTCCCAACACCATTTATTGAATAGGGAGTCTTTCCCCCAAGGTAAGTTCTTGTTTGGTTTATCAAAGATTAGGTGGTTGTAAAATGTTAGTTTCATTTCTTGGTGTTCAATTCGATTCCAAGTGTCTATGTCTCTGTTTTTGTGCCAGTACCATGCTGTCTTGACCACTATGGCTTTGTAGTACAGACTAAAATCTGGTATGCTGATGCCCCCAGCTTTATTTTTGTTACTAAGAACTGTCTTAGCTATACGGGTTTTTTTCCGGTTCCATACAAAACGCAGAATCATTTTTTCCAAATCTTGAAAGTACGATGTAGGTACTTTGATAGGAATGGCTTTGAATAGGTAGATAGCTTTGGGAAGTATAGACATTTTAACAATGTTGATTCTTCCCATCCATGAGCATGGTATGTTCTTCCATTTGTTAATATCCTCTGCTATTTCCTTTCTGAGGATTTCATAGTTTTCTTTATAGAGGTCCTTCACCTCCTTCGTTAGGTATATTCCTAGGTATTTCATTTTCTTTGAAACTATGGTGAAGGGAGTTGTGTCCTTAATTAGCTTCTCATCTTGACTGTTATTGGTGTATACAAAGGCTACTGACTTGTGGACATTGATTTTATATCCTGAAACATTACTGTATTTTTTGATGACTTCTAGGAGTCTTGTGGTTGAGTCTTTGGGGTTCTCTAAGTATAAGATCATGTCGTCAGCAAAGAGGGAGAGTTTGACCTCCTCTGCTCCCATTTGGATTCCCTTTATTTCCTTGTCTTGCCTAATTGTATTGGCTAGAACTTCCAGCACTACGTTGAATAGTAAAGGTGACAGAGGACAACCTTGTCTGGTTCCAGTTCTAAGAGGAAAAGCTTTCAGTTTTACTCCATTCAGTAAAATATTGGCTGTGGGTTTGTCATAGATAGCTTCAATCAGTTTTAGAAATGTGCCACCTATGCCTATACTCTTCAGAGTTCTAATTAGAAAAGGATGCTGGATTTTATCAAATGCTTTTTCTGCATCTATTGAGAGGATCATGTGATCTTTATTTTTGCCTCTGTTAATATGGTGGATAACGTTTATGGACTTGCGTATGTTAAACCAGCCTTGCATCCCTGGGATGAAGCCTACTTGATCATGATGAATGACTTTTTTGATGATAAGCTGTAATCTATTGGCTAGGATTTTGTTGAGAATTTTTGCGTCTATGTTCATGAGTGAGATTGGTCTGAAATTCTCCTTTTTGTTTGGGTCTTTTCCTGGTTTTGGCATCAGGGTGATGTTTGCTTCATAGAATGTGTTGGGGAAGATTCCTTCTTCCTCAGTTTTTTGGAATAATTTCTGCAGTACAGGAATAAGCTCTTCCTTGAAGGTTTGATAGAATTCTGGAGTGAAGCCATCTGGACCAGGGCATTTTTTTGGTTGGAAGCTTTTTTATTGTTTCTTTGATCTCAGTGCTTGAAATTGGTCTGTTCAGGAGGTCTATTTCATCCTGGCTAAGTCTAGGGAGAGGGTGTGATTCCAAATATTGATCCATTTCCTTCACATTGTCAAATTTCTGGGCATAGAGTTTCTGGTAGTATTCAGAGATGATTTCTTGTATCTCTGTGGGATCAGTTGTTATTTCCCCTTTATCGTTTCTGATTGAGGTTATTAGAGATTTTACTTTTCTATTTCTAATTAGTCTGGCCAATGGTTTATCTATTTTATTTATTTTTTCAAAAAACCAACTCCTTGTTTCATTAATTTTCTGAATGATTCTTTTGTTTTCAATTTCATTGATCTCTGATTTGATTTTGGAGATTTCTTTTTTTCTACTGAGTTTAGGCTTAGATTGTTCTTCTTTTTCCAATTCCATAAGATCTCTTGTGAGATTGTTGATGTGCTCTCTTTCTGTTTTTCGAATGTAGGCATCTAAAGCGATGAATTTTCCTCTCAAAACTGCTTTTGCAGTATCCCACAGGTTTTGGTAGCTTGTGTCTTCATTGTTGTTATGCTCAAGGAAGTTAATGATTTCCTGTTTTATTTCTTCCTTCACCCATCTGTTATTCAACAGAAGATTGTTTAATTTCCATGCCTTTGGGTGGGCTTGAGCATTTTTGTTAGAGTTGAGTTCCACCTTTAGTGCCTTATGGTCTGAAAAGATACAAGGTAAAATTTCAATTCTTTTGATTCTGTTGATATTTGTTTTGTGTCCCAGGATATGATCAATTTTGGAGAATGTTCCATGGGGTGATGAGAAGAATGTATATTCTTTATCTTTGGGGTGGAGTGTTCTATATGCGTCTATCAAGCATAGTTGTTCTAGGGTCTCATTTAAATCTCTTACATCTTTCTTTAATTTCTGTTTAGAGGACCTGTCCAGCTCTGTAAGAGGTGTGTTAAAGTCCCCTGTTATGATGGTATTATCAGATATCATATTGCTCAGACTGAGTAAGGTCTGCTTCAAGAATCTGGGAGCATTTAAATTGGGTGCATAAATATTTAGAATTGAAATGTCTTCTTGTTGTAGTTTTCCCTTGACCAATATAAAGTGACCATCTTTGTCTTTTTTGACTTTAGTTGCTTTAAATCCACATGTATCTGAAAATAAGATTGCAACTCCTCTTTTCTTCTGAATTCCATTTGCCTGAAAAATTGTCTTCCAACCCTTGGCTCGGAGCTTTAATTTGTCTTTTGAAGCCAGGTGTGTTTCTTGCAGACAGCAAATGGATGGCTTGTGTTTTTTAATCCAGTCAGCCAATCTATGTCTCTTCAGTGGGGAATTCAAGCCATTAACATTTATTGAGATAATTGATAAGTGTGGTAGTATTCTTTTTTTTTTTTTTTTTTTTTTTTTTGTAGAGACAGAGTCTCACTGTACTGCCCTCGGGTAGAGTGCTGTGGCGTCACACGGCTCACAGCAACCTCTAACTCTTGGGCTTACGCGATTCTCTTGCCTCAGCCTCCCGAGCAGCTGGGACTACAGGCGCCCGCCACAACGCCCGGCTATTTTTTGGTTGCAGTTTGGCCGGGGCTGGGTTTGAACCCGCCACCCTCGGCATATGGGGCTGGCGCCCTACTCACTGAGCCACAGGCGCCGCCAGTGTGGTAGTATTCTATTCGTCTTATTTGGTGAGAGTCCATTGCTTAGTTTTATCTTTTGCATCAGTGTGGAGGTTAGGTTCTGTCCTTTGATTTCTGAGTTCTTACTTTGCTGCTGATCCATTGTGGTGGTCAGTGTGCAGAACAGGTTGAAGTATTTCCTGTAGAGCTGGTCTTGTTGTGGCGAATTTCCTCAATGATTGTATATCCGTAAATGATTTGATTTCTCCATCAATTTTGAAGCTTAGCTTAGCAGGGTACAGAATTCTGGGCTGAAAATTGTTCTGTTTAAGTAGATTAAAGGTAGATGACCATTGTCTTCTTGCTTGGAAAGTTTCATTAGAGAAGTCTGCGGTAACTCTGATGGATTTGCCCCTGTAGGTCAACTGGCGCTTACTCCTGGCAGCTTGCAGAATCTTTTCTTTTGTCTTGACTTTGGACAGGTTCATCACAATGTGTCTTGGAGAAGCTCGGTTAGAGTTGAGGCGACCCGGGGTCCGATATCCCTCTGAAAGCAGTGTGTCAGACTCTTTGGTGATGTTTGGGAAATTTTCTTTTATAATATTCTCTAGTATGGCTTCCATTCCTCTGGGGCATTCTTCTTCCCCTTCTGGAATTCCTATAACTCGTATGTTGGAACGCTTCATAAAGTCCCATAATTCTGACAGTGAATGTTCTGCTTTCTCTCTCTTCTTTTCTGCCTCTTTTACTGTCTGAGTTATCTCAAGAACTTTGTCTTCTAACTCTGAAATTCTTTCTTCTGCACGGTCTAAACTGTTGCTGATACTTTCCATTGTATCTTTAAGCTCCCTAATTGACTGTTTCAGTTCCTTCAGGTCTGCTATATCCTTTTTATATTCTTCATATCGTTCATCTCTTATTTGATTCTGTTTTTGGATTTCCTTTTGGTTATTTTCCACTTTATTAGCAATTTCCTTCATTGTTTCCATCATTTCTTTCATTGTTTTCAACATGTGTATTCTAAATTCCCTTTCTGTCATTCCTAACATTTCTATACTGGTGGAATCCTCTGCAGTAGCTACCTCATGGTCCCTTGGTGGGGTTGTTCTAGACTGGTTCTTCATGTTGCCTGGAGTTTTCTGCTGATTCTTCCTCATGAGTGATTTCTTTTATCTGTTTCCTTGCCCTAATTTTCCTTTCACTTCCTCTTGCTCTTTAAGTTCTTGTGCCTGTGGACTAAGGGTTACAGGACCAGAAGGGTGAGAAGGTTGAAGAGCAAAAAAAGGGGATGAAAGAAAGGAGGACCGAGTGATAAGAAAAAAAGAAAGATAGAGAAAGGAGAGGGGGTGGGTATAAGGAATATTGACAAAAAGAAGAGAGGCACAGAAAGAGGGAGACAGGGCAATATAGGTGTACAGTAGGGTACTTTGACACAACCTTAAAAAACCCCACCTTCTGGGGGTGCCCAGTTGCGTGGTTCCCTTGAGGTCAGCAGCTCTTTGCTAACCTGATCAGACACAGTACCCCACCTCCACCAAGTAGAGAGGAAAGACAAAAATGCTATAAATCAAACCAAAAGAAGCAAACAAAAAACTTTACGGGGATAAAATTGGGTGAAAAACCAAATTATATCGGTAGAAACACTGGCAAAAATGAAGTTGAAGTTATTAAAAAAGGCAGCAATGGGAAATTATAATTAAACTAGGAAAATTGAGAAAGAAAAAGGGATCTGTGTGGAAAAGATTGAAATTAAAAAAACAAAAGAACATCAGCAACGTCAAAATAAACAAACAAAAAAAAAACAACCAAACAAAAAAAAAAAAAAAGAAAAAATACACAACCAAAAACAAAGCAGTTTGTATATGTTATTGAATATTGTCTGGGCAACACGTGGTCTTCTGGGGTGTGAGATGTTAGTCACAGTTCTGATACGACTGGAGGCTGCTGATTTCTCAAACCCCAGCAGGTAGACACCCTAAATCTCACTTCAGCCTACTTAAAAGGCACTTTGAACTTGAAAACTTGCTGAGCAGAAGCTTTCCCAGCTTTCTCGCTGGAATCACTGCTGAAGTGGCTATCCACTTACTCAGTGTGCCAAAACCGGTCTCACTCTGCCCCTGAGGGTTAGGGCTGCAAGGCGGCTCAGACCCCACCCTTAGGCTACTTGGTTGCTGGGTTACCAGCTCCCACCCGTTTCTAGCTCTGCGACCCTGAGGGCGGAGCTTGCCGGGGCAGATCACTGACAATGGATCCGTGTGTCCCACCGCCAAACACTATTAGCTCCGTCTGGCTCAGCGGCTCAGACTGGGGCCCTAGACAACGGCCAAAGTTCTCCGCACTCCCGCTCAGGCCTTCCCCAAGGCAGTTCAACTCAGTGCCAAGTCCAAGGACATCAAAACAGTTCACAGGTAAGGCCTTTCTGGTTTGCAGTCTCGCTGTTACTGAACTTACAGTTGTGGGCGGGTTTAGACGGATTGAACACACGCGACCACTTGCCGGTTTTCCACTGTTTTAGTCCTCCTCTTTGGGTCCAGAAGTCTCTCGCTGACTCCCTGTATCTTCATAGGAGTGATGATAGGCAGTTCCCACCAGCCAGAGATGCCTGGAGTCCTATCTCCCCAGACTCACGGTGCCCAGATGCAAGGAAGCTGCTACTCGGCTGCCATCTTGCTCCGCCTCCCCCAGATGTTGGTTTCTAAGTATCATTCTCCAATTATAAAAACAAGAGCTCCATAGAGAAGTGTTTGACTCCAGGGCTTCAGGTGCGAGAAGTGCCCGGATGTGAAGACAACGCCACGAAGTTGATGGGTTTGTTTCCTGATGGAAAAGACACAACACGTTGATGAGCAGAGGAATGAAGGAAAAAAGGAGTGCCAGTTTGTTGTGGCTGCTATGTAGAGAAACCAGGAAGAGGTGGCTCGCCTTTCACTGGAGGAAACACTAACACCTCCAGAGACCTGAGAGAACAGACTCCGCGGCTACCATCTCCCGGATGGTTAGTTTTAAATCTGAAATTTCTTTGGTCAGCTTCTTCTTGGAGGATCTATCCAACACTGCCAAAGGAGTGTTGAAATCTCTGACTATTATGGAGCTGGAGGAAATCAAGTTGCTCATGTCTGTTAGAGTTTCTCTTATAAATTGAGGTGCATTCTGGTTGGGTGCATAAATATTAATCATTGAAATCTCATCATATTGAGTATTACCCTTAACAAATATGAAGTGACCATTCTTATCCTTCCTTACTTTTGTTGGTTTAAAGCCTATTGTATCTGCAAATAGAATTGCAACACCTGCTTTTTTCTGATTACCATTTGCCTAAAATATAGATGACCATCCTTTCACCCTGAGTCTATATTTATCTTTTAAGGTAAGGTATGATTCTTGTATGCAGCAAATATCTGGCCTGAGTTTTTGTATCCAGTCAGCTAACCTGTGCCTCTTTAGAGGACAGTTTAAGCTGTTCACATTAATGGAGAATATAGATAAGTCTGGTAAAATTTTGGGTGTCAAGTTTTTTGAAAGTCCAGTGGACATTTTTAATCCTTTCACCACTGTGGAAGTTGGAGTTTGATCCAAAGTTTCTGAGTGAGTTTACTTTTGTGGTAAAGGATTGAGCTGGTCATTATGGAGGATAGGTCTGAGAATATCCTGAAGAGCTGGTTTGGTTATGGCAGATTTCCTCAACATGTAAATGTCATTAAAGTATTTAATTTCTCCATCATAAATGAAACTCAGTTTAGCTGGATACAGGATCTGGGGTTGAACGTTATTTTGCTTTAGGAGATTAAAAGTCAATGACACCGACATCTGGCTTGAAAGGTTCAGCAGAGAGATCTGCAGTCATTCTTATATTCTTCCCTTTGTAGGTAATGGTTTTCTTACATCTGGCTACTTCCAGAATTTTCTGCTTCATATTAACTTTAGTGAAGTTAATTATGATGTGCCTGGGGGATGTCTTATTCAGGTTGGGTAGTGCTGGGGTTGTGAAACTGTCTGCTATCTGAATTTCAGAATCTCTTGAAATGTCTGGAAAATTCTCTTTCATAATTTCATGGAGAAGGGCCTCTGTGCCTTGCAAAGGTACTTCATCACTTTCAGGGATTCCAACGAGGCAGACATTAGCCTTCTTTGAATTATCCCAGAGCTCTCTGAAAGAATGATCCGTCTCAGTCAGCACCTATCTCAGGTGGCAGATTTTAAAAGGTCTCTGACAACTAGATCACAGGGGTCTGCTGACAACTGAAATATGACTTGCTCCAGTGCTCTGTGAGGTCAGGAGGACCCACCTAGCAAATAGATTAGTCTGGGAAGATTGATGCACCTCTGTCACGCCCCACCTTGCACCTCTGTCACACCCAGTCACTGATAACCCCGCAGGGCTGTGAACCAGTTGCCTCCAATGAGCAGATACTCCAGGGGTTTGCACCTGCCTGAATCACAAGGAAATCTATGTCTCCTCAGCCAGGCGGCTGCTTGCTGCCTCTATCTGGCAGGGGGAGGTTAGGCCTGACAACCTCGGGGGCTTGATGGAGGCTGGGGGTGTTCACTCAGTTCCAGCCCCACCCCTGATTGATGTTACTGACCAAACTGAACAACTTTGCAGAATTTGTTTTTGTCCCAGCTAAATTCCCCTGCAGAAGAGAAGCTGTTTTGAGTTCACAGATCCTGTGCTTCACCCTGTCTTTGCTGCTGCAAAGGTTTGTATTCGCAGCACGGTTAGCTGTCAGTTCTAGCCTCCTGCCCTCCTTTGTCTAGGCCGATGATCTCCTGGGGGCTGGGTGCGTCTTAGGCTCAGTAAAGCAGTCCTCTGGGTCAGCCCTGCCCTGGGAGTCAGCCGGCATTGCGTGTGCATTTTCTAGTCCCCAGGCTCACCCAGGCTGGTACTACCTCAGGCAAACCCTTTACTCACGGGGCCTGTGTTTCCGTCCCATATCTCTGCCGGTGGTTACCACCTGAGAAGATGCCCGGCCTCCTCTGGTTGCCCAGAGAAACAGGGGGTGTGACTCCAGAATATCCAGGGTGAGCCCTATTGTTGCCAAAAACGGCTTCTGCTCTGCACCTCGGGGCACTGCCGGTCCAGCATGGTTCCCTCTCAGCCAACCATCCTCTCCTCACTCCCATGCTGCAAATCAGCACTGACAAGCTGTAGTCCTGACCCTGTCCTTGCCCCTCAAGAAATCACCCAAGAATCTGGACTCCTGGGGGACAGGCCTCCAGACCTCAGAGTGAGAGAGGAGGGGAATGCTGGGAGCTCAGAAATGCAGGTAGAGAATATATACAGTTTTACACAGTTTTATGCCTGGCAGGAGAGCGCCATGGCACCCTAGTAGGGGAAGTAGGTCCAGTTTTTAGAGGGTCTCTCCCGTGAAGTATAATGGGAGGACTTTTGAACTCTGCTTGTTTGTTTATGGGGTACTCCAAGCCGTTCTCATGGGGGAGGGGACTCCTGTCCACTTGGTGATGGATTTTGTACCTTTTGTTTGTATCCTTGGGGTCGCAGCTCGCCTCAGCAGGGTTGATGTGTGTTCTTCAACCTTCTCTCTTGGTGCAGGTCTAATCCACCAGATTACTTGCTAAATTTCTGTCCTTTAACTCTCCTTCTGGACGGAAGCCTCTGTGGAAAGCTGGCTTCAGTCAGCCATCTCGTCTCTTCCTCCTCCAATCATCTTTTCATACAATCCTATGAAATTCAATTCTTGTAAAATCTCACTAACATTAGCTTTTAGGCACCTGTCTTTCCTTGATTTCAATGGCAATGATTTTTAAAGATTCATTATTAGCACCTGGCTATTTCTACATTGCCAAGTAAAATGTGTTTGGAAAATCTACAGAGAACCAAAATGAATCACTGGCAGAAATGTTGATATCTTCTCTGTAGTTTTCCAGTGATTCCACCATTATCTTTGCAGAAAGGACTACACAAATCCAAGCTTATTTTTCTAGAGCAATTTCTTTTTTTTTTTAAGTTGGTCCAGCTTTATTGAAACCTGTTACAGAAGACACAATTCAAAGAAGAATCATTGTTTGTGGTTTTCAGGCCTGTAGAAATCTGAGTTACATTTACTACAAAAGAATATAAAGTACATTCATTGAAACTACAGTGTAAAAAGAAGTTTAAAAAATGAACAATATGTCATTAAATTAAATGTTTACAAATAATTTCTTTCTAAGCACTTTAAAACAATTCAGATGACCAGTTTGAATTCAGTGAGAAAACCTACAAACACAAAACGTGTTCACACTGAGGTGCTTCAGACTTTGTTGCTAAATGAAAAAAAAAAAAACTCACATTTTTTTCCACATCAGGGAAAATTATACTGGACTTAACACTTTTAAATGAGCAATAAGCTCACAACATTAGAGAGAAATCACCTCTTGCAAAATAAATCCTCTAGACTCCCCTTTCTATAGAGATTATCAGCTCACTATCAAGACTTGAACCTCAGTAAGCACAATTTGGAAAGAAAACAGACTTCAGTGTAAGAATTGGCTAGAATACACATCTCCTGCAGGGAGCTTCTGATTGTTTTGTTAAGCATTCTCTCAGTCTTCAAGCTCTGTTTTAAAACCCACTCCATTCCCAAGATCTCTGAAAGTGAAAAGAATAAATCAGATGGCTTTGATAGCAACTGTCATCATGCCAAGGCAATGTTGTAACTTGTGTCTCTGGTATTTCATCCTATTTCCTATTGATAATGTCTCCTCCCCCCACCTTAAGAATGTTTGAGGTTCTCCACATTACAAACTTATTTATTTTTAGCTTTAGGCATAATATTTACATTTTTTGAAAAAATGCATTTAGTAAATACTCTTCAAGCCCTGCACCTACTTTCCTGATATGTAAAGCATGGAAGCTTGGTGTCTCTGGGACTGTCTAAGGCTAGCTTTTGCACCAACTATTTAGGAAGGTTCCGTGACTACTAAGTTTTCCTTTAGAGATCAGAATTCACAGAAAACAAATTCAGTGTGAAATACCTATTCCTAATTTAGAGCAAAGCTATACAACATAGCAAAATTCCATTTATTAAACTTGATCTCATGCAAACTTAAACAATCATTCCAGGCCCCAATATAGATCATGAACCTATTTAAGACTCAAACATGGTAAAACAAATTTCTAAATTTCTCCAGTCTTCCTAAAAGAAGTATAGTGTTTTAATCAACATTATAGATCAAATCTGTTGCCAAGGAACACAGTTTTCGACCTGGTCACAGAAAATCATTCTGGTAACCTGACACATGGTCAGGATTCTAATACTAGAATTAAAGGCATTCTTTTGAACTCTGTCCTTGCTTCCAGCTCAGTAGATACTGACCAAAGCTTCTTAAAACGAAGCTGGTTTGAAGATCTTGGGTAATGTTCTTCAACAAATTCAACAAACCAAAGGAGTTTTTCAGAGCTCTCACCACTCACTGGTTTGGGGCCAATTTTCCATAGCCGCCTCTTCCAGCATCATAGTCTTGCCGATACTCATCTCATACCTGGCCCCCAGATCACCCACGACCATACTTGCCTGCCCTCCTTAAAGCCGGTGTCCCAATCTGTGCGAATGATCCCATCATCCAGACGAGTTCCATTTATGTACCTCATGGCATTTTCTGCATCTGCTCGTGAATAGTATTCCACAAAACAGAATCCACATGCTGTTTTTTTTCATTTTATCCAGACCCATGATGATTTTATGTCACCGCTTTTGCTGAAGAGTTCATAGATTTGTTCTTCAGTTGTGTAAAAGGAAAGATTTCCAACATACAACGTACAGCTTTTCTTCAGTAATTTTTCTTGTTCTTCATTGTCATCTTAACTCTGCCTTCTCGCCAACCACCGCGCAGAACTTCTTAATACCATCCAACCAGAGAAGGAAAGGACCTGGGGTAAAAAAAAACTCTTGTATCTAGTTCAGGAAGGCACATCACCTCTGCAGGCGACAGCAGTGAAAAGGACACTCTTCCCCTCATCCCAATCACTGTGCCGAAGCAAAGCCCATGAAAATGGTAGTCACCACTATTACTGCTGCTCAAACCTCTCTGCATTGGCCCGGTGCGGGGAGCAGCTGCAAGGGAACCGGGAAGAGAGGCTCAGATTTCTTTTCCTCCAGAGAAAGTGGCTTCAGTGATACGCACAAATTCTTCCAGCATCCATTCGCTGCCTCCCCCGCAGGAACTGGAGCCCCATTTGGCATTTGGGGACACAAGCAGAATGGGGTACGACACAAAGACACAAGTGCAAAGCGTTTCTCAGCGTTCTGGCCCAGGGCCTTCCCCTCTCGCCGCCCAACCCCCCGGTACCCGTTCTAGAGCAATTTCAAGGAGATTACAAAGGAAGACCCACCAAAGAAATGATTCCACATTTTCATTCATGTGAACATGCATTCACCTATGTCTTCCTTCCTTCCATCCATCCATCAATCCATCCATTGACCCATCCATCCATCATTTCAGCTGGACATTCATTCCATGTGGTAGGAGGAATAAAAAAATGATTACAACAAGCGTTTAGTTTATAGCCTGGAGTAAAGAGACCTAAAGGGAAATAAACAATTTTGACATACATGACTGTAATGAGTTAAGGATCAAGAGTGGGTGAGGGCAGGAGAAATGCCAGCCCTTCTGAGATGTGTTTCTCTACTCAAGGCTCAGCACCAAACACAGAGAGGAATCCCAGGAGTTCCTAGGCCACCTACTTGAGTGACTGTCACTTAATTTTAAATTATATCCATTCTACTTACATATATACACACACATACACATACACACACACAGAGGGTGCCAAAAAAAGTATACACATTTGAAGAAAAGGGTAAACTCTATTAAATGGTAATACTCAAGTCACATTTGACTTTTGCAGTCACAAGAGGTGCTCAAACATGACTTGTGTTCATCTTTTCATCTTAATATATATTATTACAATTTTAATACTTTTTTTTTCTTAAAATGTGTATACATTTTTTAGCACCCTCTGTATGTTTGTATACATATAGGAAGATAAAAGGTATCTCTGTAATTTAAACCAATGCCTGTTCTGTATTTGGTAGAAATGGAGATAATGTTAGCTTTTTAAAAAATTCCCTAACATCCAAAAAATGTTACTAGAATTATGGACACTTAGACCTTTTCTTTTCCACCCACTTCAGGCTGGAAACTTCAGTGTTTTTTACTATTTTCTGGGATATTTTCTGTACCCTTAAAACATGAAGGTTAGGCAAGGCCCAAAGTTTCTGGTAGCAACCCAGCCGAAGCGTGCTGGTGTGCCAAATCTCTGAGTCTGACCCCGGGTGGAGAGAACAGCTCGGGCCAGTGGATGCGTTCTCCCACGCCGCTGTGCAGTCAGGACAAACTACTATTTGCTGGATCTCTGGACAGCATCTCCTCCTCCTCCAAGGCATTATACATATGTTTGTTATTAAATTTGAATACATCTATTTTGAGGATTTAAAATAACTTTATATCTCCTGAAACTCTGGATGAGTGGGTCATGAAAATTCCACCTGTAAGGAGAGTAGACTGTGGGTGTCTAGCCTGGGGTTCAGTAGAGGGCAAAGGTACCAAGTGGGACCTCCCTCTGATGAGATGAGTAAGTAGAGAAAAAGTGAATAGGCAGAAACATCGTGGGAGGAAGCCAAATGGGTCAGTGGTGTCCTCATACCTATGTCAAGGGGTTAGACAGTAAGTGAAAGGGGCTGTGTGAGCTTCAATGTGCTTTTGGAGTAGGTGGCCGCTGGGGCTGGATGAGGGCCTAGGCGGGGACCCAGGTTCTACATTCACTTCTATGAGCCTGGGAGGTCCAAGTACAACATCCTGGGCCTTGGGAGAGTGCCAGTGGGAGGCCCTTCCACTGCTGGGAAGTGTGGGCAGCCCACTCCAGCTTTCTGTGCTTTCGGTGTCCCCATGTGTGACAATGGGGACAAAACCATTACTTTCCCCAGTGGTTCATCAGGTCATCCAGAAATCCTGTAAAGCACAGATTGCTGGGCTCTCCCTCAGAGTTTCTGATTCAGTATGCTTGAGCCTGAGAATGTGCACTTCTAACAAATTCCCAGGACCACACTCTGAGAACTGTTGATCTACCAGAAGGCTGTTGTCAGCATCGGAAGAGAAGTCACATAAAGGCTGCAAGTAATTAAATAGCTCGATTAATATTAACTACTTAATTATCCTTATAGTTGTCGCTATTACAGTTATTAGCAAGGATAGCATTAGAACTTTATTCACTTTGATTAACAGGTAATGGAGATGGTTTCCCTGACTACCACAGTACACAGATCCCCATCTTTTGGACTCATGGCTTTGTGACCCCTCTCTGACTGAGAATCATGAGCTTCAGTTCACCACGAAGTTGTTATTTAACTTCCTGCACGTGTACATGCTGTCACTCCAGCAGAACAGGTGCCGTGTGTTAGATTTCTCTGTGTCTCCCATAACTCTTACCATAATGCCTTATACACAGTAGGGGCTCAGTAAATCCTAGTCTTTGGAGTTGGAAGGAACTCTAGAGGTCATCTGCTCCAAACTCCAGTGCAGGCTACCTTCTGGTCCCCAACAACGCTAGAAATTCAGCATCAGGAGTCCGGGTGATGCTCAGGGGTCTGCATGTTAACCAGCAGCTCCAGAGCCCCAACTCAGGGGTCCTCTGGCCACCGCTATAGAAATACCAAACTGTCTATAGTGACTTATCACTGAGGTGTGAAATCAATTGATGCCGTCAGGTCTCACATATTTAAAAGAATAAATAAAAAAGAAGAGGAGGGAAGGCGAGAGGAGGGTTCGGTGGAGAGATGAGGAGAGGGGAGAGGTTGTGACAGTGCATGACAGCAGTGACAGTGAGTCCTGTCTTGTGATTCAGTTTCAGTGAGTATGTGCACCTGTGAGTGTGCGCACCTGGAGTGAGTGTGCACACCTGTGAGTGAGTGCGCGCACTCGTGGTGAAACACTTTGAAAGCTGGACATGTGTGTCCCTTCCTGCTGGCCGGCAGGAATAGCATCTGGGAGGCGGAGACCACTGCTGGTGACTCTCACATTCAGAGTTTGGAGCCGATGATGGAGACCGGAAGTTTGCATCTTGGGCAGGTTGGCTGGGTCTGGGCTGCCTAATCAGGCACCAGGAAGCTGAAGATGGGGCTGCGGCCTGGGTCAGGGTCAGGAGCTCTGATGTGACCACAGGAGCTGTTGAGGGGTGAGGCGGGGAGGGAGGGAAAGCCAATGTGTAGTGAGCCCCGGCTCAGAGGCGGCAGGGAGAGGAAGGAGGAAGGCAGGAGGTTGGGGGATTCCGCCCTGAGTGGACCAGTCACTATCTTTTGCTTTGTTTTAGGCACCCAAGTGTGCAGTCCTCTGCCCTGGGGCACTTCCTGTTCCCTGAGAGTGGCCCACGCTGCCCTGAGTCCTGGTCTAATTCAGACTAAGCACATTGAATTAAGTAGTGACATCGTTCGCAATCTGCTCCCTGCTCTGGTTGACTCTGCTGGCTCTCTCTGCAGGTTCCAGTGCGGGACACTGAACAGGGTTCATTTGTCTGTGGGATGAGCAATCTCCCCAAACAGAGCCGCTTGTTGGCCCCTTGTCCTTCCTGGCCACCCCCTTTACAGGTTGCCTGTCACATACTTCCTGTCAGCATGGATCCAGGGACCATCATCTCTATGTTTTTCATATGCTAGGTACTAGGAAAATAGACAAGCAAGACAGGAGCCGTCCCCCTAGGAGAAGCCAGTTGCCTGGCAGCCAGCCAGCTTGTCACCAGTCATTTGATTGAGAATAGCTGCTCAAAGCCAGAAGGCTGCACCAGGCACCCGGGAGGCAGAGGGAGCAAGCTGACTCTGCAGGGTATCCTAGAGGTGGTGACATCCCAGCAGAGATTTGCGGCTGGTCCACAGCCCAGGGAGAAGCCACCCAGGCTTTCAGTCAGAGCTGCTGGAGCTCTGCGTGAGAACTGAGGTCTTCTCTCACAGACTGTTTCCCTGAGGTTAGCGCCGGGGTTTGTGATGCCCATTTTAGATTCTCCCTTTCTGCTCCCTTCTAGATGCCAGTCTCTGTCCCCCAGGGCTGAAGTTGCCAGATAATAATATCCTTTAGCGAGGTGGGAGCTTTTTATAGCTAAAGTGCAGGTGCACAGGATGACTCGCTTTCCAACAAGGGGCACTCCAAATCCTAACACGTCTTTATTCCGAAGACTCACATTGCGTCGCTCTCAGCCTTTTTCGCATTCCCTACATTCATGGTTCCTTTTACGTGCCGTGACTCAATCATCAGTACCAGAACTTGGAAAAAGTACAGTACCAGGACTTGGAAAAAGGCACAGCAAGCTTTACCCATGTGGTGGAGCTCGGGGCGCTGCAGACACTCGAAACTGCAGGTCAGTGAAACACGGAATTGATGTTGCATCTACTGACTTTCCTACCCGCTCGCCTTCTTCTTCCCAGGTGTCAGATCGTGTCCTCCAGTTGTCAACATGTTGTTCCCACGTTCAGGAATAAAACAAATTGGGCAGCCAGTCCTGGAAAGAAAAAACCAGAATCACAACATGAAGTGATTTGAGGCTTTTGAGTTCAGGTTTGCTGGATGTTCCAGGGAAAACTGCCCTCCCCGCCCCCCCGACTATATGAGGAAGAGCTGAAGGGGGCACTCACTCCCATGAAAGAACAGGATGCTATTCTTGAGTTTCTTGCTTTTTCATAATAAATGAGGCAGCGTGGAAGCTGCCTGTATGTTTAAGAAGTTCCTTTGCTTTCTCAAAAGACGTCAGGGAGAGCCTTTTTTTGTGGTTGTTTCTGTGCCAATCTGCAGTGTCTGAGCGTGGCCATCCACAGCTAGTCCTTGGATTTCCTCTCAGTAATTTGGAAATTGCTAAACCATCTGAAGTTCAAAGTTTCTGTGACTCCTTTATGTTTGCCTTTGGTGGCCAGATCCTTCATTTATAGAAGTAAGCGATCAGAAAATTCAGTTCTAAGCCTTGATTTCTCACATTTTTTATCCATATACCAATCCACGTTCAAACCCTGCCATTTATTTTTTTCTCTCACCACATTTCTAGGGTCAGTTCTTCTCTTTGAACAGCCTTTACCCTTGTCTAAGCCTTACTTTCCCTATGTCCAGAATACTCAAGATGTTGGAGTGCCAGAGTCTTCTCTGGCCATTTCCACCTTCGGTCATTCCACAGAGCAGTAGAAGCCGCTTGCTAGGGAGCTGGTGCTTGTATCACGGCTCCTATTGGCAGACGCCTGTGGTGTTTTCCCTGCAGCATGCTGAGACGCCTCCCCCTTTTCTTCCAATATTTCACTCAGATTCCCTCCTTCATGTTCCTCTTATGATCATAGTCCACTTAAATTTGGCTGGGACTACAGAAATTGACATAAAAGTATTCCCTGTGCTTTTTGTCTTTACTCCCTCGGGGGACATGGCATGTGAGATGTGTGTGTGTGTGTGTAAAGGCCCACGGTTCCTGGGTACCCTCCCCAGATGCTTGGCTACATGAGAACATGTCTGCTCTGCTTTTGAGAGGAGAATTTATGATCTGGCCTCCCTTGAAGCATTCTTTTCCAGCCATGAGCATCATTAGTAATGATTACATATTTCTTTTACAAAACCATTTTTTCTGAGTAGATAATATAGGTGTTTTTGAACTCACAAGTTCAAAAGGGTGTTCCATGAAAAGGGTTTCTCCCTCTTCTGTTCCCCAGCCACGGAGTTCTTCCGGGAGCACAACCATCAGCAGTTTTTCGAGTTTCCTTCTAAAGACACTAAAATTTTAATGTGCTACCAGATGCCCTCTTCCTTAGGAAACAGTAAACTACCCAAGGGCAGGATTGGAATGTTCTTTCTTTGCCCTGCCCTCTATACTTGTAAGGCTCTGCCCATGTCTTCATAAATACTGTTGACTAATCAACTCGTTTCACATATTCTGATTTCCTTTGCTGTTGAGCAATAGAAAAGATTAAAGAACACAATGAGAGTAAACAAAAGTGGAATCACTCCCCCATGCTGACTCCGGCCCAAAGGGCAAAGGAGAATGTACCCAATGCTGTGCCCTCGTAACTCAGGCCTGGATGGGAACGGAAGTCTCTTGGCCTCTGGCCTGAGTGTCTTTCAGGAGATCTCTCGGAGTCATTAGTGGAGAGCTAAGAACGGTAACAGGGAGGCCCCCAAGTCTCTGAGAAGGTGTAGCTCACACACGCTCACCTGTTTGCTGCCACAGCTGCTGCTGCTGCTGCCAGGAGGGCAGGCTTGGTGGTTTTCTGTCTGAAGGCTCCACCAATCTTTTTCACGTGGCAATTGATCCTGTTCTCTGGAATGCCCAAGGGGCAAGCCATTATTTCCCACAAGGGACTCAGTTTAGTCACAGGCCCCCAGAAGATTACACATAACACACTTGAGAAGCGTGAGTTTCTTTCATTGAAAAAGAAACTTCTTGTAATTTCCTCCATTGCCCAGAATAAAGAAATATTTCTTTACCTGTTTGGGGGGAGAGACTAAACAAAATTCTATAAATGTCTGCCAAGTTCCCATTGAAGAAATAAATTGGTACTGCTTTTCAAAATGTATTAATGAGAAGTTGCATTACAAAGTGTAACTCGGATGATCACTCTGGGCTCATTCTCTTCCCTCAGCCTCCCTGAGTCCTGGAAAGGGTCCCCAGAGTCTTCTCCCTCTTAGTTATCAGCATTAACACAGTATGGAAGTGGGTAGGGAGAAAAGAGTCAGAGGGAGCCGTGCCCTATCCAGGGGGAAATAAAAATGATTGTGAGTCAGGTGGGTGGGGCTGATCAGAAATCTATGCAACCTAAAGATAAACCTGGTCCAGGACTGACCCAGAGGAAGGGCTGGAAAGGAAGCAGGTGGGGCAAAGGGAAGCTGGTTGACCCCCCAGCAGCAGGTGAGAGGTGGTGCTGTAGAGCCTGCAGCAGCAGGGGAGGAAGTCTACAGGAAAGGCAGCTCCCGTTCTTGGTACGATATCTGCATTTCTGCTCAGTAGAGGATCCATGTTTTACTTGGACACCAATCAGGAAATAATTCCCTCAGCCTCGCTGGGCAGAAGACGACCCACCAGCACAAAATAGAGAAAGCAGAGCAGGAGGGTGGCTGGCCGAGAGGCCACGCGGAGTGGCAGGTGGTGTCCTTTATGGGGTGTGATTGGGGAGCACCTCTGGAGAAGCACTGTGGTGAGAAACATCTGTGGATCATGAAAAGAATCTGTGTAGTACAAGAAAGATCAGGAATCGAAGACATGATACCCACAGAGCTGCGTGGGGGTAAAAAAGATACCCAAACCATGAAAATGTTGTAGAATTGGGTCAAGAGGGAAGACAGGGCCGTTTTCAGCTATACCTGGCCAAAGACTCGCCAATTCTTGGATGAGAAACGGATTGAAAATTAACAGCACTGATTATAATATATAGTTTATTCTTCATAATTACATTTAAGTTACGTAAGATTTTAAATGATATCCTAAAGGTTCATGAGTACATTACTAATTCTTGATGCATTTCTGAGAAAAAAAAAAAATAGTCCCTCCATAGTGTTGTCAATAGACATTTGGATTGGGTGGCATGCTCAGAATGCTGTGCCCAGGTTTGCAAACCTGACTAGTAGCTCCTCCTAAAGCTATGCATTAAAAACAAACAGACAAGCAGAAAAAAAAAAAAAAAAAACACAACAAAATAGCTGACTAGGTCCCACTCCCAGGGATTTTGATCTAATTGGTGTGGGAAAGGGAAACAAGTATCAGCATTCAAAGAGCTTGCTGGGTGATTGTAATTTGCATAAGGAATTAGGACCACTGCCCAGAGAATGGTGTTAGCTGAGTCATCTTTGCCTGGAGCACCCCAAACATAATAGCTGGGACGTGTAAAGGGAATAGACGCGAGGATAAAGTCTGCTCGTCCCAGTCCGTAGCCTACATTCCAAGAGGCCACACCCAGATAATCCAAGGCAGGTAGGTTGGCAGGAACTAATGCATCACACTCCCAAGTGAAAGATTGTTGGGCAACAGGATATACACTCAGGCTTGAACTAGTACCCCACAGATAGCTTATTCATTGCAAAGGGGGGAAAAGTAAATTTACCCAAGATAAACTTGGCAGCATCGCTTTCACCAGATGACCAGGTTTAGCATCATCATTAACAGCAACATCATGTGTCTTCTGAAGTAATGAAGTAAAAAACCATCCTGGAGCCTCCTGATGAAATTGTTTGTCCTGAATCTTATCAGGAGGAAACAGCCACCACAACCAAATGGAGGGACACCCTGCTAAATAATTGTACTCAGTCTTCAGCAACATTATACCATCAAAGAAAAAGAACCTCGGAAACTGTAAATGACGGAGGCAAATAACACATGATCCTGAATTCTATCCTGGACCAGAAAGAAGGAAAAATAAAAACCAGGACATTCCTTAACCAGCTGGGGAAATCTGATGCACATATGAGATAAATAGTTTTAGTCAATGTTAAATTTCCCAAGGATGATGCTTGTGTTGTGATTATGAAGGAGAATATTATAGGAATATGGGTATGTGTGTGTATATATATGCATATATATATTTAACACATTTTATTTTCTTATTTTATTATATAAATTTTACTTTGAAAACTTTAATCATTCAGAAGAATGCTTGTTAATATTTTGCCAAATTTTCTTGCATGAACTCTCTCCCCCCCTCTCTCCTCTCTCCCACCTTCCTCTTTTTGTCAGCATTCATTCTTCTGAATGGCTACAATTTTTCAAAACAAGATATTTAAATAGTAACACACAAGAAAGAAATATGCCTAATATTGGTATTGTTTTTAACAAACATTTAGGAGTAACCGGGAGGATTTTCTACAAGAAGTGAAGGCGAGGGAGAGATGAAGCATGTCCTCTGTCTTCTCCCTTAGAGGAAGAGCTAGGTGCTAAGGCCATTATTTAAGGTCATAAACACAGAATAAGAAATTTAAGGCAGAAGATGCTTAGTTAAGGTTCTGCATGTTGATTTTTAAGTACTTACAGCCCACCAGATGAAATATCTTAGCTTATAAGAGTCAGATTCCCAGGGGGAAGATCACGGCTACAGACACACCGTCTCTAACGATGGTTTGTAGCAAGTAGAGTGATGGGTGATGGGGAGTCATGGGAATTCCATGTGTGAGTCAGGAGCTCCTAGTAGGCATCAGGGAGTTAGGGAGACTCCCAGTGTTCGCCAGTATTTCTCAGCTTCCCCTGCAGCTGGGTGGAATCCTGTGCTTGAGGCCGGGCCTGTGGCCTGGGGGCAGGAGAGATGTGCCTTCTTCATGCTTCCTGTCTCCCTATCCGTGCAGCTGGGGAGGTTCCAAGATGGCAGAGCCACACACTATAAAAGCCAGACCCCTGAGTCACACTCCGAGAAGAGGTGCCTAGGAGAATGTCCAAGAGATCAATCTTGGCTGAGCGAATCCATGAAGAGTTGAAGGTTGTTTGTTGTAGCTAGTAGTGGGTGGATTGCCTGAACTCACAGATTTGAGACCAGCCTGAGCCAGAGTGAGACCTCCTCTCAAAAATTAGCCAGGCATTATGCTGGGCACCTATAGTCCCAGCTACTTGGGAGGCTGAGGCAAGAGAATCACTTAAGTCCAGGAGGTTGAGGTCGCTGTGAGCTATGACGCCATGGCACTCTACCAAGAGTGACAAAGTGAGACTCTGTCTCAAAAAAAAAAAAAAAAATCAATTTTTCTCTAAATTGTCAAGGATTAAAATATATAATACTCAGTTTTGGCAAGGATGTGATGAAATGGGTGCATTCATACCCAGTTTGGAGGGTGTTCATTGAAGCAATCTATCTAAAGGCCACAGTTTTAAGAATCTAAAACATAGACAGAAACTCCACTTCTAGAAATCTGTTCTGAGGACATAATTGGAAATGGGTGGAGATTTATGTACTAGAGTATTCACTAAAATATTATTTGTTCCCCCAAACAGGGGTTGGTTAAATAAATTATAGCATATCCATTTGAATAAAAGAAACACATATGTACATTTAAAACCCTGTTTTGAAAAGTATTTAGTAACATGGAAAAATGTTTATGGTATATTATTAAGTGAAAAAAGAAAGATGTAAGATTATATATGGAATATGATCCTCACTTTATAAAGATGTGTGTTTTACTGGTTTATATGCTATATATAACCTAATAACTCTTAAGATTAGAAAGAAATCTATTACAATTTTAAGGGTATGTTAAATATCACCCAAAACTTGGGGGGAATGACGAAAAAATAACTGCATGTCCTTTAAATGTCATATTGGAATATGGTCTAGGAAACCACTCAATGGCTACCTTATTCTCTAGGAGAATGTGCCTTTGTTTAACATTCACTATTGATTGAGACCTAGACTCTGTGAAGTTACATAATAACACATAGATTTTTGTCCAGTAGAGAATAAAATTATTTCTACCCCACAGAAAAGACAACGTCAAAGGTTACAGTTTTGTTCCCCCTAGGATATTAACCGGTTTTCTACCTTAACTAGCACCTTCTTCATTGTTCTTTGAGTGCCTCTCCAGACGTATTCAGTCTCTCAAAGTCACGCTCGGTTCAGTTTTGTCATTCTGCTGGTTCCCTCATTAGTGATTTAAGTAAATCTGTGACATATGCTTCCTTAGGATTTGTATGAGAAGAAAGTTTAAATACAGTATTTTAAAAATACTTTGACAATGGCCACATATGAGTAGTAGGTTTATATAAGATTTGTACTTTCTTTTTTATGGTCTTCTGTATTTGCAAATGCCCATTAAAGAACATATTTTACTTTTATAATAAGAAAGCACAAAAATGTACGCATGTGTGAATACATAAATCCTATGTTGTTTCTCAGGTTAGTCTTTTCCTAATTCTACACTTGTAAAGGGCTTAGCTTCCTGAGCACTTCTGAAGATGGATTTGCAGTCGCCAGGGCAGACCCTGACTCCCGAGGACCTACAGGAAAGGTGATCTGCCTTGCGGACTAAGTGCAGAGGTGTCCATTTTCACAATCAGCTGAGGAGGTGAGGACAGTGGGACCTGAGGACACGTGTCTGAACAGGCCATCCCTTCATGGATGGAAACTGGGGTCTCAGGCCCGTGGCAGCGACAGGGAAGCCCAGGAAGGTCTGAAATGGGAGACCTAGGGGACGGCAGAGGGCGCCACAAGGGGAAGAGGGTCCACAGGAGGGGGAAGAGCCCAGAGGCAACCAACTGAGGGGAAGCCTGCCCCTGGGTACCCCTTGCAGACGGGGAAGGGAGCTGGTCCAGCCTCATCCTTTGCACTCATTACGAGTTTATCCTTCATCTTCCCCACCTAACCTCACCCTCATTTCCAACCCCAAAGCTCTGCAACTAAAAGGACTACCGCTGCTGGGAGTTACCTTAGAAACGCAAGGGAATCTCTGGCCGTTTCCGAGCTTCCTTGCCCTCCTTTGCCTAGGTTGGTGAATGGAAAGTATCCCAGAGAAAACTCCGGACTTTGAGAAGCAGCTCTTTAGATGCCAGCTCCAAGGAGAGGGACCCGCCCGTGCCCGCAGTCACCTGGCACAGAGGCCGCTGTCTCTGGGCTCCGCCTAGTGGCACAGCCAGACCCCCACTTGCTCTGCGTGGAGTGCGCACACGCCGGCCGATTACACCCTGTCTCTAAGAAGACGACAGGAACAGATGGAACGTGCTGTGTCCCCTTTGCCGTACGCTGCGCCCTGCCCCCCACCCCCCGCATCCTCGGCCCCCCGACCGCCGCCACCCGCAGCCCAGAAGCCACGTCCGTGTCTACTTCGGTGAAAGGGACCCTTGAAATACCCGAGGGCGGCCGGGGAGGTGTCTGCTGCCCCCTATTGCTGGGCTCCTGCAGCCCTGACCACTTTAAAGAACGTGCCATTCAATTTTAGGAATTTTATAATATGAGAAAAATTTTTAAATTTAACCAGTCCTGGGAATTATCAACATTTTAAATAGTTGCTAGTCTGGCAAGTGAAAACAGTATTTTGTTGCTGTTTTAACTCGCATTTTAAAAATTCTGAGTCTCATCTAGTTCAATGGTTTGCATTTATTTTCCCAGTGGGTGTTGTTTGCTTATTTTTATCGTTCTCTTATTGATGTATAAAAGTTTTTCCTGTAAATATGTTTCTTCTTTACGTATTGTTCTAAAGTTTGTCTCTTTCCTATAGTCAAATTTATCTATCTTTTCCTTACGACTTCTGGGTTTCATGTTCCTCGGGGTATGAATTTTGAAAAACTTTGTGCATACTTTTTCTACTAAAGTTTACATCTTTAGTTTTTAAGATTTAAAACTTTAATCTTTAATCAATTTATTTTCATTGTAAGGTGGGAAATAGAAGTATAGTTTTGTTTCCTTTTTTAAACATTTTTTATGGTAGTATTTTATTTTTCATACCTATCATGCCATGAATTCATAGTGAAAAGTTTCCAGCGGCTCAGGGAGGGGCCTTTCCATTGAATGTGACAAAGCTCGCTGTGCCTATTATGCTATGAATTCATGGGGAATAGGTTCCAGCACCTTATGCTCCTGTCCAATGTTCTCTTGGCTCTCCTGTGTGCTCTGCTGTAGGCCCATCATACCATGAATTTACAGGGAATGGGCTCCAGGAGCTCCCGTTGGTTCTCACCAAGTGTGCGGCTCTGGGTGGGGCAGGCTGGTGCTTCAGTTGAAAGCAGGTACCTTTCTCTTCAGCTTCTTTCTTTTTCTGATCATTTTCCTTCATGTATTTTAGGAAGCTATCTCAGCTCTTAGAGTGCTTAATATGCTCAATAGTATATAGGGCTAGTTTCCTTTCATTACTACTCTTATTTTTAAAATATTTCCATTTTTATCTTTCTAGATAAACTTTAAAATCAAGTTCCCCAAAGATCCTGTTGACGTTTTGATTGGCAATGTATTTAATGTACAGGTTAAGATTATTTAACTCCTTTATCAAAAAGTTCGCCAGTAGCATTTATAAGTTCTCCTCATGTAGGCCCTGCACATTTCTTGTAGGGACACAAAAGTCTATCATTGTGTTGCTGTGGCACCTTTGAAAAGGACTCTCATTCTAGCAGTCACAATCTCAGGGGTAGTTTGGGGCCTGTCTGACACAAACTCCCACTGGCATAAAACAAGAAGGACATTTTGTTTTGAAATATTTTAAATCTACATAAACTCTCAGGCATAGTACAGCCAATACCTATCTATCCTTCCTCTAGAATCTCAGCGGTTCTCAAGCTGTGGGTCGCGACCCCTTTGTAACAATGAAAATACATCCTGAATATCAGATATTTACATCACGATTCATAAGGGTAGCAAAATTACAGTTATGAAGTAGCAACAAAAATAATTTTATGGTTGGGGGGTCACCACAACATGAGGAACTGTATTAAAGGGTCATGGCATTGGGAGGCATTAGGAAGGTTGAGAAGCACTGCTCTAGATTCATTGATTTACCAGTGCTTAGCATTACATCGTCTGTGCTCACTCTCACTTTAGCTGGACACGCACACACACAGACACAGAAGTTTAGCTGAATCATCTGCAAGGCAATCATGGACATCATGATGCTTCATCCCTAAATATTTTTATATTATAGAAGCAGTGTATTTTATATTATACAAAGAGTTATATACGAAAATACAAGGACTTTCTCCTATATAACCTCAACTTCACTGTCATGATTATGAGACTTTTTTTTGAGACAGAGGGTCCCTATGGCACCCTTTGGTAGAGTGCTGTGGCATCACAGCTCACAGCAACCTCCAACTCTTGGACTTAAGCAATTCTCTTGCCTCAGCCTCCCAAGTAGCTAGGACTACAGGTGCCCACCACAATGCCCAGATATTTTTTGGTTGTTGTTGTCATTGTTGTTTAGCAGGTCCCGGGCTGGGTTCGAACCTGCCAGCACCGGTGCATGTGGCCAGAGCCCTAACCACTGAACTATGGGCACTGATCTAGTTATGAGACTTATTAATGACTCTTGAAATGACACTGTTATTTAAAATATAGTCATACTCATTTTTGTCCAATTATACAAATAGGGCCTTTATGGTTCCCCCAGGAGAGACATAAGGGTGTCTCTTCTTGCTCTCCTAGCTCCTTTACTTTAAAAAGGTTCTTGAGCCTTTTGTTGTCTTTCTGACATTTTTGAGAGTCACAGGCTAGTAGTTTTTCAGACTGTATCTCAGTTTGAGTTTCTCAGATTATTTAAAAAAAACATTTTATTTTCTTATTTTTTAATTATTATTTTTGTAGATATGGGGTCTTGACATATTTCCCAGGCTGTACCTCTTTCAATTATATGAGTTTTCATTCCAGGGATCCTAAGTATTTAGAGCTTTTCAGTGAGGAGGCTATAACTCAGTTACAACCTAAGTTTAGGGAGAAGGGGGAAAGGAAAGGGAGGGAGGGGGAGGGAGGGGGAGTAATGGGATTACACCTGCGGTGCATCTTACAGGGAATATGTGAATCCTAGTAAAAGTGGAATGTAAAGGTCTTAGCAAAATAACTAAGAAAATGCCACGAAAGCTATGTTAACTAGTGTGATGAAAATGTGTCAAACGGTCTATGAACCAAGTATATGGTGCCCCATGATCATACTAATGTACACAGCTATAATTTAATAAAAAAATAAAAAAATAATAAAAAAAAGAAAAAGAAAAGAGTGCAACGTCCTGAAGTTCTTTAATGAAACAGAGACACTATCTGATGTTATTGTTTATACCTAGGCATGTATAAAACATTTGCTACAAATTCTATTTTTTATTATGCTGAGTTTAATTCAAGTTAAACATAAATCAATTAAAAGCAAACAGGTGGAAATGGATATTATGAACTTTATAATCTCATACCTTTTTTTCTTTTTTGAGGTTTTTGGCCAGGGCTGGGCTTGAACGGACTACCCACGGCATATGGGGCCAGCGCCCTACTCCTTGAGCCACAGGCACCACCCTAATCTTATACCTTTTTAAGGACAGGAATAAAAACAAAAACTGGGACCTTTTCTGGCTTAAGGCTTATATCTGTTGCTCCAGCAAGAAAATGATCATTTAAAAAGGAATTTTCTGTATTCCTTCTGTTAGGATAAAAAGCCATTTCATTTAAAGGTACCACATATGTGTGCTATTAAAACTACGTTATGCTATCTTAAACCCAGTAGTATTCTTATTCTAAAATACACTCTAAAATTAAACTGAAAAATAGCCACACATAATGTTGTGACTGCCCCAGTTTTGGTTGCTTCCAGATGTATCTGGGACCCTGTCTTGGACAAACTGCCTTCTACTCATGCTAACAAAGCAAGAAGGCTTCCGGTTTATGGGAAACACTCCGGCTAAGTTACACTGTGTGACTCGCAGGGCAGGATAACTGGGATCCGTGGGTAAATGTGGTGACAATGACAGACGATGGGTGTGCTGAGAGGGAGAACACTGAGTGAGTTTGAAGAGCTGAAATATCTGCAGAGTGACGATGACAAACACCAGTGTATTACACATGAAAGCAGTGACATGGACAAATAAAATACAAATGACAACAGTAACATCAAGAAACGAATCAACCTTAAAGTCAGGTGAGATTTGAAACCAAAATCCTAAAACATACACACAAGTAAATGTCACTCTTTTTGAAATGGCCAGCTTGGGAGAGATCACACACTTATCTCAATAGTGCTGTCCTCATCGTGACACCGTGGGGACTCTCTGGGGGATGTTCTTTCAGAGCTGTGGCCTCGGTGGTGATAAATCTTCATCTTTTGAAGGAGGGTTTGATTCTTGGTAAGAGGTATCAGCGTTCAGGAGGATGCATGAGGCAGGGGGTCAAACTGGCTAATACGCTTTTGGTCAAAAGTCAAGTGAAAAAAGAGACTGGTTTGTCTTGAGTAGTCTGTAACCAAGACGTGTTCTGTTTTGTCTTTTGTTTCACTATATAGGGGCCACTTCTCCAGGCTGGTCCTGCTGGATCTTTCCTTTCAAATGAATTTACCTGACAAGTATAGCACAAAATTAGATGTTATATATTCAATAAGCCCTTGGCACCATGAAAGATATCTTGTGATCCTCCCAATTCCCCTTCTGTGCATTTTACTACAGTTATAAATTTTCTCATAAATGGTACCTGTGATATCGTGAAATAATAAGAAACACATATATTGGTCTCCGCTCCTGATTCCTGATAGAGAGCTCCTAAAAATTTTGTAGTTAGGAGACTCTTTGGTTCTAATATTTGGTTTTTGACCCCCAGGTCCTGACACAGAGCTCCTATGACCTTTGAAACTTCCTGAGTGATGGGAGGATCTGACACGGAGCTCCCACAGTCCTTGGAATTTCCTGACAGGAGCATCTTCTGTTCTAATGAGGTAACTCCCAGGGTGCTTCTGGATAGCCTCAGGGTCAAATCAATCAAACAAATAAAGGGGTAGAACTTTCAGCCTCAGGCCCCAACCTCTGGGGAGGGGAGAGGGACCGTAGGTTGAATCCATCACCAAAAATCAATAAGGGAATCAGTTAGGCCTGTGTAGTGTGGCTTCCATGAAAACCCAAAAGGACAGAGTTCAGAGAAGCTTCCAGATAGCCCAATAGGTGGAGGGGTCTGGAGGACCGCCAACCTGCCCCGTGCCCCTTCCCACATTGGCTGTTCAATTGTATCCTTTGTAATGTCTTTTATAATAAATGGGTAAGTGTAAGTGGTCTTTCCTTGAATTCTATGAGCCATTCAAGCAAATTAGTGGAACGAAAGGAAGGCGTGTTGGGAACCCCCAATTTACAACCTGTGGACCAGTAGATCTGGAGGCCTGGACTTGTGATTAACATTTGAAGAGGAGGGCAGTCTTATAGGACTGAGTCCTTGACCCCTGGGATCTGATGCTATCTCCAGGTAACTAATGTCAAAATTAAGTGAAATTCAGGTGGGGCACTGGAGAATTGCTTGGTGTGAGAGGAAGCCATGCACACTCACGATGTCAGAAGTGTTCTGTGTGGAGTGGTGTGGAGAGAAGCACTCCATTGCATTAAAGTCTCACTGAATAACACTAATCAATTGCAAGTGTTTTGCTTTCTATGATGAGCAGGCAAGAGAGGCAAGTGGAGATGTTTTCACTGATGCTTCCTGATTACTTAAAGTGCCTCATTTTCACCTGCTGTCCTCATGATGTCTGTGCTGTCAGCTCTATTGGCAGCCAAATGAAAAAAGTTAGCACTGTGTCCATCTAATGGCTGAATCCAATCATGGGTTTAAATTATCTTACAGTTCTGCATTTAACATATTTAGAAAGTTGACATCAGCACTTACCAGGGAATTTCGTAGCTCACCCTTTGAAGCAATGTTGAGGCGCCATCACCTATCCTATGCCCCAAAGCAGGGCTGGGATCAGCACCAGAGTCTGCTAACAATACGACTGCCTAAGGACTAAAGGAAATGTGACTCATCAACCCCAGCATTTATCATGAGTGCTGAATTAAACAGAGAATAACATTTCTTTTCAATCCATCTCAGCAATTAGAATAAAAAATTCCAGCATGAATGAGAGATTTTCTTGCAAATCCTAAAATGTTTTAGAGGAATCACTAATCGCTTTACTTATTGACAAAACAGAAACTATGATGACAAATCATGAAAGTACCCAATGTACTCACCCTTATTATGAAACTAATATAGGACCTTCACATGAAAGCTATATCCCAGTTATAACCTAAGAATAGGGAGAAGGGGGAAAGGGAGGGGAGGGAGGGGGGAAGGAGGGGGAAGGAAGGGGACTAATGGGATTACACCTGCTGTGCATCTTACAAGGGTATATGTGAATCCTAGTAAATGTGGAATGTAAAGGTCTTGGCAAAATAACTAAGAAAATGCTACAAAAGCTATGTTAACTAATGTGATGAAAATGTGTCAAACGATCTATGAACCAAGTGTATGGTGCCCCACGATCATACTAATGTACACAGCTATGGTTTAATAAAAAAAAATAAATAAATAAAGATTAATAAAAGTAAAAAAAAAATCACTTTAATGCCACCACTTCTTATTTCTGATTAGGAAGGGACTTAAATGACGATTTACATATGAACAATTTATTCTGAAATTATGTGTGTGCAGCTTGCATGATGATAGACAAGAAAGGGTTAAGTAGGCCACGTTGGGTGCTCAGCTGGTAGTAGGTGGGTGGGGGGAGCTAAATGTGTGAGGGGGGAAGGGAGTGAGGGGTCCACGGGGGGAGCTGAGGTGGGAGCTGAGGCCAGGAGAGTGTGGAAGAGGGGAATGGACAGCATCCCTGCAACAGTGACATCTGCAGGGTGGGAAAAGGTGGTCTCCTCCTAGCCAGGGCACCACCATCAAAACCCTTCTCCTGGCTGCACCGCGGCTCCAAGGAGCAGGGAGATGACCTGTGAAGAGAGCCTCGGGTGCCTGCGGGGACGGAGAAGAGATGGCCTGTGGGAAAACACACCAACAACCTTCCACCTGGAAGCCTGGAGAAAGCTGTCTCCTGAGAAAGGCCCTGGACGGGGATTCCACAATCGAAGAACTTACTTTGAGCAGTAAGTTGCAGGTAGAATGACGGAGATTGCCTCCCCTGACTAAAGGACCTCTGTAATGATACAACCATTCCAATTCAGGCAGCCTAGAATGGGAATGTCACAGGATCCAGACGAAGTCTGCAGAAACACAAAGCCACAGTGATCAAAGAGGCGGGTGTAGACAGCCACAGAAACAACCCAACAGTTCTTGTATGTATGTATGGAGTGAGACAGAGTTTCGCTCTTTCACCCTGGGTAGAGCGCCATGACATTTTACCTCACGGCAACCTCAATCTCTTGGGCTCAAGTGATCTTCTTGCCTCAGCTTTTCTACTTTTAGTAGAGACAGGGTCTCGATTTTGCTCAGGCTGGTCTCAAACTTCTGAGCTCAAGCAATCCATCCGCCTTGACCTTTCAGAGTGCTAGGATTACAGGCATAAGACGCCACACCTAGCCTCAACAATTCTTTTCTACAGAGAAGTTGAGGGTTAAGAAGGGCAATGCTGCTGTGTAGTTTATAGTTCAGAGTTGCTTACGGGTATGCTACGTTTAGAGTAACAGCTGCATATCGTATATTATAGTTGTCACAATATGAAAACACCACAAGGTCATATGGTCATATGGTTCTTATTCATACTTGCTGTATGAACAGATCAGTTATTTTCCATGAACCCATTAGATAATAAGCTCAAGAGGCCCCTTTGGGAGCTGTTAAGATGGACCTTTCTGGATTGGAGAGGTCCTCAGCAAACAATTGTGGACAAGATCCGCATGATGGGTGGGAGGGCCAGGAAGGCACCATCCCCTCACTTAACACCTGGGCCCTTTGGTTATGCCCCAACTCCATCTTTCTGGGGGCTTTCAACACTCCCCCTTTACGACAGGAAGCTCAGCTGAAAGAGTTTAGTAATGACTGCAAAACCCCAGCTCCCCCTTGTAAGGACTCCCCTTACCAGGTGTTGGCTCTTGTCAAACTCGGCTTGCATTAAGGATTCCCCCCTCCCCTACCGAAAGCCCCGTATAAAAGGTTTCCACCCCAGGTTCTAGGGGTGGAGAGACTTTGAAGCATGAGTCTGCTCTCAACTAGGCTGATCAATAAAGGACCCTTGCTTAATTTGGACTCGGTGTGCTGGTGTTTCTCTATTCCACTCACTTCGGGTATAACACTCTAAGTGGCTTGTCTTCAAGGATCTGGAATTGGGAAGAAATAGCAAACAATACAACCTTTCCTCACTGAAGTACCCAGACGAGATGCTGGGTACAGAAAGCTCTGCCATGTTCCCCATCTGTTGTCCCCCTGGGGTTCTCAGACATACAAGAGGGCATGGGACATCTGTGTCTCCTCTTCTGGGAGCTTGGGGACCACATCAGCCAGGGTGTCCCTCACCTGGGCCAGGTTGAGGCTGGCACTCGGGGTCAGCTCTGAAAGTGAAATAGCTTCGCTAATATTCAGTGAACCTGGAGAAGAAGAGGGAAAGCAGGAGAGAAGACCAGAGTGGGCATATAATGCCACCATTCTTCTTAAGAAATGCTCTACTTCCCTGGTTATTAAAGTAGCACATCCTCACTGCAGACCATCCTGTCAATACAGAAAAGTAGGAAGGAGTAAAAATAATTCAGAATCCCCCAAAGGCAATCAAAACCATTCAAGCCGTGCACTGCTCTCTGCTCTGAGGATCACGAGCCCCTCCCCTCATCAGGGCAGGCTCCTCCCCTCTCACTCTCCCCTCATCGCCATCTGCAGTCTCTGGCGCTTACCTGTGCAAGTCTCACCTCTTCACCTGGTTACTCCCATTTGCTTTGTTCCCACCCAGGAGAAGCAGTCCCTAGCTTTCCTATGAGCCTTCCTTATCTGCCCCTCTAATATCTTATTCTGCTCTTTTGTAACCCTTTTCAATTGCCATTTTGCATTTGATTTGTGTAGTTGTTTGACACCTGTCTTCACCATCAGAGGGTAAGCTTCATGAGCCTGATTCCTTTTTCTTTTAACCACTGTGTGCCCCCTGCCTAGCACCGTGCTTGTTTCTGCGTCTAACTCTACTCAGCACACCCAACTTTCAGACTGAGCTTGGACTCCACACCTTTTTCACTGTGCTTTCTTTAGTTCACTCACTTCTGTCATTTCCTACTAAATCTGTATGCAGTTCCGTGTGATCACCACCAAACGGTTCTCTAGTTAAAACACAATTCCAGATGGCACTATAAGTAAATACCAACCTGCCTGACTGCTTTCCCTGCCTCCCTCCATCCATTAAAAGAATATTTCTGAGCACTTACTGTGTGCCTGGCACTCCTTGAATTCTAGGGGCTGGGAGCACAGACAAGTTCTCCTTTGTGGGGAGTCCACATTCTCACAGGGGAAGATGAAGACATAACCAGACAAATGGATACATGAGTAACATAATTTCAGACAGGACAAGTGCTGCAAAGAACCAAAGCTGGGAAATAGGGTAGGTGTGAAAAACAGGCGTTCAAAAACACCTGCCGGTAATTCATCATGGTGATTACAAAGCATTGCCATCCAGCAGCTGTGCTTAGGAAACTTGTTAGGAAATTGAAAATCCTCTACCTTGTAAATTGCTTTTCCATTACCTTTCCATCCCACTCTGTATTCCACTCTATATTATAGGCATGAAAGAAAGTTGGGAAAAAAAGAAAGTTTTTTATTTATATTCATAATTGCTTATGTTTCTAAGATCACAATGGCTTAATAGGCAATATACAAATGTTTTTAGATTCTGTTTCATCAACGAACATTAATTCACTCAGCAGAGGGAGCTCTTGCTTTAATTTTGGGAAGCTGAGTAGCGAATGCTGTTCTTGTAAAAAGCTTTGTGATTCTCATTTTAGATGAGATTTGCTTGCGGTACTTTGAAGCTGAGACGATTTCATTAAGGATGGTTTGATTTAAATTTGCATAAATAGATGTGACTGATGAATTCATTTGGGGGTAGAAATTTTCTTCCATAAAGTTCTGTTTTGCTTACCAAATAGGCTAACTTAGAACAGGTGTCCCAGCTCAGGAGTGTAAGGATTCATCCAGAAAGATGATAACTGCCCATATGTCCACCTCTCTACGGCTTTTCATATTTCACTGTGAACTCAGGAAACAAACTTAGTTGACGTTTTTACATGGCTCCACTGCACACTTGCAAAGAGAGGTCTCTGCCCTGTGAGATCATAAGAAAATATTTATTTAGACTTCAAAGGATGTTCAAAGGTTGCTTAGTACAGGTTGATTTTAGTTCAAAGGCAAAATAAATAAAGATTGAGAGAATGAATTCTCAGATGAAGAGCCAGAACCATGAAGATGACTCAGCAATATGGAAACCACAGGTGAAATCAGCAACACTGACTGTGTGTGTTTGTGCAAATTCAGTTGTTCAAAGGACTGTAAAATATTGGACAAGGACATTTTAGGTAGAAGACTCCCTAGCACCATGCACACACTCGTCGTACTGGTACATTTCTTTCTTTCTTTCTTTTTTTTTTTTGTAGAGACAGAGTCTCACTGTACCGCCCTCGGTAGAGTGCCGTGGCATCACACGGCTCACAGCAACCTCTAACTCTTGGGCTTACGCGATTCTCTTGCCTCAGCCTCCCAAGCAGCTGGGACTACAGGTGCCTGCCACAACGCCCGGCTATTTTTCTGTTGCAGTTTGGCCGGGGCTGGGTTTGAACCTGCCACCCTCGGTATATGGGGCCGGCGCCCTGCTCACTGAGCCACAGACGCTGCCCCGTACTGGTACATTTCTATAAGACAGAAAGCAACACTTTAAACAAACCTATTTTTTCTTATTACAAAAATCAAACAGATTAGTTAATAGAAAGTACAGGGAAAAGTGTTAAGAAGAGCATAAAAATCACAAGGTGTTGCACAGTGCTTGCAACTTTATATACATCTTTAAAATGAGTGGAGGTAGCATTTCAAATGGATATTTTTATCTTTTCCTTCCTTAAAAGTCCCAGATTATCCCTAATTACAATTTTAAAATCCCTATAACCAATCCAAAAAAAGTACCATTTTGAAAGCATCACTTAGATTGTGGAGGAATTTTCACTGATGATAAAGAAAAATATTAATGTCAAATATCACACTTCTTACATCAGTCTATAATCATCCCCACAGCACTATTAGCACCTAGAGAAGAAATCATATCTTTCCCAGGTGGCCTGATCTACCAGCAGGTAGCCCTGAACCTAGCACATGGCCAAAGCCTACGCACTATAAAATTAATGCTCATTTGAGTGTTTAAATGGTTTTTATCCAACCTGTAGTTTTCACAGAACTTTATTGAAGAAAATTTCTACCCCCAAATGAATTCATCAGTCACATCTATTTATGCAAATTTAAATAATGGTGCTCTAAAGAATTGAGTCCTAAATTGCTGGGGAGAAAAAATTTCCTGCCTCTCCTTGTTGGGTGGCTTTGGGACCGGGATTACAGGTTCTGTGGAGTTGGAGAAGGGAAACACTAAAGGAATACCTGTGAAGTGCTTGGGCCTGTAAAAAAAAAAAAAAAAGAGCCTGGCTATTCACCAGAGGATGTGGGTGCTCACCTGCCACTGGAGGGAAGAATAAGGCTAAGCGGTCCTTGAATACGGGCTATGGTTAGAGGAGCAGCAGGAGTTTCTGGGGGGAATCAACAAACATTGGTTGATCCCTGGCTCTGTGCAGAAAATCGAGTCTCAAAGAGAGGACATACAATCTGCACCAGGATTTTCTGACTCTAGGAGATAGACCAGAAGTGGCTCCGTACTGCAGTATTAGATATGATTTCCTCCAGCCCCCACGCGATCCTGTGATTTGGTTAGTGTCAAATAGCCTGAGCTGTCTTTGGCAGAACCATCTGCAACATAAGGACCTTGTTAAATAAACTCGAACACACCTTCTTTTGTTAGTCACTATAAATAATTCTGAATTCCTTGCACAAAAGATAATAATTGGATGGAAAATTTCTTTGAATTTTGTATCAGGCCTTAAAAGATAGAAGAAATACTGTTTGTGAACTAGATTCTATGTTGCAAATCATGACTTAGAAGCAATGATTACTGGCTCTAATAAATAAAGTAAAATAAAACTATTGCAAACGAGGCTTGTTTTTCTTCCTCACTAATTTCCCCTATGTTTGAACTGAGTCTGACCCAGGCAGGAAACCATCTGCAGATTTCTTCATTCTAGAACCCAGTGAAAGAGAAACATGTTTTACTATTTACTGATGCTAAAAAGAATGGAAATCTTGACCTCAGAAAAATTTAACTGCATTCTAGAGTTGGAACAAAAAGCCAAATTGCTCTTTAGCGAGACCGGAGATGATGATAATTATGTAACAAGCTGGCCATTTGCTGGGCAAAGGGAGGGCGAGGTTGAATTATCAGGTATATATTTTGATTTGTGAATAGAGGCTCCCACTTACACCTCCCTTATGCTAATTTAACTTTTCAGTATAGAATTTGGGAAGTGAGGCATCTCTGCTACCCACAAAGAGAAGTGTTCCCCATGACAAAAGGACCACTGGGGTACTTTGTTTTCAGTCCCAGATGTCTTTTAGGGTTCTTAGAGGGGGTGAAACAGGTCGTTGTCTCCCCATGGAAAGCCAGAACTTTCTTCTGGGGCTCTTGTGCGATTCCCTGCATTAGATAAATGCAGACTTAATGCTGATGCCAATGATAAAACACATAGATTCATTATAGCTCACAAATTAAACAAAAAATGAACGGAACCCACCATGGCTAACAAAATGCAGACAGATACTTACAGGATGGTGGCCTCATCAATTCTTTATCAAATTCATTTTTCCATCTCTTAAACCTTAAAAAGAATTAAATCTTAACTTATGTGGCTCACGCCTGTAATCCCAGTAATTCTGGAGGCTGAGGTGGGAGGATTACTTGAAACCAGCCTGGGCATCATAGCAAGACCCTGTCTCTAAAAAACAAAATTAGCTTGGCATGGTTACAAGTATCTGTAGTCCCCCGGTACTTCGGAGGCTGAGGCAGGAGGATCACTTGAGCCCAAGAGTTTTAGGCTGCAGTGAGCTATGATGGTATCACTGTATGCCAGCCTGGGAGAGAGAGTAAGACTATCCCTCTTTTTTTTTTTTTTGGCCGGGGCTGGGTTTGAACCTGCCACCTCTGGCATATGGGACCGGCGCCCTACTCACTGAGCCACAGGCGCCACCCAAGACTATCTCTCTTAAAAAAAAAAAAAAAAGAAGAAGAAGAAAGAAAAGAAAAAAAGTAAATCTTTACTTTAAAGTAACTTAAAGTTAAAGTTTACTTTAACTTAAAAGTAAATCTTAAGCAAATAAGAATCCTGGGAATTTCTAATGTCAAATTCCTAGCCAAAGATATAATTATTGATTAAGTTGTAAATGATGCTAGAACATCAATAGCAACTTAACCACACATGCATTGGGGCCATGTGCTAGTCATTGTCGGATAAGCACATAGAATGAAAAGATACCAAGAGATAGAAAGTGCAGGTTCTAACCCCCACCTGGCCAAGTGAATTTGGGAAATCCCTGGAACTGCTCTAGACCTGGGGCTTGCTTTATCTGAAAATTAGAGATTTGGGTAGATGATATAGGCAGCTCTTTTGGCTCTAAGAGAACACTGAAATATGGACTAAGGCTAGATGTTTGTTAGCAGCAGAAATTCAGCAAAAACACAGAATGCTAAACTGGTTAAAGACAACAAGATTGAGGGGTTTTACAGTTGAAAACTGGGCTTTTCTCAAGGAGATAATGGGCAGAATTTCTTTAAAGCTTTCCTCTCATCTCTTTTAAAACCAGTGGCTGTTTGAAGCTGACAATAAGATGCAATGGGCCAGTGTAAATCACCATTTGTAAGGGCGATTTGCAGATTCTTGATCCTGCTGCCGGCCACCTTCTTTGCCTCTTTCTTCTTTCCTTCTTCCTTCTTTACCTCTTTAATGGACTTCTGTGCCCCTGGTTTTGAGTTGATAGAGGGATCATTAATAAAGTAATATTTTCCAAGTCTAAAATTATTCCTATTTCACTGAGTCTAATGAAATTTGATGCTATTTTATGGTGTTCAGCAGAGAATATGACATTCAAGGAAAAGCCCTGGACTTCCAATTATTTCTTCACATGAGTAAATTTGAGAAACTAGTCTAGTTTTAGGGAAGAAAACAGCAATGAGGCCCAGAGAGGGGACATGACCTGGCCAGGGTGACAGGTGGTGGGACCATGACCCCAAGGGCACCAGGATTTTTGCGTGGAGTCCTCTGGAACAGAAATAGCTCCATGCCCCTGGAAGAAGCATGCTTTAAACAATTTCTACTGGTTAATAATAAACAAGGGAACTATTTATCAAGTGTAAATTATTTAATTTGTTTGAAATTAACTTTGATGATACCCTTGCAAAAATATTCTTTGCAAAAGTATTTTGTTCTTTGTGGGAACCATCAAAAGGGCAGATCTTTTGGTGGAATTTCCATGTTTTAGTAGACCATTTCACTCTGAATAATTTCAACGTTGAACAGAAATCATGGTGGAAGCTGCTGAAAATTGGGTAGTAATTAAAGGCAGAACTGCTCTATCATAAAGATTCTATAAATGTTACTTTAAGTTATGCATTTTGTTGAAGAGGATGACAATATACAGGAGTCCCTGAGAATGGATTAAAACTGATTAATGAAATAATTTGTGTGTTCCTCTCATCCGGCGAGGCCAGCACTTCTCTAAGCATAGACCAGGGATCCTTGAAAACCTTTCAGGAATCCCCAGGTCAAAACTATTGTGTAATGAAAGGAACTATTTCAATTTTTCCTTCTCCTTCTTTCATGAGTGAACAATGAAGACACAAGCTACCAAAACAGGCATGGGAACTTAAAGAGCAAGAGGAAGTGAAAGGAAAATTAGGGCAAGGAAACAGTTAAAAGAAAGCACTCATGAGAAAGAATCAGCAGAAAACTCCAGGCAACATGAAGAACCAGTCCAGAGCAACCCCCTCCAAGGGACCATGAGGTAGCTACTACAGAGGATTCCACCTATAAATAAATGTTAGAAATTACAGAAAGGGAATTTAAAATATACATGATGAAAACAATGAAGGAAATGATGGAAACAATGACAGAAACTGCTGATAAAGTGGAAAATAACCAAAAGGAAACTCCAAAACAGAATCAAATAAGAGATGAACAATATGAAGAATATAGAAAGGATATAGCAGAGCTGAAGGAACTGAAGCAATCAATTGGGGAACATAAAGATGCAATAGAAAGTATCAGCAACAGGTTAGACCATGCAAAAGAAAGAATTTCAGAGGTAGAGGACAAAGTTCTTGAGATAAGTCAGATAGTTAAAGAGGCAGAAAAGAAGAGAGAGAAAGCAGAACATTCACTGTCAGAATTATGGTACTTTATGAAGTGTTCCAACATATGAGTTATAGAATCTCAGAAGGGGAAGAAGAATGCCCCAGGAGAATGGAAGCCACACTAGAGAATATTATAAATGAAAATTTCCCAAATATCACCAAAGATTCTGACACATTCCTTTCACAGGGATATCAGACCCCAGGTCACCTCAATTCTAACCAAGCTTCCCCAAGACACATTGTGATGAACCTGTCCAAAGTTAAGACAAAAGAAAAGATTCTGCAAGCTGCCAGAAGTAAGCGCCAGATGACCTACAGGGGCAAATCCATCAGAGTGACCGCAGACTTCTCTAATGAAACTTTCCAAGCAAGAAGACAATGGTCATCTACTTTTAATTTACTTAAACAGAACAATTTCCAGCACAGAATTCTGTACCCTGCTAAGCTAAGCTTTAAAATTGACAGAGAAATCAAATCATTTATGGATATACAAACATAGAGGAAATCAAACCACAATAAGACCAGCTCTACAGGAAATACTTCAACCTGTTCTACACACTGACCATCACAATGGATCAGCAGCAAAGTGAGAACTCAGAAATTAAAGGACAGAACCTAACCTACACACTGATGCAAAAGATAAAACTAAGCAATGGACTCTCACAAAATAAGACGAATAGAATACTACCACACTTATCAATTATCTCAATAAATGTTAATGGCTTGAATTCCCCACTGAAGAGACATAGATTGGTTGACTGGATTAAAAAACACAAGCCACCCATTTGCTGTCTGCAAGAAACACACCTGGCTTCAAAAGACAAATTAAAACTCTGAGTCAAGAGTTGGAAGACAATTTTTCAGGCAAATGGAATTCAGAAGAAAAGAGGAGTTGCGATCTTATTTTCAGATACATGTGGATTTAAAGCAACTAAAGTCAAAAAAGACAAAGATGGTCACTTTATATTGGTCAAGGGAAAAATACAACAAGAAGATGTTTCAATTCTAAATATTTATGCACCCAATTTAAATGCTCCCAGATTCTTGAAACAGACCTTACTCAGTCTGAGCAATATGATATCCGATAATACCATCATAACAGGGGACTTTAACACTCCTCTTACAGAGCTGGACAGATCCTCTAAACAGAAATTAAGCAAAGATATAAGAGATTTAAATGAGACCCTAGAACAACTGTGCTTGTGCTTGGTAGCTTGTGTCTTCATTGTTGTTATGCTCAAGGAGGTTAATGATTTCCTGTTTTATTTCTTCCTGCACTCATCTGTCATTCAACAGAAGGTTGTTTAATGTCCATGCCTTTGTGTGGGGTTGAACGTTTTTGTTAGAGTTGAGTTCCACCCTTAGTGCCTTATGGTCTGAGAAGATACAAGGTAAAATTTCAATTCTTTTGATTTTGTTGAGGTTTGTTTTGTGTCCTAGGATATGATCAATTTTGGAGAATGTTCCATGAGGCAATGAGAAGAATGTATATTCTTTATCTTTGGGATGGAGTGTTCTATATGCGTCTGTCAAGCACAGTTGTCCTGGGGTCTCATTTAAATCTCTTATATCTTTGTTTAATTTCTGTTTAGAGGATCTGTCCAGCTCTGTAAGAGGAGTGTTAAAGTCCCCTGTTATGATGGTATTATCGGATATCATATTGCTCAGACTGAGTAAGGTCTGTTTCAAGAATCTGGGAGCATTTAAATTGGGTGCATAAATATTTAGAATTGAAACGTTTTCTTGTTGTATTTTTCCCTTGACCAATATATAGTGACTATCTTTGTCTTTTTTGACTTTAGTTGCTTTAAATCCACATGCATCTGAAAATAAGATTGCAACTCCTCTTTTCTTCTGAATTCCATTTGGCTGAAAAATTGTCTTCCAACCCTTAACTCGGAGTTTTAATTTGTCTTTTGAAGGTAGGTGTGTTTCCTGCAGACAGCAAATGGATGCCTTGTGTTTTTTAATCCAGTCAGCCAATCTATGCCTCTTTGGTGGGGAATTGAAGCCATTAACATTTATTGAGATAATTGATAAGTGTGGTAGTGTTTTTTTCTTTTTTTGCAGTTTTGGCCAGGGCTCGGTTTGAACCCATCACCTCTGGCATATGAGGCTGGAGCCCTACTCCTTTGAGTCACAGGCACCGCCCTGTGGTAGTGTTCTATTCATCTTATTTTGTAAGAGTCCATTGCTTAGTTTTATCTTTTTCATCAGTGTGGAGGTTAGGTTCTGTCCTTTAGTTTCTGAGTTCTTAAATGCTGCTGATCCATTTTGATGGTCAGTATGTAGAACAGGTTGAAGTATTTCCTGTAGAGTCAGTGTATAGAAGCAGTTTTGAGATGAAAATTTATCGCTTTAGATGCCTACATTCGAAAAACAGAGAGAGAGAGAGAGAGAGCACATCAACAAACTCACAAGCCATCTTGAGGAATTGGAAAAAGAAGAACAATCTAAGCCTAAACCCAGTAGAAGAAAAGAAATATTCAAAATCAAATCAGAGATCAATGGAATGGAAAACGAAAGAATCATTCAGAAAATTAATGAAACAAGGAGTTGGGTTGGGTTTTTGAAAAAAATAAATAAAATAGATAAACCTTTAGCCAGACTAATTAGAAATAGAAAAGTAAAATCTCTAGTAACCTCAATCGGAAATGATAAAGGGGAAATAACAACTGATCCCACAGAGATACAAGAGATCACCTCTGAATACTACCAGAAACTCTATGCCCAGAAATGTGACAATGTGAAGGAAATGGATCAATATTGAAATCACACCCTCTCCCTAAACTTAGCCAGGAAGAAATAAAGCTCCTGCACAGATCAATTTCAAGCACTGAGATTAAAGAAACGATAAAAAAGCTTCCAACAAAAAAATGCCCTGGTCCAAGGGCTTCACACCAGAAAGCTATCAAACCTTCAAGGAAGAGCTTATTCCTGTACTGCAGAAATTATTCCAAAAAATTGAGGAAGAAGGAATCTTCCCCAACACATTCTATGAAGCAAACATCACCCTGATACCGAAACAGGAAAAGACCCAACCAAAAAGGAGAATTTCAGATCAATCTCACTCATGAATATAGATGCAAAAATTCTCAACAAAATCCTAGCCAATAGATTACAGCTCATCATCAAAAAAGTCATACATCATGATCAAGTAGGTTTCATCCCAGGGATACAAGGCTGGTTTAACATACGCAAGTCCATAAATGTTATCCACCATATTAACAGAGGCAAAAATAAAGCCCATATGATCCTCTCAATAGATGCAGAAAAAGCATTTGATAAAATCCAGCATCCTTTTCTAACTAGAACACTGCAGAATATAGGCATAGGTAGCACATTTCTGAAACTGATTGAAGCTATCTATGACAAACCCACAGCTAGTATTTTACTGAATGGAGTAAAACTGAAAGCTTTTCCTCTTAGAACTGAAACCAGACAAGGTTGTCCTCTGTCACCTTTACTATTCAACGTAGTGCTGGAAGTTCTAGCCAATACAATTAGGCAAAACAAGGAAATAAAGGGAATCCAAATGGGAGCAGAGGAGGTCAAACTCTCCCTCTTTGCTGACGACATGATCTTATACTTAGAGAATCCCAAAGACTCAACCACGAGACTCCTGGAAGTCATCAAAAAATACAGTAATGTCTCAAGATATAAAATCAATGTCCACAAGTCAGTAGTCTTTATATACACCAATAACAGTCAAGATGAGAAGCTAATTAAGGACACAACTCCCTTCACCATAGTTTCAAAGAAAATGAAATACCTAGGAATATACCTAACGAAGGAGATGAAGGAACTCTATAAAGAAAATTATGAAATCCTAAAAAAGGAAATAGCAGAGGATATTAAAAAATGGAAGAACATACCAGGCTCATGGATGGGAAGAATCAACATTGTTAAAATGTCTATACTTCCCAAAGCAATCTACCTATTCAATGCCATTTCTATTAAAATACCAACATCATACTTTCAAGATTTGGAAATAATGATTCTGTGTTTTGTATGGAACCAGAAAAAAACCCGTATAGCTAAGGCAGTTCTTAGTAATAAAAATAAAGCTGGGGGCATCACCATACCAGATTTTAGGCTGTACTACAAAGCCATAGTGGTCAAGACTGCATGGTACTGGCACAAAAACAGAGACACAGACACTTGGAATTGAATAGAAAACCAGGAAATGAAACTAACATCTTACAACCACCTAATCCTTGATAAACCAAACAAGAACATACCTTGGCAGAAAGACTCCCTATTCAATAAATGGTGTTGGGAGAACTGGATGTCTACATGTAAAAGACTGAAACTGGACCCACACCTTTCCCCACTCACAAAAATTGATTCAAGATGGATAAAGGACTTAAATTTAAGGCATGAAACAATAAAAATCCTCAAAGAAAGCATAGGAAAAACACTGGAAGATATTGGCCTGGGGAAAGACTTCATGAAGAAGACTGCCATGGCAATTGCAACAACAACAAAAATAAACAAATGAGACTTCATTAAACTGAAAAGCTTCTGTACAGCTAAGGAGACAACAACCAAAGCAAATAGACAACTTACACAATGGGAAAGCTTTTTGAATCAGACAAAAGCTTGATAACTTGGATCTATAGAGAACTCAAATTAATCCACATGAAAAAAGCCAACAATCCCATATATCAATGGGCAAGAGACATGAATAGAACCTTCTCTAAAGAAGATAGAAGAATGGCTAACAAACATATGAAAAAATGTTCATCATCTCTATCTATTAGAGAAATGCAAATCAAAACTACCCTGAGATATCATCTAACCCCAGTGAGCATGGCCCACATCACAAAATCTCAAAACTGCAGATGCTGGCGTGGATGTGGAAAGAAGGGAACACTTTTACACTACTGGTGGGACTGAAAACTAGTACAACTGTTTTGGAAGGAAGTATGGAGAAACCTCAAAGCACTCAAGCTAAACCTCCCATTTGATCCTGCAATCCCATTACTGGGCATCTACCCAGAAGGAAAAAAATCCTTTTATCATAAGGACACTTCTACTAGACTGTTTATTGCAGCTCAATTTACAATCGCCAAAATGTGGAAACAGCCTAAATGCCCACCAGCCCAGGAATGGATTAACAAGCTATGGTATACATATACCATGGAATACTATTCAGCCATTAAAAAAATGGAGACTTTACATCCTTTGTATTAACTTGGATGGAAGTGGAAGACATTATTCTTAGTAAAGCATCACAAGAATGGAGAAGCATGAATCCTATGTACTCAATTTGATATGAGGACAATTAATGACAATTAATGACATGGTGGGGGTGGGGAAAGAGGAGAGCAGAGAGAGAAAGAAGGAGGGAGGGGTGGAGAAAAGAAGAACAGAGAGAGGGAAGGAGGGAGGGGGATGGGGACTTGGCGTGTGCCACACCTTTTGGGGGCAAGACATGATCACAAGAGGGACTTTGCCCAACAAATGCAAACAGTGTAATCTGGTTTATTGTACCCTCAATGAATCCCCAACAATAAAAAAAAAAGAGAGAGAAAAAAATTAAAAAAATAAACTCACCATCAGTAAATAGTTTTGATTTTTTCTGCTGTTAAATATGCTACTGTGTATGGAATGGAATCTGTGTGTGTTGTAACTTCTAAAAAATTTTTTTTGTCAAGAAGACAGACTTTTTTCCAGTCCTAGTATTTTGTTCTTATGACTCAGTCTTTCATACACAATTTGGCAGTGTGTTTTTGTATATAATGCCTTTTCAAATTATAGTTTTTGAAAATTTGCACAAATTCCCTATGAATTAAGCAGAGTGCCTTACTGTTTGCTTCAATTAAAAAGTAGTTATGTGTCCACTTTTCAATAAGCAATCTTCCTTCATCCATAATTTTTCCTTTGGTTGGTTCTATTTTCTTTTGAGACAATGTAGAAGTCATGTTGGGGTTGCAGGAATCTAGGTCCACCAAAGGAAAAGAGTCACCAGAACACTGAAGATAGGAGAGGGAGGGGGTTTATTTCAGCTGGTGGAGCCACATCTGACTAGAATCCAAAATGGCCAATCTCCCGGATCAGCTCTGAACCTGTCCTTTAGTGGACTCACAAGTATGCAATTGTAATTACCATATGGCCTCTCATTGGAGGTGTCAAATCATGTGCAGGGTTTATAGAAACAGAAGCAAGCAGCAAGTGTTAGTTTCAAGGACCCTGAAAGCTAAGTTTTACAAACTCCTAAGAGCTGAGTTACCATGGGGAGGACCTTGCCTACCTGTACACACTTGGGCTTCTGTGAGAAACTCTTTGTTCTTCCAGACTTCACTTTTGCTGGGTATCCTCTCTCACTGGGATTAAAAAAGTAACAATAGGCTCAGTGCCAATAGCAGTGGTTCCGGTGCCGGCCACATGCACTGAGGCTGGCGGGTTTGACCCTGGCCTGGGCCAGCTAAACAACAATGACAACTGCAACAAAAAACATAGCCAGGGGTTGTGGTGGGCACCTATAGTCCCAGTTACTTGAGGCTGAGGCAAGAGAATTGCTTCGGCCCAAGAGTTGGAGGTTGCTTTGAGCTGTGACGCCACAGCACTCTACCAAGGGCAACATAGTGAGACTCTGTCTCAAAAAAAAAGAGTAGTAATAGATAAGGGATTCTATGTTCCTTTATAGTGAAAATTAATTGACAGGAAAATAGAAAGCAAGGTTTGGGCCCTTCAATGCCTTAGCTATCCAGGGAGGCAGAGGACAAATTGTGAACCATGGCGGGAGATGTGTAAGGCACTGCTGAGGTTTGGAAGTAGTCTTAAATAATCAAATAAGAATGTTTACCTGACTTCTAAATAACATTAAACACCTAAAATTGCAATGGTAGGTTGAAATATTATTAGTTGCTGCCCCTCCGAGTCTCTGCAAGCACATCCACGTGTCTGAGGGTGTTAAGTCAACTGTCTGCAGTTGGAAGACAGCACACTGAGAGCCACATAACACTATGAAACAGAGCCCATGCATGCCTGTAAACAGTGAGAGTGTGTATCTGTTTATTTTATGTGATATTGCCACCCAACCTTGTAGTCTACAAAGTTCATACTTGAGAACCATGCAATCAAGTTCCACCAAAAAAATCACACACAAAAAATCACATAATGTTTTAAGTAAGTTTATCACTTTGTGTTGGGCCATGTTCAAAGACATCCTGGGCCACCTGGGACCCGAGGGCCACAGGTTGGACACCCTTGTTCTGGATCGATTCTGGAATGGATTATTGACTTACAAGGCCTGGAAGCAGTGGTTCCTAAGAGGAGAAGGGACACTCAAGAAAACTAACCTCATTCCCTCTTGGGTTAAGAATTCTAGAGGGAGACTCTGACTGATGAGTAGACACAGTGTGTGGGTTTTCACAAGACACTTGACGCGCCTATGCACTTCTAAGGAAAGGATGGAGGGCTGTAAATGCATGATACCACAGAAGCAGTTTTACTTGATGAAACAGCAGTTCAGTGTAACAGTGTTGATTAATTTTCTCACTGTTCTCTGCTTGGTTTATTCTGTTCAAAATTTTAGTCAATGACTTATGTAAAGATAGAAGATTGACTTGAAAATAACAGAATAAAAATCTAAAAGTATCTTGACAAGATAGAAGGCATATATGAAATAAACAGTTTGAAAAAGGACAAAAAGGGAAAATACTATTTTAGAAGTTTTAAGGCACTTTAATTAAATACATGTTTATGAGTCATAAATGATTTCTTTCCTAAGAGACTATGATTTCATAAGCATTAATAATACTTCAGTGACAATTACAGCAGCTAAAGCCACAACAACAAATAAAAAACCAAAAGGTCACTGCTTTTTTTGGCTAGCTTTTTTTTTCTTTCTTTCTTTTTTTTAATAATTAATTTATTTTTATTGTTAAATCGTAGCTGTGTATATTAGTGCAATCAAGGGGTACAATGTGCTGGTTTCATATACAATCTGAAATAATCTCATCACACTGTTCAACGTAGCCTTCATGGCATTTTCTTAGTTACTGTATGTAGGCATTTGTATTCTGCATTTAGTAAGTTTCACCTGTACCCATTCTAAGATGCACTGCAGGTGTGGCCCCACCCATTACACTCCCTCCACCATAACCTCCCCCCTTCCTTCCCCTTCCTTGGTGCTTTCCCCATATTCTTGTGCTATAGTTGGGTTATAGCCTTCATGTGAAAGCTATAATTTAGCTTCATAGTAGAGCTGAGTACATTGGATACTTTTTCTTCCATTCCTGAGATACTTTGTTAAGAAGAATATGTTCCAGCTCCATCCATGTAAACATGAAAGAGGTAAAGTCTCCATCTTTCTTTAAGGCTGCATAATATTCCATGGTATACATGTACCACAATTTGATAGTCCATTCGTGGGTTGATGGGCACTTGGGCTTCTTCCATGACTTAGTGATTATGAATTGGGCTGCAATAAACATTCTGGTACAGATGTCTTTGTTATATTGTGATTTTTGGTCTTCTGGGTATAGACCTAGTAAAGGAATTATAGGATGGAATGGCAGGTCTATTTTTAGGTCTCTAAGTATTCTCCAAACATCCTTCCAGAAGGAATGTATTAGTGTGCATTCCCACCAGCAGTGTAGAAGTGTGCCCTTTTCTCCACATCCACGCCAACATTTCTGGTTTTGGGATTTTGTTATGTGGGCTACTCTTACTGAGGTTAGGTGATATCTCAAAGTAGTTTTGATTTGCATTTCTCTGATGATTAAGGATGATGAGCTTTTTTTTCATGTGTTTGTAGATCGTGCATCTGTCTTCTTTAGAGAAGTTTCTCTTCAAGTCCTTTGCCCACCATGAGATGGAGTCACGTGTTCTTTTCTTGCTAATATGTTTGATTCTCTGTGGATTCTGGTTATTAGACCTTTATTGGAGGTATAACCTGCAATATTTTCTCCCATTCTGAGGGCTGTCTGCTTGCTTTACTTACTATGTTCTTGGCTGTGCAGAAGCTTTTTAGTTTGATCAGGTCCCAGTAGTGTATTTTTGATACTGCTTCAATTGCCTGGGGAGTCCTCCGCATAAAATATTCACCCAGGCTGATTCCTTCAAGAGTTTTCCCTGCAACTTTCTTCAGGTATTTTTATAGTTTCATGTCTTAAGTTTAAATCTTTTATCCAGTGAGAGTCTATCTTAGTTAATGGTGAAAGGTGTGGGTCCAGTTTCAATCTTCTACAGGTTGCCAGCCAGTTCACCCAGCACCACTTGTTAAATAGGGAATCTTTTCCCCACTGAATGTTTTTAATTGGCTTGTCAGAGATCAAATAATGGTAAGTAGCTGGATTCATCTCTTGGTTCTCTATTCTGTTCCAGACATCTACTTCTCTGTTTTTGTGCCAGTACCATGCTGTTTTGATCACTATCCATTTATAGTACAGTCTCAGGTCTGGTACCGTGATTCCTCCAGCTTTGTTTTTATTGTTGAGTAATGTCTTGGCTATTCGAGGTTTTTTCTGATTCCATATAAAACGAGGTATTATTTTTTCAAGATCTTTAAAATATGACAATGGAGCTTTAATAGGAATTGCATTAAAATTATATATTGCTTTGGGTAGTATAGACATTTTAACAATGTTGATTCTTCCCAGCCAAGAGCATGGTATATTTTTCCATTTGTTAACATCTTCAGCTATTTCTTTTCTTAAAGTTTCATAGTTCTCTTTGTAGAGATCGTTTACGTCCTTTGTTAGGTGTACTCCCAAATATTTCATCTTCTTTGGCACTACTGTGAAAGGAATAGAGTCCTTGACTGTTTTTTCGGCTTGGTTATTATTGGTATATATAAAGGCTACAGATTTATGGGTGTTGATTTTGTAGCCTGAGACATTGCTGTATTCCTTGATCAATTCTAAAAGTTTTGTAGTAGAATCCCTAGTGTTTTCCAGATATACGATCATATGATCTGTGAAGAGTGAAAGTTTGATCTCTTCTGACCCTATGTGGATACCCTTGATTGCTGTTTCTTCCCTAATTGCAATGGCTGAAACTTCCATTACAATGTTAGAGAGCAATGGAGACAATGGGCAACCTTGCCTGGTTCCTGATCTAAGTGGAAATGATTTCAATTTAACTCCATTCAATATGATATTGGCTGTGGGTTTGCTGTAGATGGCCTCTATTAGTTTAAGAAATGTCCCTTCTATACCAATTTTCATAAGTGTTCTGATCATGAATGGATGCTGGTTGGCTATCTTTAAGTAGATAATTAAAAGATTTTAAAGTCCTAATGTTTCCAAACACCATTCCAATATCATTGCAATTGCATCAGTAACTCCCAAGCAAAGACTGCTTCAGTAAGCACATGCTACCCCCAAATATATTACATTAAAATTACCAGACACAATTGATACAGTGCCAAGAACGTAATAGTCATATGGAAAATTTATTTACTTTCTGGCCATTTGCCACAGTTACCCCTCCTGGTAAATTAGAACAGATAATTCTTGCCAACACTACTCAACAGTTGTGAATCATAAAGACCAATAAATCCATCTTTGGCTAGCAGTTTGGGCTAATTCCTTAGAATAAAATGTTCTGGCATCTCTGCTTCTCTTGTGAAGGATAATACTCTACTATGATTTAAGAGGTTAGTGACTTGGGTCAGCACGTGTAGCACAGTGGTTACAGCGCCAGTCACACACACTGAGGCTGGCAGGTTCGAACAATAATGACAACTGCAACAAAAAGTAGCTGGGCATTGTGGTGGGTGCCTGTAGTCCCAGCTACTTGGGAGGCTGAGGCAAGAGAATTGCTTAAGCCCAAGAATTTGAGGTTGCTGTGACACCATAGCACTTTACCAAGAGCAACAAAGTGAGACTCTGTCTCAAAAAAAAAAAAAAGAGAGGTTAGTGACTTATTATTATTATTATTATTTTTATTTTTTCAGTTTTTGGCCAGGGCTGGGTTTGAACCTGCCACTTCCAGTATATGGGGCCAGTGCCCACTCCTTTCAGCCATAGGTGCTGCCCAGTGACTTACTTCAAGGTTTCCATTAACTGCTCTGTAGAGGACTCTGGGCGTTTCCTTTGAAGAAGTTCATCACCACTTCTGGGGTGCAGAACCCACATTGGGTGCTGTGGTCTTTAGCCATCCTTCCTAAAAGTAAAGAACACAGAATTCTCACTTGAAAGCTTAGGGGTAGGAAGCACTCAGAAACCAAATCGTGGCTTCTGATTGGTTACCGTAAAAGTAGGAACAGGGCAGGGCTGTCAGGTAGTGGCTGGGAGGGCCATGATTCTTCACATTTCAGACGCCGAGGGAGGCTTTCTGGGAAATAGTCCATCAAGGTGTTGGGAAAGGACGTCCTCAAGATCGACCACTGCATTTCTTCTTCTTGTAATACAAGGAGACACAGACCTTCACCTGCCATCTTTATCCTCTAAAACCATAAGCTACAGCCTAAACAACTAAAGAAGACAGCTAAAGCCATGCTTATCCTGAGCTAGTTAAATGTGCTCTTACCTGCACTGGGTGTCCTGGACTTGGTGCTTCTGATGCCTCCTATGGTGGCGATGGTGGCCCCATAAAGACACTAGATAGGCACCAGGCAGGCAGTGACAGAGAAGTGATTCAGAGTTTACAAGAAACTGAAAAGACTTGGAATAGTGATAGCAGAAGTGTTAAAAAATATATATGTATACCTACATTTAGATGATTATTATAGGAATTACCTTGACATGAATTAATTAATTGGTAGTGAGTTAAAGCTGAGCCATCATATGAATGATTTTGAATGTAAGTATGGCTACCTAAAAATTTCTAAAAAGGAATATACTGTTACTCAGAATTAAGAAAGCTGTTTTATCCTTCAAACTATCTTGTTAAAAACAAAATCTCAGGGGTGGCGCCTGTGGCTCAGTGAGTAGAGCGCCGACCCCATATGCTGAAGGTGGCGGGTTCAAACCCAGCCCCGGCCAAACTGCAACAAAAAAATAGCTGGGCATTGTGGCGGGTGCCTGTAGAGTCCCAGCTGCTTGGGAGGCTGAGGCAAGAGAATCGTGTAAGCCCAAGAGTTAGAGGTTGCTGTGAGTCGTGTGACGCCACGGCACTCTACCCGAGGGCGGTACAGTGAGACTCTGTCTCTACAAAAAAAAAAAAAATCTCGGGAATTGAAACGGTCTCTGTTGCTATGCCCTTTTCAGTTTATCAGTTGTGATGGCTGGTCAAATAATTAGCTTCTTACCCTTCAAACAATCTCTGGGTTATATGTGATTTTATAAAGAGCCCGGGGATGGGGAAGAAGTTAAATGAGGCCACTTGTCTGGCAAGTCATTTGATAACGTCACCAGTGTGTAATCTCCAAGACGGCAGGTAGCTGCTTCCCAGGGCCTTGGGCAGGTAGCTGCTTCCCAGGGCCTTGGGCAGGGGTAGCTCAACAAAGAGAAGCATAGAATCTTCAGTAAATGCTACAACTCTTCAGGAGCTGGTTAGGAAGAACAGATGGCTCTCAGACTTTTCCTGAGATGGCTCTCACCATTCCTTGTAATGGGGAGAACATGGTCTTTGCAGACCCACAGGCTTGGCCCTAAGGCTCTAACACTTCGCTAATCCATGGCCTTATTGAAAGTACCAATTCCCTTAGAATCCCTGATTTGTAAAATGAGGATACTAAGATCTGACCTGATTTTCTAAAATGGCTGCACTCCTGCCAGGGTTACAAATCCCTTATTTGTAAAACGAGGATATTAAGATCTAGCAGAGGTCCTCAGACTTTTCAAACAGGGGGCCAGTTCACTGTCCCTCAGACTGTTGGAGGGCCGAACTGTAGTTTAAAAAAAAACAAACTGACAGAGGAGGGAGCAAGATGGCAGCTGAGTAACAGCTTCCTTGAATCTGGGCACTGTGAGTCTGGGGAGATAGGACTCCAGGCATCTCTGGCTGGTGGGATCTGCCTATAATCATCCTTGTGAGAATACAGGGAGTCAGGGAGAGACTTCTGGACCCCAAGAGGAGGACTAAAACAGTGGAAAACCGGCAAGTGGTCGCGTGTGTTCAATCAGTCTAAACCTGCCAGTAACTGTAAGTAAGTTCAGTAGCAGCGAGACTGCAAACCAGAAAGGCCTTACCTGTGAACTGTTTTGGTGTCTTTGGACTTGGCACTCACTTGAACTGCCTTGGGGAGAGCCTGAGCGGGAGTGTGGAGAACTTTGGCTGTTGTCTAGGGCCCCAGTCTGAGCCACTGAGCCAGACGGACCTAATAGTGTTTGGCTGTGGGCCACAGGGAGCCATTGTGAGTTATCTGCCCCGGCAAGCTCCACCCTCAGGGTCACAGAGCTAGAATCGGGTGGGAGCTGGTAACACAGCAACTGAGTAGCCTAAGGGCAGGGTCTGAGCCGCCTTACAGCCCTAACCCTCAGGGGCAGAGTGAGACCAGTTTTGGCACACTGGGTAAGTGGATAGCCACTTCAGCAGTGATTCCAGAGACAAGCACTTCCCTGGGAAAGCTTCTGCTCAGCAAGTTTACAAGTTATAAGTGCCTTTTAAGAGGGCTGAAGAGAGATTTAGGTTGTCTACCTACTGGGGTTGGAGAAATCTGCAGCCTCCAGTCATATCAGCACTGTGATTAATGCTCATACCCCAGAAGACCATGTGTTGCCCAGACAATATTCAACAACATATACATACTGCTTTGTTTTTGGTTGTGTTTTTTTTTTTTCTGTTTTTTTGGTGTGGTTGTTTTTCATTTATTTTGATGTTGTTGATATTGTTTTGTTTTTTAATTTCAACCTTTACCGTACAGATTTTTTTCTTTCTCAATTTTTCTAGTGTAATTATAATTTCCCATTGCTGCCTTTTTCAATAATTAGAACTTCATTTTTGCTAGTGTTTCTATTGATATTATTTGGTTTTTCACTCAATTTTATCCCGTAAAGTTTTCTGTTTGCTTGTTTTGGTTTGATTTATAGCATTTTTGTCTTTCCTCTCTACTTGGTGGAGGTGGGGTACTATGTCTGACCAGGTTAGCAAAGAGCTGCTGACCTCAAGGGAACCAACCAACGGGGCACCCCCAGAAGGTGGGTTTTTTTTTAAGGTTGTGTCAAAGTACCCTACTGTATACCTATATTGCTCTGTCTCCCTCTTTCTGTGCCTCTCTTCTTTCTGTCAATATTCCTTTTACCCACCCCTTCTCCTTTCTCTATTTTTTTTCTTCTCGCTCGTTCCTCTTTTCTTCCATCCCTTTCTTGCTCTTCAACCTTCTCATCCTCTGGTCCTGTACGAAAAGGACTCATCGAAACCTTAGTCCACAGGCACAAGAACTTAAAGAGCAAGAGGAGTGAAAGGAAAACTAGGGCAAGGAAACAGATAAAAGAAATCATTCATGAGGAACAATCAGCAGAAAACTCCAGGCAACATGAAGAGCCAGTCCAGAACAACCCCGCCAAGGGACCATGAAGCTACTGCAGAGGATTCCACCTATAAAGAAATGTTAGGAATGACAGAAAGGGAATTTAGAATACACATGATGAAAACAAGGAAAGAAATGATGGAAACAATAAAGGAAACTGCTAATAAAGTGGAAAATAACCAAAAGGAAATCCAAAAACAGAATCAAATCAGAGATGAACGATGTGAAGAATATAGAAAGGATATAGCAGAGCTGAAGGAACTGAAACAGTCAATTAGGGAACTTAAAGATGCAATGGAAAGTATCAGCAACAGGTTAGACCATGCAGAAGAAAGAATTTCAGAGGTAGAAGACAAAGTTCTTGAGATAACTCAGATAGTAAAAGAGGCAGAAAAGAAGAGAGAGAAAGCAGAACGTTCACTGTCAGAATTATGGGACTTTATGAAGCGTTCCAACATACGAGTTATAGGAATCCCAGAAGGGGAAGAAGAATGCCCCAGAGGAATGGAAGCCATACTAGAGAATATTATAAAAGAAAATTTCCCACTATCACCAAAGATTCTGACACACTGCTTTCAGAGGGACAGCGGACCCCAGGTCACCTCAATTCTAACCAAGCTTCTCCAAGACACATTGTGATGAAGCTGTCCAAAGTCAAGACAAAAGAAACAATTCTGCAAGCTGCCAGGAATAAATGCCAGTTGACCTACAGGGGCAAATCCATCAGAGTGTCCGCAGACTTCTCTAATGAAATTTTCCAAGCAAGAAGAAAATGGTCATCTACCTTTAATCTACTTAAACAGAACAATTTCCAGCCCAGAATTCTGTACCCTGCTAAGTGAAGCTTTAAAATTGATGGAGAAATCAAATCATTTACGGATATACAAACATTGAGGAAATTCGCCACAACAAGACCAGCTCTACAGGAAATACTTCAACCTGTTCTACACTCTGACCATCACAATGGATCAGCAGAAAAGTAAGAACTCAGAAATTAAAGGACAGAACCTAACCTCCACAATGATGCAAAAGATAAAACTAAGCAATGGACTCTCACAAAATAAGAGGAATAGAATACTACCACACTTATCAATTATCTCAATAAATGTTAATGGCTTCAATTCCCCACTGAAGAGACATAGATTGGCTAACTGGATTAAAAAACACAAGCCATCCATCTGCTGTCTGCAAGAAACACACCTGGCTTCAAAAGACAAATTAAAACTCCGAGTCAAGAGTTGGAAGACAATTTTTCAGGCAAATGGAATTCAGAAGAAAAGAGGAGTTGCAATCTTATTTTCAGATACATGTGGATTTAAAGCAACTAAAGTCAAAAAAGACAAAGATGGTCACTTTATATTGGTCAAGGGAAAAATACAACAAGAAGACATTTCGATTATAAATATTGATGCACCCAATTTAAATGCTCCCAGATTCTTGAAACAGACCCTAGTCTGAGCAATATGATATCCGATAATACCATAATAACACGGGACTTTAACACTCCTCTTACAGAGCTGGACAGATCCTCTAAACAGAAATTAAACAAAGATATAAGAGATTTAAATGAGACCCTAGAACAACTGTGCTTGATAGATGCATATAAAACACTCCATCCCAAAGATAAAGAATACACATTCTTCTCATCACCCCATGGAACATTCTCCAAAATTGATCATATCCTGGGACACAAAACAAATATCAACAGAATCAAAAGAATTGAAATTTTACCTTGTATCTTCTCAGACCATAAGGCACTAAAGGTGGAACTCAACTCTAACAAAAACGCTCGACTCCACACAAAGGCATGGAAATTAAACAATCTTCTGTTGAATAACAGATGGGTGCAGGAAGAAAGAAAACAGGAAATCATTAACTTCCTTGAGCATAACAACAATGAAAACACAAGCTACCAAAACCTGTGGGATACTGCAAAAGCAGTTTTGAGAGGAAAATTCATTGCTTTAGATGTCTACATTCGAAAAACAGAAAGAGAGCACATCAACAATCTCACAAGCCATCTTATGGAATTGGAAAAAGAAGAACAATCTAAGCCTAAACTCAGTAGAAGAAAAGAAATATCCAAAATCAAATCAGAGATCAATGAAACTGAAAACAAAAGAATCATTCAGAAAATTAATGAATCAAGGAGTTGGTTTTTTGAAAAAATAAATAAAATAGATAACCCATTGGCCAGACTAATGAGAAATAGAAAAGTAAAATCTCTAATAACCTCAATCAGAAATGATAAAGGAGAAATAACAACTGATCCCACAGAGATACAAGAGATCATCTCTGAATACTACCAGAAACTCTATGCCCAGAAATTTGACAATGTGAAGGAAATGGATAAATATTTGGAATCACACCCTCTCCCTAGACTTAGCCAGGAAGAAAATAGAGCTCCTGAACAGACCAATTTCAAGCACTGAGATCAAAGAAACAATAAAAAAAATCTTCCAATCACAAAATGCCCTGGTCCAGATGGCTTCACTCCAGAATTCTATCAAACCTTCAAGGAAGAGCTTCTTCCTGTACTGCAGAAATTATTCCAAAAAATTGAGGAAGAAGGAATCTTCCCCAACACATTCTATGAAGCAAACATCACTCTGATACCCAAACCAGGAAAAGACCCAAACAAAAAGGAGAATTTCAGACCAATCTCACTCATGAATATAGATGCAAAAATTCTCAACAAAATCCTAGCCAATAGATTACAGCTTATCATCAAAAAAGTCATTCATCATGATCAAGTAGGCTTCATCCCAGGGATACAAGGCTGGTTTAACATACGCAAGTCCATAAACGTTATCCACCATATTAACAGAGGCAAAAATAAAGATCACATGATCCTCTCAATAGATGCAGAAAAAGCATTTGATAAAATCCAGCATCCTTTTCTAATTAGAACACTGAAGAGTATAGGCATAGGTGGCACATTTCTAAAACTGATTGAAGCTATCTGTGACAAACCCACAGCTAATATTTTACTGAATGGAGTAAAACTGAAAGCTTTTCCTCTTAGAACTGGAACCAGACAAGGTTGTCCTCTGTCACCTTTACTATTCAACGTAGTGCTGGAAGTTCTAGCCAATACAATTAGGCAAGACAAGGAAATAAAGGGAATCCAAATGGGAGCAAAGGAGGTCAAACTCTCTCTCTTTGCTGATGACATGATCTTATACTTAGAGAACCCAAAGACTCAACCGCAAGACTCCTAGAAGTCATCAAAAAATACAGTAATGTTTCAGGATATAAAATCAATGTCCACAAGTCAGTAGCCTTTGTATACGCCAATAACAGTCAAGGTGAGAAGCTAATTAAGGACACAACTCCCTTCACCATAGTCTCAAAGAAAATGAAATACGTAGGAATATACCGAACGAAGGAGGTGAAGGACCTCTATAAAGAAAATAATGAAATCCTCAGAAAGGAAATAGCAGAGGATATTAACAAATGGTAGAACATACCAGGCTCATGGATGGGAAGAATCAACATTGTTAAAATGTCTATATTTCCTAAAGCAATCTACCTATTCAATGCCATTCCTATCAAAATACCAACATCGTACTTTCAAGATTTGGAGAAAATGATTCTGCATTTTGTATGGAACCGGAAAAAACCCCGTATAGCTAAGGCAGTTCTTAGTAATAAAAATAAAGCTGGGGGCATCAGCATAGCAGATTTTAGTCTGTACTACAAAGCCATAGTGCTCAAGACAGCATGGTACTAGCACAAAAACAGAGACATAGACACTTAGAATCGAATTGAAAACCAAGAAATGAAACTAACATCTTACAACCACCTAATCTTCAATAAACCAAACAAGAACATACCTTGGCAGAAAGACTCCCTATTCAATAAATGGTGTTGGGAGAACCGGATGTCTACATGTAAAAGACTGAAACTGGACCCACACCTTTCCCCACTCACAAAAATTGATTCAAGATGGATAAAGGACTTAAATTTAAGGCATGAAACAATAAAAATCCTCAAAGAAAGCATAGGAAAAACACTGGAAGATATTGGCCTGGGGAAAGACTTCATGAAGAAGACTGCCATGGCAATTGCAACAACAACAAAAATAAACAAATGGGACGTCATTAAACTGAAAAGCTTCTGTACAGCTAAGGAGACAACCAAAGCAAAGAGACAACCTACACAATGGGAAAGGATATTTGGTGCCTCGCGGGCGGTCCCGGAGAGCGCGCTGTTCTGCTTCCCTCCGGCCTCGGGAGTCTCCGCCAGTGACCCGAGGAGACAGCGGCCAGCGGGCACCTGTGAACTAGACAAATCCTGCAAAAATGTCTCTCTATCCATCTCTTGAAGACTTGAAGGTAGACAAAGTAATTCAGGCTCAGACTGCCTTTTCTGCAAATCCTGCCAACCCAGCGATTTTGTCAGAAGCTTCTGCTCCTGTCTCTCAAGATGGAAATCTCTATCCTAAACTGTATCCAGAGCTCTCTCAGTACATGGGCCTGAGTTTAAATGAAGAAGAAATACGTGCAAATATGGTCCTGGTCCCTGGAGCACCAGTTCAGGGGCAGTTGGTAGCAAGGCCTTCTAGTATGAACTATATGGTTGCTCCTGTAACTGGTAATGATGTTGGAATTCGTAGAGCAGAAATTAAGCAAGGGATTCGTGAAGTCATTTTGTGTAAGGATCAAGATGGAAAAATTGGACTTAGGCTTAAATCGATAGATAATGGTATATTTGTTCAGCTGGTCCAGGCTAATTCTCCAGCCTCTTTGGTTGGTCTGAGATTTGGGGACCAAGTACTCCAGATCAATGGTGAAAACTGTGCTGGCTGGAGCTCTGATAAAGCACACAAGGTGCTCAAACAGGCTTTTGGAGAGAAGATTACTATGACCATTCGTGACAGGCCCTTTGAACGGACAATCACCATGCACAAGGATAGCAGTGGACATGTTGGCTTTATCTTTAAAAATGGAAGAATAACATCCATAGTCAAAGATAGTTCTGCAGCCAGAAATGGTCTTCTCACAGAGCACAACATCTGTGAAATCAATGGGCAGAATGTCATTGGATTGAAGGACTCTCAAATTGCAGACATACTGTCAACAGCCGGAACTGTAGTTACCATTACAATCATGCCTGCTTTTATCTTTGAACATATCATTAAACGGATGGCGCCAAGCATTATGAAAAGCCTGATGGACCACACCATTCCTGAAGTTTAAAAGTCATGGTAAAACAAAAATGTAGCTGACCTTTTCCAGTTTCCTTCTTTTGCAACTTCTGTATTACGCACATGAAGCTTTCCCAGAGCCAGCGAGCACATGCTGCATGAGGACCTTCCGTTTCACAGGGCGGCTGGAAATCCGACCGTCTCATCTGATAACTGTTCAGATTTCAAGATAGTTGTAGCCTTATCCTGGTTTTACAGATGTGAAACTTTCAAGAAATTTACTGACTTTCCTAGCATAGTTTCTCTACTGGAAAAACCTGATGCTTTTACAAGCCATTGTGGTTAGGATGACTGATACAGGCTTAGCTTTGTGTGCGAAACAGTCGCCTTCTCCTACGTCATGAGTAGTGCTGTTCATGTTACTTTAGTTCTATGGTATATTTGCATTTTTAACATGTAACCAAGTACATTTAGAATGATTGCCTTTGATAGTGTTTTTTTTTTAGTTCTGTTTATAAGTGTGTGTAAAATACCAATTAAGAACACTGGTTTCATTCCATATAAGCATTATACAGGTGTGTGTAGATTGAAAGAGATTGTGATGAGTGTCATTAAATTTTAACTACCTTCACTTACTACGCCTTAACTATGTTGAGCATCTAGACTAAAAGCCAAAATGTAATTATTGCTGCCTTTCTAAAACCTACCATGTAGTTCTGTCTTAACCGAAATGTACACTAACCCAGACCGTGGAATGGTATTTACTGAGCTGTATTTACTGTAGCACAGCTGCTTAGTTGCATTTGCGATTTTCTAGTCAATGCATAACGGAAACAAAGATTCTTTCTTATAAAAGTTGCCAGTATCAATTTCTGAGAAATGAATTGCTATATATTTAATGTAAAAATTCTTAAACAGGATGAACTTCTGAGTCCTTTTTTTCATTTGTAAATTAAGTGGGATAGTACTTAATTTTGGCATTGAATCTTAACATTATGTAATCTAGCTACTTTGGGATGGTCTTAGAATGTTTTCCTGGTCATCTGCTCCATTTCCTGTCTCCTCCCTGTAAACAAAACGGCAGTGTGACACTTTATTCTGATTGTTTTCTTCTTTTTGGTTTATGTCTATTCTATTTTAATTAAATATGTATAAGTAAAAAAAAAAAAAAAAAAGAAAGGATATTTGCATATTTTCAATCAGACAAAGGCTTGATAACTAGGATCTATAGAGAACTCAAATTAATCCACATGAAAAAAGCCAACAATCCCATATATCAATGGGCAAGGGACATGAATAGAACCTTCTCTAAAGATGACAGACAAATGGCTAACAAACATATGAAAAAATGTTCATCATTTCTATCTATTAGAGAAATGCAAATCAAAACAACCCTGAGATATCATCTAACCCCAGTGAGAATGGCCCACATCACAAAATCTCAAAACTGCAGATGCTGGCGTGGATGTGGAGAGAAGGGAACACTTTACACTGCTGGTGGGACTGCAAACTAGTACAACCTTTCTGGAAGGAAGTATGGAGAAACCTCAAAGCACTCAAGCTAGACCTCCCATCTGATCCTGCAATCCCATTACTGGGCATCCACCCAGAAGGAAAAAAATCCTTTCATCATAAGGACACTTGTACTAGACTGTTTATTGCAGCTCAATTTACAATCGCCAAAATGTGGAAACAGCCTAAATGCCCACCAACCCAGGAATGGATTAACAAGCTGTGGTATATGTATACCATGGAATACTATTCAGCTATTAAAAAAAATGGAGACTTTACATCCTTCGTATTATCGTGGATGGAAGTGGAAGACATTATTCTTAGTAAAGCATCAGAAGAATGGAGAAGCATGAATCCTATGTACTCAATTTTGATATGAGGACAATTAATGATAATTAAGGTTATGGGGAGGGGAGGAAAAGCAGAAAGAGGGACGGAGGGAGTGGGGTGGGACCTTGGTGTGTGTCATACTTTATGGGGGCAATACATGATTGCAAGATGGACTTTGCCTAACAATTGCAATCAGTGTAACCGGGCTTATTGTACGCTCAATGAATCCCCAACAATAAAAAAAAAGAAAAGAAAAGAACAGAACGAACTATGAACAAATTCCTATGCACACTGCACATATCTTATTTGAAGTAAAAAAACAAAATGGGAACAAATACAATCACACTGCCTTCATGTGGCCCGTGGGCTGCAGTTTGAGGACCCCTGAGTGTATGGGACGGTTAGTGTAATCCTATTGATCAGTGGTTCTCAACCTTCCTAACGCCACAGCCCTTTAATACAGTTCCTGTGGGTTGAGAACCACTGCATGAATCTTTTCTCCAATTGCCAACATACAGAGAGTGCCCCGAATATGTATACACATTTTTTAAAAAGAGAAAACTGTATCAAAATTATTATAGTCACATTTGACTTCTACAATTACAAAAGGTGCTCAAAGTGGTTACCATCAGCACCAGACACTTCTGATCATGGTGAACTACTGCTTGAGCAATGTTGACCAAATTTCTTGTTGCTGTGTGAGGCCTGGGAATCTTCCCCCGTGCACCTCACACACAGTGCCCTGCATCTCAAACTTACCACGCATGTCTGCAGCCTGTTAGGAGTGTTGAGGGCCCTGCTGTGTCCTCTCACCTCCGTTGTTGGTTGTACATCCACTGCTTTCTCCAATTTCAAATACCTCTTCAAAATGGTGCGCTCCTGTAACTACAACCAAGCTTCCTCCATTTTCTGACTGTTCTGCCTGGCAGAATGGTGATGCCAGCATTTATTTAACACCATCTTTTGAGCAAACTAAGAGTTCTTCCAGCATACAGCCAAGGTGAGGGTCCACAAGAGGACAAGGAAAGACTTTAATAGAGGGGAAAAGGAGAATGTAGTGGGGTCAGCTCAGCCCCCACCACAGCTCAGAATGACCAGAGGTCACTTCGCTAGTACAGGTCAGGATTATGGGCATATCCTTAGGGTCAGGATATGGGTAGGCTGTTTCTAGGAACTCTGACCTTGAGGCACTCTAGAAATCTGGGGAGGGGATTGATGGTTTCTGACCTGATTTTCTAAAATGGCTACATTCCTGTCAGGGTTATCAGAATTCCTTTCCCACACTGAACATCATTCTATACATTGCTACTCTAATTCAATCCAACTTCAAAAAGTAATACACAGTTAATGTCTCTTGAAATGTGTATACAATTTGGCGGCAAGCTCAGTATAAAATTGTTTATTTTAGTTCCAACTCATAAAAGCTGAGGTTGCACAGCAGACTGTCGAGTAGGACATGGGCCTCAGTGTGCCGCGAAGAAACTCCTGTGGGAAATCAACGTGGGAGTGCATGGTTGGTCTAGTCTCAGAAGGATACAGGCCTTCTTAGAGATGGCTCCTAACCTGAGATCATCACCAAGCAGGTGTCAGTCTCTCCCAGCTTCACTTGGTCCCTCTGAGTTGGACTGGAAGGATTGTGGTCAAGGAAAAGGAGAAACTTGAACTCTCTGTCTTTATCCTTAAATTGCCATATGCGGGCAGGATGACTCCAGCAGAGACACAGTCCTTCTTGAAGTACCTTCCCTGCCCCATAAGCAATTGGGACCCAAGTGTGAATCAGTTGGAATGTGGCGTCTCATAAGAAACTCCCATCAACCAAAGAACGCTAGAGTCTGCCCAAGGAAGAAAAGCCGTCAGCCTCAGCTAACTGCAAATCAGGGATGGAGACCTCTTTGCAGAGATGTTCCTGGCTTAGAAAGACTCCAACTGTGACTTTAGTTTAGTGCTGTTTCTTTTAATCCACATTGTGGAAGGTAGATAGGTTGACTTCTCAGTGGGGTACCGGGCCTCAGTCCTGGGGCACCCAGGGGACCGCTGCAGACTGACAATCCCTGGGGGTTCATCAAAACCACAGAAGATAAAAAGAACCCGGAGGTGCATGGACAGGCTGGACTAGGCCCATGCATTCAAGAGTCAACAGATGGGAGGGAATGAACTCCTTTAACTTTTGATATGTAGTTAGATTAGGAAACCTGGTTCACTTCCCCTGCGGGGATAAAACCAATTTCTCCCTCCCCCTTTCTAAATTTATACCATCTGCTTGTTGGTCTGTTCCCACCTCCTGTGGTTTACCCAGCCTCTCTCTCCCCAGTCTTCCTGGGGACTTGGGATTCTTTCAACCCTGTCTTTTGCATACACACCTTTGTTGGAAATCAATAAAAGCCTCTGAAGAGGCCGGAGAGGGGCTACATTTTCTCGGTCTTGGTGCTCAGCCTGAGTTAATGTACGTCTTCTCCAGGCACTTCCAGGCTTTGTTTTAAACTTGGTTATAGCATCGTTTTTCCAGGTGACATTCAAACCAGTTCACGGGAAAAAACCCTGACACCACATAAAGCCAAGAAAGAGGAAGGTGTGTAAAAGGCATTCAAAGCATTAAGAATGGAAAATGGAGCTTTCACTATAGAACTTTCCGCAAAGAAATGAGTGATTGAAAAAATATATATGATACAACTTTGTGTGGTTGGCCTAAAAAGAGAAGAAAAAAAATCTATTGTCACTGGACACAAAATGCCCAAACTTTCAGTTCATTCTTTAAATTGGGATGGGAGAAGGGATGTAGCAAATCAGAGCTGGTCTTCTGGGTGGATGTGGGAAAATACCCAAATGCTGTCATGACACATTTATCCTGATAAGAGAATGTGAGAATGTGAAGGTGGAAAGAATGTACGCAAACAGGCTCCTGCCCATTTAGTTTCTAAGGATGCTTTTCAAACATTTTTTTTTTCTTTTTGGCATTAAAACAAACAAACAGCAAACAGAGATCAGTGTCTGCTGGGGTTCTCCCAGGGCGCTGCATGTCACTTCTTGCCTGGTTACAACTGCAGATGTGTTTTTTGTTTCTAAACCTGCCCCAAGCACCAACCTAAGGAGGCCCCTGTCTTTACCCTGTGGTTGAAGCTTGGGAATCAGTGGGAACAAGCTCCAGGAGGCAGACTGGTTAGACATACTTTGGGGCTCAGCTTGGGCGAACTCTGGCCCTCTAGGCTGACTCTGGCTCTCCCGGAAGGGGTGGAGCAGGCGAGGATCACGTGCTCACAAATGGCCCTGGAGACTAAGCAAGGCAGGAAGCTCCACTGTGATAAAGATCAAACTAACATTTCTCAAGAGTGACTCAGGGTTTCAGGGAGTAGGGCTTTAAAAATTGGTATTTTAAACAAGATCCCCAGGAGATCCTTATCCTTGCTTACATTTGGAAACCGTTGTCACACACCATTCTATTTGCAAGACAAGCCACCTACTTTACCCCATTTCTATGCACAATCAAAACGTTTGTAATGAAGCAGGATAACAGGAAGAAGTTCTATAACTGCAAGAGAAATTGTAGTTTGTTTTTTTTTTAATTTGCTTTGCTTTCCCCAAACAAACAAAAGGACATGATTTTTTTCTCTGATAGAACAATAAATTTACTTCAGGGTCTGAATTCCTCTCAATGACCCACACAGAGGAAATAATGATACAGGCTGAGGCCATCCTCCTCTGACTCACTGTTTCTGAATAGAAAGAATCATTTAGAATAGCGTATTTGTGGTCTTGTTTGCCTGGCTTGACTAAACATCACTCTTTGCAATTATGAAATTACATAACAGCGTATTGTATGTGGCATTTGGCTTTATTTCTGCCGGACAAATGTTTGGCTTTGTTTCAGAAGATAATCAACAGAAATTTGCATTTCAACACAACACTGGTTTCGGGAAATAAAAAGTAATGAAATACTGAGTAGCTATCCTCTTTAAAGAATTCTTGCCTTCACAGCTAAATAAAAGTAGTGGAGAATTGGGTAGTGCCTGTGGCTCAAAGGAGTAGGGCACAGGTCCCATATACCGGAGGTGGTGGGTTCAAACCCGGCCCCAGCCAAAAAAACTGCCAAAAAAAAAAAAAGAAGTAGAGAATTGAAGTAAGAGTTTAATTCTCATCACCACCTGCAAAGACCTTTGTCCTTTGTTCACTCACATTTGAAAACTAAAAGAAGACCTTGGCAGCCTTAGACAAATGACATTCTTGTAGCATCCACAGGAAAACATTTGTGCAACGCACTAGCACCTCCCTTTAGGAAAGAGATTCTAGAAGAGTTTCGATCCTCTCAGGGGATGAAGTGTGGAGCAATGGAAAGAACGCACTCTGGAAGCAGACAGATGAAGTCCAAGATCCCTTTAAGGCTTGTGAATTGAGGGATCTTGGGCACATTACACAGCCATGCTGCGGCCCCATTTCTTAGCCATGTCTGGGGCTCACGGCACACAGAACCAGTATGCTTCTTTTCAACATTGACTGTCCCTTCTTTGCCAATGGTGCTGAAAGCAAGGATATTGGGTTGCACATCAGGCACAGTGCCAAGTTCAGGGAAAAGCAAAGAGCACGTTCCCTTTGTGGATCATGCCTTAACTAAATCTCAAGAACTCAGAACAAAGAGGGACCAGAAAATTATATGGCCTCTTCTCTTAAACAATTTAAGAATCCCTGCTTAAAGGAACAAAGTAAACTAACTGTGAAGTTTATTCCTGGCTTTCTAATTCTCTTCCATTCTTGCTGGTCAAAAGTCTTATAATTATTTGTAAATCATCTGAAGATTTTAGGCTCTTGATCTGTGGGTGTCTGTGTGTGGCAGGTGGTGGTAGTTGGTACTGAGGTGTAAGGGGCAGAGCTGTGGGAGGAGTGGAGAGGAAAGGAGAGATGAAGATGGGAGTAAAGAGGAGGCAACACCTGATGCTCAGATGAATACTGATGAGATCACAGAAGCTCATCTGAAGACATCACCATGCCCAGTGCTCTGCACCCGGTAACCTTAATCTTTCCTATGCATGACAGAGATGCTCTGCCTTTGCCTCTCTACTTCCCTTCTGCCCTCCCTCTTTTCTCTCTCCTTCCCTCCTTCCCTCATAACTACAGACTCCGAGGAATACAGATTTTTCCAGTCATATAACAAATCAGTCCCTCATACATCAGTCACCTGAATCTAGCATCTTCTTGGCAAACATTCATAAAAGATTACTTCTACCCTGGGCTCCTTTCTCTGTACAAAATCAGTACCAAAAATGTAGAAAACTTCTCTTCCCTTTCAAAGAAAACAGGTTCATCTGACTCTTTAGAATGAGACATTTTGCCAAAATAATTGGCTGATCTTGTGGAATTGTATGAAAAGAGTCATAGCCAAGAATGACCTCAGGCATTAGTCAGAGGCCACTGAAGAATCGTTAGTCTTAACCTGGCCCTAGGACAACAGTCTCCCTACTGAGGAGAGGATATTGTACTTATGGGGAAAGGATATTGTACATACAGAGAGAAGTTATTGTACACACAGGGAGAGGATATTGTACCTTAACTCTCTAGTGCTTTATAGTTTAATGCAGGTGCTCTGCTCTACCATTAATGGAAATGAAGTTTTTCCATGACTATGTCTTGCTTAGCCCACTTTGAGGTTCCGTCTCTGAATGCCACTGGGGTAGATGTCTCATCATTTTTGTTTTTTTTAGACAAAGTCTTACTCAGTTGCCCTGTGGTTGAGCACTATGGCATCATGGCTCACAGCAACCTCAAACTCTTGGGCTTGAACAATCCTCTTGCCTCACCCCCCCAAGTAGCTGTGACTACAGGCACTCACCACAACACCCGGCTAGTTTTTTCTATTTTTAGTAGTGACTGGTCTCACTGTGGCTTAGGCTGGTCTCCAACTCCTGAGCTCAAGCAATCCACCCGCCTCGGCCTCCCAGAGTGCTAGGATTACAGGCATGGGCCACCGCCCTCAATCATTTCTCATGATTCTTACAGTTTCTCAACCTTTGCCATGTTTTGTTTCTCTTCGAGATGCCTTCTTTTAAAAAACTGAGATATACTCGACACACCACAAAACTCACAATTCAGTATATTCACATGTTGTACAACCATCACCATCAATTCCAGAACATTTTCATCATCCCCCAAAGAGATTCCAGATCTATTAGCAGGCCCCTCTGCCCTCAGCCCTGGCCACCATTCATCTACTTTCTATCTTCTTGGATTTGCCCCTTCTGGGTATCTGGCATAGATGGAATCACACAGTACGTGGCCTCTGGTGTCTGGCCTCTTTCATCTAGATGATGCTTTCGAGGTTGGTCCATGTTACAACATGTAACAGTACTTCATTTCTACATGCGGCTGAATAAAATCCCCTTGTATATTTTATTTATTGCATTTTACCAGCTGATGGAAATTTGAGTTGTTTCCACTTTTCAGAAATCCTGAACAATGCTATGAATATTTATGGACAAGTTTTGTGTGATCATATTTTGAGATCTCTTGGGTATATACCTAAGAGTGTGGCAATTCTATATTTAACTTCTATGTTAACTGTGTTTAACTTTTTGAGGCACTGCCAAACTGTGTTCCACAGTAGCTACACCGTTCCATGTGCCTCCGCAATGAATGAGTCTTCCCGTTTCTTTGCATCCTTACCAATACTTAACTGTCCATCATTTTGATTCTGTATGTGAAATGGGGTCCCATTGTGATTGTGATTTGTGTTTCCTTAATGACCAATGAGTTTGAGCGTCTTTTCATGTGCTTATTGGCCACTTATATAACATTTTTGGAGAAATGCCTATTTAATTCCTTTGTTCATTTAAAAAATTGATTCATAGTATTTGTACATATTTATGGAGAACATGTAATATTTTCTTACATGCATAGAATGTATAATGATCAAGTCGGGGTATTTAGGGCAAAAACTAAACTACCATATGATCCAGCAATCTCTTTGTCCATGTTTAAATTGAGTTATTTATCCTTTTATTATTGAGTTATAAAAATCCTTTATGTATTCTGGATGCAAGACCCTTTATCAGATATATGATTTATAAACTTTTCTCCTGGAGATTTCTTCTCTTTTCTTGATAGTATCCTTCAAAACACAAACTTTGTTTTTTAGTTTTGATGAAGCCCAATTTTCCGTTTTTTTCTTTGCTCCCACAGACTTTTTAGGTATAGTGTCTATATCTATTCTGACAAAAAAAGAGGGTGATAGCAGAGAAGGGCAAAAAAAAAAATGACAACTTTATAGTTTATACTAATAATAGAATTATTTAGAAAATTGCCCTTTCAGTAGATGGTATAATTTCTGTTGGTGGATATAGGCTAAATGTGAGTCACATACAAGTCATCATCTATTCCATTTAGCTGGATGGATCTAAGGGACACAGTAATGGAGAGTATCACAAAAAGCAATTAGTATTTATACCATTTAAAATGACTTATAAATTGCTTAAGCGCATCTATCAAATCTAAATGGCACATTTCAAATCAGCCTCATATAAAAGCAGCACTCTGCAGAATGATTTCTGAACTGTGAAAATCTGTCATTCAAATCTAGCGTCTTAGAGCATTGACACTGAAGAGATTGCCATGTGGGAAAAGTCACCCCATTTTGTCCAGAAGTTTGTATTTGATTCATATGGGTATGTTCCAGGGAACAAAGGATCCTGGTTCATCTTTTGGAATCTAGAAGAAAAGAACAAATTTGGATGTTCACTACTTGGAAAATGTTTGTGACTTGGGTGAGAAATAGTAGGACATAAAGTAGGCTAAAAACCACCCAAGGGCAACGAGGACTGTGAGACGTCAGGGAACAACCACTGGTGACGTGGGGGAACCCAGGAGAGGACGGGCGGCTGCAGGGCTAGCAGCTCATGCGGGAAGGGGACCTAATGAAAAGTGGAGGCGGTGTCTCTGCTTCCCCAGCATGGAAGGCTTAGGGAAAACCACGAACGGTACCACGAGGAGCCAGGGAAGGGGAGCATGGGAGGGGCTGTCCTTTCTAGAGTCAGGAATAACTGTGAGTGGCTTGACTTCCTTCCAGAGTTAAACATCTGGTCACTGACACGCAAGGAGGCCCGAGAAGTCTGCTCCGGAGGGGAGTTGTTGCCTGCTCAGGTTCAGGGTGGAGGCAGACTGTTGGAGGGGCTTGTATTCTTGTTCTGCATGTCCTAGGTTCAGGGCACAGTTTCTGTACTTCCTTCCTAAGATGTCCTTGGAAGGGAACAAAACAAGGGAGAAATATACAACTAATGGACCTACTAAACCTTCTGTCAAGTGGTAGAGAACCGAGCCCCTGCAGGCCAAGCAGGGCTGGGTGATGTAAAAACTCAACCCCCAGGCTCAAGTTCAAGGGCCACTCTGCTCTTCTCTTGCTCAAATGCTTTCAGGATTCCTGTCACCTTTTCTTTCACATAAGACAACAGCAGAGGGTAAACGAAATTTTACAAGGAGAGAGGACAAACATTCAGAAGTTTGTAACTGTTTTTTCTACTAGGTAGAATGTACCATTTTTGTGAACCTGTCTTCGCAGGCCATCCGAATCTTCTCTGGGGTCAGTGGACTACTGAGCCTCAGTGGCCTAGATAGGCCTCTCTCCCGCCGAGCTGCGCCCACTGCATCCTGGAGAGCGAAAAACACGGAGCACCCCAAGAACACTCCAGACTCTCCCAGACCCTTGAAGGAAAAACAAGCAACCAGATCATGAGTCACTTTCTCTCACTATATGTACATGTGCACACATGTATATAGGATGCATATAGTATATATGCATACAAAGTATTATATACTATGCTAATTTTTTAAAAAGTAATTTCACCTTTGACCCAATATTCCCATTCTTAGAAATCTAGCCCAAGGCAAGAATCCACAATGGAGAAAATCTCATAAAAGCATAAAGACGATTATTGCAATATGAAAAATCAGATATAACCTGATGGCAACAGTAGTTCATGTTAGTCTCCAGGATTTGGAATATTCAAAAATGTTTTATCATATTGTTAAATTCCTTCATAATTAAAATGGGATAATAATTAATCCCATAATTAATAGGGATTTTTCTTCGGCAGTACTGGTAAAAATCCCAACCAGGAGATGAATGGAGCCCTGCTGCTGTCCACCCCCTCACATCATAAATGTGCATTTATTCACAGAGGTTAGCTTACCTTAGATGAATACAGGGTGTTTGAATTTTGAGACGGAGGCAACAAAGAAATGTGAAATTCTGTGGGGATGTCACAGATGGCAGGAATTTTATATTGGTTTGGACCACGAGTGTACAGAATGCCCTGAGGAGAATAATCCAGTTCCTCCATTGTATACAGCCCCATGCCTTGAGTAAATGCACCTTCAATCTGAGGCAAAAAAAAAAAAAAAAAGGAGAATATCCATGTGTGAGAAATTACAATTAACACTAAGTACCATTTAAATTTAATGCTTTTTGTTTGAATTTTTAAATTATGGTTTAGGAGTCTTTTCAGGCCATCTCGGAGCACATAATCAAAAGTTTACCAAAAGCATTTCTAAATACTCACACAACACGAAATTCAAAGTCCAGTGACTTGGGTCAAGAGCCGGCTGGCCTCCCTTCTCTGGACTCTGACGTACGATGAGTATTATGAAAACTCCAGAACACTCCCCAGCCCAGTCACCTCCACCCACTAAGTCAAGTCCTGTCTCTGGAGAGCCTCCCCTCGGCCTCTCCTCCCACACCATTGTCAAAGGCCCTCATTCCAGGTCGTGAACAGGTGTGTTGAATTTCATATCCTTCCTTTGGCTGATTTCCTTCACTTTCCCTCCACCCGGGACATTGTTTCCTCCATAACCTGGCCCACACCCACTTCCTCCCGGAGGCCTCCATTGACTTCTCTCCTCAACCCCCAGATTCTTCCCAGTCTCAGATGACAGTTTCATGACTGGAGGAGACATTAGATTATGCTCTAAGTTGGAGACAGTGTGCTGAGTTGTCCACAGATCTGGGGCAAGTAAAGCTGTCTGTCAAGATTCCAGGTGGGTTCTGTGTCATTGGAGAGTGTGTGACTCTCTCCAGGTACAGCTAACTGACTGATGCCTTATGGAAATGCAGGTCCACTATTGGCAAATAGTCTGTCTTCAAGAGAAGCTAGATATTTGTGATTTTCCAATTTTGCTAATTATTTTAAATTTAAATTAAAAAACTTCTGTGGGCAGCATTCAGCCCACAGGCTACCTATCAATAGCTATTGCTCGAGTTATTTGAGGTTTATTATTCCAACACAATCTGAAACTCCTTAAAGCTGAAGCCCATATTAGGGCCAAGACTCAGCCCCTGGCACTAAATCTACTCAGACTTCAGAGGTCTGGGGCTCCTCGGTCACTTCTAGGCCTGGTCTTGCCTCACTCAAGCTTCCAATCACAGACTATATGTTTCTTCAAAAACTACCTAAAACACCTTTTTTCTTTCTCCTTTTTAAAGTTCTGCAGCTGGCCTGAATAGAAGGAACTTGACTAAAGGGGTAGAAATATAAGATGCTGACTAAGCCTGACGGAATGTGCCCCACAGACCCGCCATCAGTTCTGCCTTTTACAAACAGGGAAGCAGGCACAGGGGTCAACATACCTGGCCTATGTCCAGGGCTGGGTTTATACTGCGGCCAACATCCATGACAATGTCTGTTCTGAGGTTCTAGTCATTAAACAAAGTGAGAATGTTTATTTTAGTGAAGATAACTGAAAGCTGAGAAACATTTCCTGTCAGGCTGACTTTCAGATAAAGAGTTTCTTTGGGCCATGTTATTTCAGGAGAAGCAGCAACAAAGGTTTTATTATGTGACAAAGTTTATTATGTACAACTTTCAAAGTTATACAAACATTCTTAACCAGCTTAAGCACTGGTTTTCTTCTCCCCTTGGCAATAGTAGGATAAAAAATATTTGCTTGATTTCGATTCAAGCAGGTAATGCAACAGATTGGGTTTAATTCACTACATTATATAACATAGCAAAAAATAATGTCGAGGGCCCTTATCATCCTTGTTGCAAAACTTTGTTGGTAGAACACAACTCAACATCCAGGGTACAACTGGCTGAGTGATGTTTACTGAACCACAGAGTTCAGGGTGCATCAATGTTGTTGTCCTCAGAACTACATGCTCGGGAGCACATGAGGCCATGCCACTTGCTTTGGTTGGGGGCCGGTACCCCTCCACATCAACAAAAATGTCTTTAAATGATCACCTGTTATTCTAGATTTTTCAGTTTTGGAGCAGAGGAGGGAATAAATCTGGCACTCTGATTTGCTGTCTGAGGTGTGTGTGTGTGTGTACGCATCTCTTCACAGCATTCCTTAAAAGTATAAGGATGCTCTTAAATGAACTAAAAAGCAAGACCAAACTGAGTAAAGAATATCAAAAACCGGCCACTGCCTCTCTGGGCTGCCTCTCGGTGATTGTTAGCAGATGCCTATGAAATTCTTGAAGTATGTCACTTCTCAAAAGAGGTCAGCATTACTGGTTGTGCCAACAGTCTACGTGGAGGCCCCTTCTAGGCTATGGTTCTTTCTTGAAGTAGTTTCTTTCCTGATTCCTTTTAAAAGGAAGAGAGGGCCACCAGTTGTTTTCCATTGGAAGCAAACATCCACCCAGACAACCAGGGCACACTTTCTCCTGTTCATCCAGAGAAATCACCCTTAGGCCAAATACATGGATTTGTCACATACTCATATCTGCAGAGAGACACATCTGTGGAATTTAGGTGTATCTTAAGTGCAACTTGAAGACCTTTCCAATTGGAACCAACCTTATGATCCCCTGTCAGGCAGTCTATTTCAACCTCAGAACAGGCAGCGCCATACACAAAGTATTTGAAGGGATGACCTTCACCTTTCTCCCAATTCATGTCCGCTTCATAACCCCTGGAGGAAACAGGGTGCTTAAGGAGCATTGTTAAGTGATCAAGTCCCCTTGTCACAGACTATGATGATTGAATAGACCCATGTGAGTTCTGCAAACCGGAGGAATCTACTTGCATTATGGTATGCCAGCACAGAGTGCGTGATCAATAAGCCTATTGAATAAATAAATATTTAGTTCTTTCTTATTTAACTTGCTCTGTCTAATGAAATTACTCCTGATCAATGACTCCTTACTTTTGGAGCTTAGCTTCCAACTTCATGATCAACTATTTTATTGCGTTTGGCCGATAGTTGGTCATGTAACCCTATTGTCCTCAGATTTGGGGGATTTAACCTGCATCACCAAACACTGTTTCATAGATGCATGCTGCCTGCTTTGTCTATTGTTCTGGCCTCAGAAACCAGCCTTCTGTGTGCAGGGTCAGGTCCCTCGCTCTCATCTTTGCTGTTACTTTGGTCTCTCAGTGCTGGCTCCATGGCTGGTCTGCACCCAGCTTTTCTTTCAGGACATCATATACATGTCAGTGGTAAAAGAGGAGCAGCTTGCCAGGACTCTATCCTCACTCCTCTGTTCCCCCAGCCCTGCCCGAAGTGGGCCATTAAGAATGCCTACAGTGCCTGTTCCTGGGAACCAGACTGTGCCCAGGACACTTGTGACAACTGGCAAAGTGATTCCCCATCACCCTCTCTGGTGGCTTTCATTCTCTGCTAAAATTTAATAAGAAGTTTTCCAAAGTCAGGATTCCTGCTGTTTCACATCTTGATATCACGTGGTTATTGTCAACTTTTTTTTTTTTTTGGACAATCCTGCAAGTGTAAAATGGTACTTATCCTACGGGTTTACTTTGCACCCCTCCCCCCGCCTTTGTTTCTTAAGAAATAGACTGTATTTTCAACAAAAAGTCAACCACGGCTACAGATTCAAAGTATTAACCCGGAGAACCTCATAATACCACCCAGTAGGATCTGAATCATCAGCTCAGTGGAATTTTATTTGTGTGCCTATTTTTCCTAGCAACAGTCTTTCTGGAGACTTGGATTAACTAGCAGCTAATGTTAAATACAATCTTTATCATGATGGCTACATTAGTAGATACATGGAAAGTCAATTTTTGCCAAAATGGCAAGCAAAACTTGCCCTCCTCAAGGCACCACTGTTATTTTCCACAGCGTGCGACTGAAAGGACAATTTACCTGAAGTAGCCAATAGCCGAGAGACTAACGCTTTCCTCAAAGGCAGTCTGCGCCTGGGAAGAAAGAGCAGAGCACGATGAACCCCGGATGTCAAAGAAAGATTCATTCAAAATGCCAATCTTAATTTTGCTGCGTGTTAAATAAAGCTATCAGCAGTAATAACTGGGAAGGATTGAGATTAATTGATTCCTTTCGGCAGTCTCCATCTCCACAGGCATTTGTGGTTCGCTGCTTATAGCAACAGCATTTGTTCAAGCATATGATGGCAATAAATGCCCATGGGATATGTTTTACTACAGAGTGGACTGAAGCCATCAACTTCAGTTCTTCACTCAGTCACTGGAAAGAATATTCCTGTTAACATGAGACACTGTAGAAAACAATAATTGGTTAGATGCTTAATTTTACTATCAGGTATCCATAATAATCAGCTGAAGGGAATAATTTTGCCGAATTGTACCATTTACACCAAAAGCTCTCCTGAATCCTTAGTGCACACAGTGGACTACTATATGGAAAAATGGGGATGAGGTCCAAGTCCCCAGGTCTAAGAAGGAAGGTAAGCTAGGCAGCCATTGCAGAAGAAAGAGGGCTGGACGGCAGCATTTCCTGATGGTGGAGGACGGACTCCCTGTGCTGCCTCTCCCTCCGGCTGTCCCGCAGCAAACAGACCCTGCCTTTGGGCTCAGGCAGCACAGGGTGAAGGGCAGAAACAAACAGGCCCGGAAAGGGCTGAAAGCTCCCATAAATATGCATTATGAAATGAGTCCTTACTCTACAGAGCAGCAAGAACCATTTCTAAGTGGGATTCCCCAAATATTAGTTCCCCTGAGTCTGTGCTTTTCATGTTGCTAAAAGTGATATTCTAGAACAGTCAGCATGTTACACGTGCCCAGATTTTATGGATATTCACTTCACATCATCTGGTATGTTATAACCTATTACTTGGAAAGTTTGTTAGTTGACTTTATAATGTTTCTTCCCTTTCTAACTAGATTGCAAGTAGATCAAAGGAAACAGTTAAAGATTTCCTTTCCTTTGAGTGTCTACTACTGGATGGCTTGGTTTCCTATTTCTTAAGGGGTCCTACATAATTTTTTACTTTTATAGAATGATGCTAATACTGTTTTTCTATTTTAGGAACAGTGGAACCCAAAAAAGGAGAACCAGCAGACTTATAGCTATTATCCAGAGGATACTTAGATTCCATTTCATAGGAAGAAACATTAAGTAATTCTAGCCTAAAAAGTGAGGATGGGGTTCTGGCAGAACCCTCTTTTTCTCTACTAGAAAATTTTCCCAGATGCAAGAGTTCATCCATCACATGGTGACAGAATTTCCATGTGTGAAGAGCCAGAAGGCCTCTGACTTATCATTGTGCAATGGTGGTACCTTTTAAGCTCCCCATTCTGCAGCTACTTAATTTACACATATTGCTCTCACTCCCCCCTTCCCCATTTTTTTCTAATATAAAACATAGAGAACATAGTGAGTCTCACCCAATCCTTCCAAGTTCCTCGAGGATTCTTGCTGATGATGGGTTCAAGGCGTTTTAGAAGAGTTTGACAAGCATCCTAGGGATTATTTTTTAATTAAAATTATGACCATAATTTTATGTAAATGCCAATTTTGAAACAACATGATATGTATTATTCTATAGGCTTATCTAAGAGAGAACATGGATAAGAGACCGATTGATATGAAAGGTTTCACAAGGGTGTGTGTGTGTGGGAGACAGAGAGAGAGAGAGAACCGACCTCCTAAGTCATGCTAAGAAGTTATGACTTAACAGAAAAATTGTTGGCACCACTGGCCACTGTTTTCAAAGCATGATCTGATTTAGCTAGAAAGTTTGCTCTGGAAGGGTAAGGCCAGAGTGAAAGGTGAAGCAGCCAGGGTGGATAGACAGAAGCCTGGCAATGGCCCTGGTGAGAGGTGTTAATATCACTGACTCCCAGTGATATTAACATAAATAAAAGGGGAAAGACACAGAGACATATTTGTGTAAAGCTGAAAGGACTTGCTGACCAGTGAGAAGTCAGGAGTGAAGGAGAAAAAGAGGCGGCATTTCTAGCACAGGAGAGCTGCGGGGTGCGGTCCCTGTGACTGGGCCCGAGGCTGGGGGAAAGAGATAAGAGATGGGTTAACTCTCAACATCTTCTGAGCTCGACCCACGTACATGGCCCTGACAGGGGCTGATGGTTTGGACACCATTACAGCGATTGTTACCTTTACTGCCAACCCGTTGATATCTGCCACCACAGACCCTCCAGAGCAGTTTGTGTTGGGGACGGTTTCTGTGCTTGTCCCACGCAGATGGATATTGGACATCGGCATTCTTAATTCACGGCTGACCACCTGGATTTTAGGAGAGTTTCTTTTCAAATACTGTGATCAGTCGTAGACCTGTGCACATGCCCAGGTTGTAGCAGTCAAGCCCTTACATGCCCAACACAGACAAGGGAGCAGGACCACAGATTCCTCCAGCCACAAACATTTCTCTTTTCTAAAAACCCCATTGCTAGTCTGGACCTCAAGTCTTGAACACTTTCTTTCTCATGTGCAATAGCATCTGAAAGAGGTGGGCAGACCTCTTCTGATGCTTCATTTGCGTTTTCACATCATGAAATCAATACCTTCAAGGTCTCTCCTACCACCACACTCTGCAAAATTCTAACAAAGACAATTTTATCAGTGATAAGTGATGTCTAGCTCCTATCCACATTCCTAGAGCTGCTCCAGAAATACAGCACTTCTCGTGGGAAAGGCCAATGGCTTTGGAAAAGCAGCCACATGAATACATGGGTCACAGAAAGAGGAGATGGTGCCAGGGCCATGTGCCAACCCAAGGACTTGGCTGTTGCTTTATCCTTCCTTTAGTTTTAGTCCTGGAGAGCGCAACCATATTGCTAGCTTTATTTCATCCAAAATTCCACTTTGCAACCTTCAGAATGGGAAGATATTTTCATGTTATGAATCTGACAAAGGATTGATAACTAGAATCTATAGAGAACTCAAATTAATTAACAGGAAAAAAGCAAACAATCTCATCACTGGGCAAGAGACATGAACAGAATCTTCTCTGAAAAAGGTAGGTGAAAGGCCAAGAAACCTATGAAAAAATGCTCATTATCCCTAATCATCAGAGAAATGCCAATCTCTGAGATATCATCTAACTCCAGTGAGAATAGCCCATATCACAAAGTCCCAAAGCTATAGATGCTCGAATGGATGTGGTGAGAAGGGAACACTTTTATTCTGTTGGTCCGATTGTAAACTAATACAGCCTGTTTGGAAAGAAGTGTGGAGAATCCTCAAAGAACTCAAAATAGACCTTCCATTTGATCCCAATCCCACAATCCCAATACTAGGCATCCACCCAGAAGAAAAATAAATCATTATACCATGAGGTCATTTATACTGGATTGTTTATTGCAGCTCAATTTACAACTGCCAAGTTGTGGAAACAACCCAAGTGCCCATCAACCCATGAATGGATTAATAAACTGTGGAATATGTATACCATGGAGTATTTTTCAGTCACTAAAAGAGATGGGGACTTTACATCTTTTATATTAACTTGTAAGGAGCTGAAGAACATTCTCCTTAGTAAAGTATCACAAGAATGGAAAAGCACGTATTCAATACTAATATGAAGCCAATAGACAAATGAATACATGCATATAAGAGAAAAACTCAATTCAAGTTGGAGTAAGGGGTGAGGAGAGAGGGGGTAGAGGGGAGGAGTAAGGGGTATCCGTGTGCTCCCACTTAATGGACACAATGTAAGGGTGTACAGCACACTTCCTGAGTATGGGACACAACTACAACAGGGACCTTACCTAATAAATGCAAACACTGTAACCTAATCATTTGTACCCCCATATTAATCTGAAATTAAAAGAAAATTAACCAAAAATTCTCCACTTTCCTGCTAGCAGCATGGCTCATAATGTTTGCCCACAACTTCCATAAGGACATAGCCATACAGAGCCCTTCCACAATGCCTGGCTCTTGGATAGTCTACGCCAAGTGTGCACACTTAGAACATAAGGGTCTCTGTTGGCCCAATAAAGAAAACACTGAAATCTCACTCTCCAAATGGGGGAAGGTATGATCAGACAGTTCTCAAATTAACATGAAAGAAAACATACATTCAACATATCTATGCTCAGAAAAAAGCAAATTAAAAGTAATGATGAGATGCTTTCACCTATCAAATTATCTAAATGTTTTCAACAATCCATGTTGGTTAGGGGGTGTAATGAGATGGATACTTTCTGGAAAACAATCGGATGACGTGTGACAAATAATTTTAAATAATCATACCCATGACCCAGTAATTCCACTTCTGGGAATCTATTTTAAGGAAATGATCCCCAATATGATCATAGGTTAATGTACAGAAATAGTCACTAACGCATTAAACAGTGGGGGGATGGTTAGTGACTGTAAAGAATTGTTAAAGACTAGAGGAAGTGCTCACTCTATATAAGCATTGATAGAAAAAAAGCTAGGATACAAAATCATATGAAAGCATGCTAACAATTTTTTGCAAAAGAAAAAAGACAAGATAGAAAGACCCCAAATGGTATTTCTTCTAAGTGGTGGATTTGTGCAGGGTCTTTTTTTTTTTTTTTTATTTTTAAAGCTTTCTTCCTCTTCCAAATGTTTTCTAATCCACAACATTACTGTTATGATTATACAAACAGTAGCTTAAAATTAACTAAAATAAGTGAGCCAAAAGAAAACCGGTAAAGTTTGGCTAGAACTACCAAACGCAATTTATGTCATCAATCATTCAGATTAATCTAAAAAGGCAAGAACTAGCACAATACATCAGAATTCACACATCATTTTGTTGCCCAGTGAAGATTCAAAAAGGACAACACAATTGTTAATATATCTAAAAGAAAGCATCAGTAACAATACAAGCTTCTTTAGCAATAAAATAACTGGAGATTCTTTTGACACATTCTTTTAGGAGGTTCAGTTACAAAATTGGCTTGTTTACCCAGTGTCTGCTAATTCACACAGCTTAACAGCTTAAGCTGTCAAAGCTAAAGCTTCCCATCCTTTATGTTGGAACAGAAAACCTACATTGATAGTTTCTTTTTTCATGCTACAAGCATACCACCCAACCTACTCCAGTGATCTGCATTCTTACCTGAATCATTTTAGTGTGGACACCCTGCCCCAATTCAATGCCACCATGAGTGACCAGCACAGAACCATCTAAGTAAATGTGAACCAGAGCAGCGGCCTAAGAAGAAAAGAAGAATACATTATCCATGAGCTTTTTTACTGATATTATCATATAAATCCCCTCCTTTCCATCCCTCCAGCTCCTGCCCTAAACACACAGAGATGCTTTTCCCGTTGCCCTAAAAGCACCAAGCAGAGCCAGGGCAATGCTGGGTAGGCACTGCCTTGTGGCCACCCCATATGCGGCCATGTCATCCTGGGTGGCTTTGAGTCTGTGGCAAACTGTGCTCCTTAAGCTACTATTTCCTAATTAGGACATTATGAGCACACTGGTACCTCCAAGAGGCCCCCTTTCCATGCCCCAGTGTGGAGAAACCATTTTAGGTTTCTTTTTAGGGGGGTGCTTCATTTTTAAAATGCAAAGTTAAGTATAGACAGGTTGAGGGAGAGGGAGAATAGCTGTTTGTGGGCACATAATCCCATAGCTGTAGCTGCGTTGCAGAGGAGTGAAAATGAAAATCCAACTGAGATGGGAGGGATAGATGTTAATGTGTTTTGTTGCTGCAAAATGAGCTGAGCCCACCCTAAATTATCTTGGCACAGAATGACAGAGCTTTGGGATGGAAAGGGAATTTGGAAGTAATGTTATCTAACTGTATAGCTCCCCACCAGGATCTGGAAGGAACTAGCCTGCCAACAGTGTGAAAAGCTCCTGTAATCAGAAACATCCAGACTCTAAGCTAAACATGTTTTATGATTACAAGAATGTGACTTCTTACAAGTCTGCCTGTGCTAAAGTATGGAGATATCCCAGGGGACTGCAAAACACAAGGATGGTTTCTCTACTTTGAGTCTCCATTCTAAGAGCAAAATAACAGCATATCGTTCTTGCAGGGGTCCTCATACTTTTTAAACAGGGGGCCAGTTCACTGTCCCTCAGACTGTTGGAGGGCCAGACTATAGTTTTAAAAAAAACAACTATGAACAAATTCCTATGCACATATCTTATTTTGAAGTGAAAAAAACAAAACAGGAACAAATACAATCACACCGCCTCATGTGGCCCGCGGGCCGTAGTTTGAGGACCCCTGGTCTAGAGAAATGGCTCTATGTGGTTCCACTGAAGTCCGGGAAGGCACACGAGGCAACCTTTGCAGGAAGCTAGGAAGTGCCAACCTCATGGATGTGGTCTGAGTCAGCCACGGGGCACTTAAAGCTCTGTAAGCTAGGGATCTTATCATCCAAGTTTCTAGGCAGAGTGGTATAGTAATCTTTGATTTGTAAAAGCAGTGTCTGCAGAAAATTCTGGTGGCAAGCACTTTTCCACTTAAAGAACCTAAATTTTAGTAAGCCTTAACATTACCCACTTAGATTACTTGTAAGCAATGCTGGTCATAAGTAAAAGCAGATAGAATTGCATGTCAATCGCCAGATAAACCCAAGTAAGCTCTGTATTCCTAGATCAATTCTCTGCCCACAGGAAGGAACTTCCTAGCCACCTGTGGGCTGTGGAACACACTTAGAAAACTGCATCTTTGTGGGTATCCAAAGGTTCATACCCCAGCGAATGACAACCAGAAGCCTCCATCATTCCAAAGAAGACTATTTTGACAGAGAAAATGGGCTCCATTCACTCGGGCAGCAGGTATAAAGTACACATATACTGAGGAAATGGAGACATCAGGGTGCCCTTCCTCTGAGGGCAAAGGCACAGCCTCAGGGAGACTCTTAGAATCTTGAGGAAGGCACAATGGCCATGACACTAGTGCCCCAGAGCCTTGGGAAGAGGCAGCAGAACACGCTTACTGTCTGTTGACACGCGACTCCTAGAAACGCAGTCTTGGGCTCCTGACCATTTACTCTCAAAACAGTAAAGATAAGGAGCAGCCAGTGCCCAGAGCTGGCTGTCCTGGGGTTCTGCATCAGATGCCAGCTGCAACCATTGCTCCTGGGCCCCACACTATGGCACTTCTTCAGACTCTGCTAGAATGTGTCCCCTGAAACACACAGGGCATTTCTCGGAATGCAACATAGTGTCTCACCTGTGGTAAGTGCTCAGTAAATGTTTGATAAACAAATTTGCAATATAACAGCCTTTCCGCCTGCTGCTTAGACTTGCAGACTCTGTATCTGGCCTCCATGGTTCTGCAGAGAGCGGGTGTAATTCATAGCTGGACTTGGTGCATGTGACTGAGCTACAATTATAGTGGATTGTACATTTCCTAAATTGTGTGACCCTGCTGGCAACAGCACTCCGCCTGCATGTCTAAGGCAGCATTTCTATCACAGACCGCTGAGTAATTTGTTCTATGCGATGCTGCAGTCTCCTCAGGCCATTTAAAATGTCAAATTCACTTTAGTTAAGTGGCACCACCGGATGGCTCATTGTTAGAACCACAAAAGATAATTCAGCAAGGCTTCATCTACAAAATCGGCACAACTGAAGTGTTGGAGCAGATGGTTCTCCGAGATGAATAGAGGACTAAATTGGGAAGATTTCAATCTTCAATCAACAATCGTTGGTATTGGTAAGAAGTCAGCTTTAATCCCACAGATTCCCTGAATGTCTCAGCCATTTGGACATTTGAGTTCCTACTTTGTGCCACGTCCCATGGGAAGGCACTGCACACAGGGAGGCTAATTAGGTACTGGCCATGCCTACTGGGGTTCACAGTGTAGAATTAAGCATGGCATTCCTTAAAGATACTGAAAGTTTGGTTCTGGACCATGTCAATAAAATGAATACTGCTAAAAATGAGTTGCACAATTTTTATTTTTTGTTTCTCAGTGCATATAAAAGTTATGTAGTTATGTTTACACTATACTCTAGTTTAATTAATGCAATAGCATTATAACTAAAAGTATACATAATTTAAAAATATTACTAAAAAATTGCTAACAATCATCTGAGCTTTCAGTGATCATAATCTTTTTGCTGGTGGAGAATCTTGCCTCTATGATGATGGCTGCTGACTGATGAGGTGGTGATTGCTGAAGGCAGGGGTGACTCTGGCAATTTCTTAAAACAAAACAATGAAGCTTGCTGCCCTGATTGGCTTTTCCTGTCATGAAAGATTTCCCTGGAGACATGATACTGTGTGCATTTCATCCACAGCAGAACTTTTTTCAAAATTGGAATCAGTCTTCTCAAACTCTACTCTGTCAACTCAGTTTCTGCAATATTCTTTTTTTTTTTTTGTAGAGACAGAGTCCCACTTTATGGCCCTCGGTAGAGTGCCGTGGCCTCACACAGCTCACAGCAACCTCCAACTCCTGGGCTTAAGCGATTCTCTTGCCTCAGCCTCCCGAGTAGCTGGGACTACAGGCGCCCGCCACAACGCCCGGCTATTTTTTGGTTGCAGTTTGGCCGGGGCCGGGTTTGAACCCGCCACCCTCGGTATATGGAGCCGGCGCCTTACCCACTGAGCCACAGGCGCCGCCCAGTTTCTGCAATATTCTAAATCCTTTGTTGTTATTTCAATAATGTTCACGGCATCTTCACAAGAGTTGATTCCATCTCAAGGAACCACTTTTTTTGCTTACCCATAAGAAGCAACTCCCCAACGGTTAAAAATTTAGCAAGAAATTGTAGTAATTCAGCCCCATCTTCAGACTCCACTTCTCATTCTTGTTCACTTGCTGCAGTGACTTTCTCCCCTGAAATCTTAAACCCCTCAAAGTCATCCATGAAGGCTGGACTCAACTTGTTCCAAACTCCTGTTCATGTTGATATTTTGACCTCTGTCTGTGAATGTTAATGGCATCCAGTGGTGAATCCTTTCCAGAAAGCTTTTGATTTACTTTTCCCAGACCTATCAGAGGAATTACTATCTATGGTAGTTATAGCCTTGTGAAATGTATTTATTAAATAAGACTTGAAAGCTGAAATTACTCCTTGATCCACAGGCTGCAGAATGGATGTTGTATTAACAGGCAGGAAAACAACATTAATTTCCTAATATAGCTCTGTGCTATTAGAGCTCTTAGGTGACCAGGTGCATTGTCAATGAGCAGTTAGTATTTTGAAAGTATTTTTTTTCTGTGCAGCAGATCTCAACAGTGGCCTTAAAATAGTCAGTAAATCCTGCTATAAAACAGATAAGCTGTCATCCAGAGTTTGTTGTCCCATTTATAAAGCACAGAGGAGATGTAGCACAATTCTTAAAGGCTGTAGGATTTTTAGTTTGGTAAATGAGCATTGCCTTCAAACTGAAGTCCAGCTGCATGAGCCTCCATAACAAGAGAGTCAGCCTGTCTTTTGAAACTTTGAAGGCAAGGATGGACTTCTCTCTAGCTACAAAATTCCTAGATGGCCCCTTCTTCCTGTTTTATCTCCACTGAAAATCTGCTGTTTAGTGTAGGCACCTTCACAGTCATGTTGGTAGATCTTTTGGATAATTCGGTCACCTTTTCAGGCTCCACTGCTAATTCTAGTTATGCAGCTTTCCTACCAGCACTTGCTGCTTCACCTTGCACTTTTATGTTAAGGAGATGGCTTCTTCCTTAAGCTTCACAGACCAATCGCTGCTAGCTTCAAACTTTTCACAGCCATCGCAGAATTGAAGAGAGTGAGGGACTTGCTCGGGATTAGGCTTTGGTAAAGAGAATGTGGCTGGTTTCATCTTCCATCCAGACCACTAAAAATCTCTCCAGACCCACAATATGGTTGTTTTGTTTTCTTATCATTCATGAATAACCTTGTTTTTGCCTTAGTCCTTCAACAATAACCCTTTGATTCTCTCTTGCATCTGAACAGATGACAAGTTATTTTTGCCATCACAGACAGACAAGAAATGAGAAGGCTGCAGTGAGGTCATCCTTTGTTACACTACTTCTCTGACCCTCCCCCTGTCTACAATCAAAGCTCCATGCAAATGTTGTAAGGATTATGCCAAGGCACAGCTAGGAAGTCAGGTGACCAGATGGATATGAAAATGGGGGGGGGGACCCACCCACCCACTTTTCTTGGCCCCCTTGGCTTCCATTTCAACACACAATGTCCACACCAGGGCTCCTCTCACAGCTCTCCATATTTGCTCCTCTTTTGTGATCATACAACACACCTGCCATGCCTTTCTCATGGCTCAGCCCAAGGTGTGAATTCTGCAGAGAGGGGTGACACCAATTGTGAGGGCTCTTCTGGCTTATCTGTATATGCACAGACACATACGAGGTCTGACAACTAAGTTTGTGAACTCATCCTAGAAAAAGTGCTATATACCTCATTGCTGAATATCACTATGGTCACTTTGAAGTATGCCCCTTGGGAAGCTATACATCACCACCAGCCCCTAGTCTACCCCTCAAAGCAACTTTGGAACTCTTTTTCTGGAAAGGCCATCAAAGCTGTCATTATATTACCCTTGATGTCATCAAACTGTCTTACTTTCAACATTTCTTCTATTTTGGGGTAAAGAAAAAAATCACTGAGGGCCAGATCAGGTGAGTAGGAGGGCTGTTCCAATACTGACTAAAAACTCCTTCACAGACAGTGACATGCGAGCTGGTGCATTGTCATGATGCAAGAGCCATGAATTGTTGGCCAAGAAATTTAGTTAAGATTTTCCTGTTTCTCTATTGATGGTCCCTTGGTCTGCTATGCTTCTCACAGTCAGCCAATGATTTTGATGCACAGTTTGATGAATATCTGCAATGTTTTTGTCAGTTCTCCTCATTACTGGCTGCCCTGATGTCTCTTCATCAGTGACATTTTCTCTCCCCTCAGAAAAATATTTAATCAATTTGTATACTGCCATTTTCTTCATTATCCCATAAACTTGTGCTAACACATCCCTGATTTCACCTCCACTCTTGCCATGTTGAATAAGAAATTTACAAATGCTTGTTCATTGCCCTAATTCAAGCCCAGACATTCCTGTGATGTTGTGCAAAAACACTCAAAAATTATCATGAACGAGGCTTAGAAAGGCAATGCCACATGTTGACACAAATACAACCGTGAGACGCTGAGATACCAAGGTTGTGAAACCTTACCAGGCTGTTTGTACCATGCCAATGTATGTGCATGGTGGCAAGTTTGCAAATGTAATTGTCAGATCTTACATAATGAGCCAGAACGGCAGAGTTCTTCAGCAGCCATCAGGCTAAATTTCATTCACGAGTGAAGAGGTGGAAACATCAACTGGGATTTAGCAAGAAAGCAAAGAGTTAATCAAATAAAGAAATTAAACTACAGTGCAGGTTCCCAGTCCTCCTCGTCACACATTTCACAGCTCTGATATGAAACAGTGTCCTATTTCTATTTCACGGCCCAATAACACAGAACCACAGGGGATGGAGAAGACTCATGGAGGGCACCAGCCCTACATGCTTGCTTTCCACATGACTGATCTGGGCCCAGAGTGAATTGACTCAACTGCTTGTTGCCAGGGCCAGGAGTAAATCTCAGTTCTTCTAATTTCTCAGCAAGAATGTTTTTCACCAGCTGTGGGGATGCGGGCACAGGAGTTCTTGTCTCCCTTGGAATAATGTTGGCTTGATTAAGCATGACTTTGACAAGTGCAGCAGTTGGACGCTGCATCCACATGGCTACCCTGACTTAGGGAAGAGTTCCTCAACATTTTTTGTTTTGTTTGGGCCACTCTCTGGTGTGTTCCCCCTTGTGTTTGGAGAACTGACCTGACCAGCAGCGACTGAGCAGAGGCCGACAGGATACTTCAGGGGGACCACGGCCAGCCCTTTCTTCTTCCAGTGATTCTCCGAGTTGAATTCTTCCACGGCTGCTTTCCTCTGAGAGTAGGAGGACATGGCCAGACATTCTCTCCAGCACTGGGTCAGGTTCTTGGCATCAATCTCTTGTTTGTAGGGTGTTTGATCAATGTCCTCGTACATGTTTATCATTCGCACCTATGGAAGGAAAGGAGATTAAAGTCGGGTGTGGGAGCCCAGCAGACATAGCCTTGTTCATTCACTGCCCTGTTGGTAAAATTCTGCCCATTCCACAAGGTCCACACTGAGTCCTACTTAGTCCTTGGGGAAGTCTTTCCCCACACACAGCACCCCCTTCTCCCTTCACTTAGAGCCTCTAATACGTTAGCACTTACTTAAATGCTATCTATACTGTTGTTGTGCAAATTCAAAGGAAGGACCTCTTCCCCTATATTCCTATAGGACCCAACACAGTCCAGGTACATTCAGGATTATCCAGGCCACCTGACTTGGATTATTCTGATGCTGCAAGGTAAGACCACTCACCTCCAAAACAGTTAAGCATGAAAGTTTGTTTAAACATAACCAATATTTAGGATGAAAAACAAATTAAAGAATTCTATCCCAGGACATCTGAAGCACTGAGCAGAATTCTTCTTTCTGTATTCCCAGAATTGGCAGCTAAAACCCTAAGTTGAGAACAAAAGAACCCAAGTCCCTTACATCCTCAGGTGAGAAAACTCTCAGCAGCTGTGGCCAGCAGCCCCCTCCCTAAGCTGATCTGAGCTGATGGGGCCATTACAGACACTTAGTCTCTCCACTTCCCTAAAAAGGTTCTCCAATAATTTTGTAAGAGGAAGACTGGAAATAAGTGAGCTGTGTTGTTTTGGGGAAAGTAGCGATCTTAAGAGGCTATTCTCTCCTCCAAAATCCCCAGGGATAAAGGGTGGTCTTCACCTGATTTTCCTCCCTATGGCTACCAAATGTGGCAGAACATAAAGGGAGAGGCTATGGAAAAAGGGCCAGGACGGGAGGGCACGAATCCCCCTACAAGTTCAAGAGGCATACGGAAGATGGCTCCTGCCTATGGCCATAGAGTCTAATGTTGGGGGAAAGAAGGCAGATGAATGGTGACTGGAGCCTTCCAGGAATGGCCAGAGCACGGGCAAAAAGGCATGGACACCAGTGGAATGCTACGTGAGGTACCCAGTAAAGGTCAACAGGAGAGTTCTGACTCTCCAATTTCTGGAAGAGCTGGCAGAAATGACCCACAGATAGCAGACTTGAGAAGTGGCTACATGGAACTGAAGAGAGGACTGTAAGCTCCCTGGGAGAAGTCACATGAGGAGAGGCTGTCTGCTTCCCCTGGTCCTCCTCCTCTTCTTTCTTGTGCTAACATCACAGTAGGAGGCCCAGGGGAGGAGCAGAGGTGAGGGAGAACTCCTCATCTCTCCCCATCCAAACTTCATCACTGGATCTGGGGTGCAAGAGGCCCCAGGGAGGGAAAGGTCCTTGTTAATGAAGTAAGTTGGGGCTGAGACTTAAAAAGCTGAAAGGAAACTATTTGAGTAACTAAAATGAGAAACTTTTTGACAACTTGCTGAGATATTAGGAAGGCAAGGAATGAGGTGCTTGGTGCAATTGTTGATAGCAGTTACATCCTCAGTGGACAAAAGCTTCTCACTAAACAGGTGAGAACCCAGCACTCAGCCCCTATATCCTCTGTTTCCAAGATTTCTGACAAGGAACCTGAGTAAGATAAGGGTCACTGAACTTTGGAGCCTTGGCTCTATATTAACTAGTTGGCTGGGTTATCTGGGGCACATCATTTACCCCTCTGGATCTTAAATTACAGTCTTTTGTGTGTGAGACTAACTTAGTATTACCTTCTCAGGGGACAAACCACATTTGGCTGCAACTTCTGTGATACAGGATTCAGTGATCAGCCCTGCCTGAGGAAAGCCAAATCCACGAAAAGCCGTGTTCGATGGCAGGTTGGTTCTGCACGCCCTTCCCCGACAGCGCAGGTTGGGAAACTTGTAAGCATTGTCCATTTTCAGAAGTCCCATTTCTATCACCTGGAGAAATTCAGAGTGGATGTGATAAGCCCTGGGCCTGTTTCACCATCCTGAGACCTCAGACCCAATCTAGACAGGAAGAGGCAGCACCTCTTTACATCACAGCAAACACGCTAAAATACACCCACACACCAAATTTTTGTTGTAAAATAATCTGTATTTGAATAATTTTCTTTTGAAATACTTATTTTTTTCTTTTCGTATTTTAGAATACTTTTTTTTCAGATTTCAAACATTTACAAAAGCCTTTGAAATATTCATAGGCTCTAAACACTGGGTCTGTAGAATGTAATGAATATAAATATCCTGGAAAACAGAGAAAATGGGGGAAATGTTTTGGCATTGGGAGTAATGCTCTGGTCCTTAACAGGGGCAATACCTTCTTCCTGCCTCCTCGGGAAATTTGGTGATGCCTGGAGGAGACAGTTTTGGTTGTTAAAGACTTGGGTGGGAGGTGTCATTGACATCTGCTGAGTAGAAGCCAAAGATGCCACCGGACATCCTGCAATGGACAGGACAGCCCCCACAAGGAAGTCACCCAGTCCAAGACGTCAACAGGGCCAAAGCTGAGAAAGCCTGGCCTGATGTTTGCATGTGGGAAAAGAGCTCTGAATACTTAGAGGGAGGCAGGGAAATAACCTGCAGATGCAGATTCAACCAGGACCTCTGGGCTCACGCCCTGGGTCCCAGCAACATGTGGCGATGCCTACAGTAAGGCTTGCTATGCTTTTATAATTAAATATTACTTAACTACTGAACATTTTCTGAGTTAAATCATTTTATGAAACACTCTTTCAGGAATGTAAATTTGCTTCTTAAAACACTTACAAATAATGACTCATCCAGGCTGGCGCCTCCATTGTTATAATGCTCCACGTCCAGGGCCAAGATTCTGCCATCGTTCATGAATCCAGCCTGGGGGAGGAGACCTGGTCTTTGCTACTGTGTCAGGGCCAAGCCTCTGTACAGTTGACTCTGTCACTAGTGAACCCCCCACACAGGGGAAAAGCCTCATGACATGGGATTTGGCTGTGATTTCTTGGATGTATAACTAGTGCTGTGATTTCAGGCAAGCTAATGTAACTTCTCTTGCTATCTGTGAAATGGAAATAAATATGGTAATGCGTGGAAAATGATAGGCAGTGCCTGAAACATAGCAAGTATTCTAAATGTAAAGTATAAGTACTACTATGATAAATATCATCTCCTATCCTCACACTGCTCTCAGAAAACATTATTTTCTCATAGCTTTAATCACCACTGAGATGATGGCTTCTGTCACTAGTTCTTTTCCACAAAGTCCTGTGGTGGTGAGGGACATTTCTGCTTTAAGGTACTATTGCTACTTCTTCGCCAACACTTATGCAAACAAGCTCATCATCATCCTTCCAGATTACTTCCTCCTTCCTACTTGTCTGTTTCTTCTAGAATACTCCAAGTCATGTTTGTGTTCGTATTGTCTATTATATTTTGCCAAGCTTTTAAGCAGATCCTATTTTGTTTCACTCTGTAATGGCTCTTGGACTTCTCCACCTTGCCGTCCAATCAGAGGACCCAACTCCCTCATGAATACATCAGCTGTCCCCTGCCCATTGACCTGCCTCCATCTTCTCCTATCTCCAGGCCATCCTATTACCCCCACCCCAAAACGCCCATACCACTGAACTTATCAAGGAGCTACTCAGTCTCACTCTTTTTTTTTTTTGTGAGAACAAGTTTTAACTCCCCATTCTGTGACTTTCAAGGCCCCTCTCAATCAAGCACCACCTAAACCAAGCCATCCTATCTTTCACTACCCCCCGCACAGTAAGCTCTGCTATAATTCCCTTCTCCTTTCACTCCTGCCCCTACGAGACATGCCATGTCACTCCATTCTATGACTCTACTGTCACTGCTCCCACCATCTGGCAAGCCTTCTCTCTGCTTACCCATCCTTGAAAGCCCACTTACGTTTCACCTTCTTTAAGAACACTCCTGTGTCTACTGTGACTCATGCTCATCTCTCCCCATGGCTTGACTATGTGCACTTCCCCTTCAACCTGAGAGTGTTATGTTCTTAGCATTTTTAATGACTTCATATATGCATGTCTTATTTTCTAAAAAAAAGAAAATGATCTCCTTCTGGACAAAGTTCACTCTAAGAAATGTTTTTGAACTAAAGCAAGTTCAAACTAAAGCTTAGAGTGAATGTGATTTGAAATAGACACATTGATTATTTTCTAAAAATACATATCCAGTTATACCAGTTGTGACAGACACAATGCTATGCATTCAACAAACCCTGAGGTTTCCTTTCATCCTGGGCACATGGGGAGACCACATTTCCTAATCTCCCTTGCACTTGGGTGGCAAAGTATGGCCAATGACATCCGGGTAGGAGTGGCGTACACCACTTACAGGCCTGGTTCTAACATACCTCGCATGTGACACTCCATGCTCCCTCTCTTCTCTGTCTGTTGCCCTCAGAAAAAGATCCAGTGGAAGATTCAGAGTCCATAGGGCAGTGCTATCTAATAGAACTTGCTGTGCTCATAGACCACTGTGTCTGCACTGCCCAATATGGTAGACACTAACTATGTGTGTTACTGAGTACTTGAAATATAGCTAATGCAACCATGGGACTAATATATACTTCAGCTCAGATCATATCTATTAATTCATAGTAAGTTAATTAAAACTTAAATTTAACTAGCTCATACACTCCTACTGGATACTAGTAAAGGGCAATGAAGTCTGAGAAGGTGGTGGCCCTAGTAGATGGAAACAGCTCAAGTCCCTGAACGATTCTGTGGAGCAGAGTCTTTTCCTTTTCCCTTTTATTGATTACATTGAACAAGAAATGACATAATACTGGTTTAAGTCCTTGAGAGTTTTTAGTTCTTTTTTTTTTTGAAACGGAGTCCCACTTGGTCTCCCTGGATAGAGTGCTGTGGCACTCTATGGAACACTGTGGAGTGCCACAATGATAGAACATGGTGTCTACAACACATATTCTACCCCTACACCTTCTTCTAGCTCACAGCAACCTCAAACCCTTAGGTTCAAGTGATTCTCCTGCCTTAGCCTCCCAAGTAGAGGGGACTACAGGCATTTGCCGAGATGCCCAACTACTTATTTCTATTTTTAGTAGAGATGGGGTCTTGCTCTTGCTTAGGCTGGTCTCAACCTCCTGAGCTCAGGCAATCCATTCATCTTGGTCTCCCAGAGTGCTAGGGTTATAAGTGTGAGGCACTGTGCCTGACTTAATAATTACTTTCTACTACAAAAATTTTTCTAGAAAATTTTGAGACCCAATTTTACAAAAATACCCTTGATATAGTGAAGAACAACACATTTGCAAATAATTGCAATTTTGCCTGATACTATTGTTATGGGAAATTATTCTATTTTACCTGCTTTCCACTTGGGATTAAGTATGGTTCTCAGATCTTCCATAGACATATAAACTCATGTTTTTCAGTTACACGCTCTATAACAACCAATACCAGCTAGTATTTTTTCTAGCAAAGCAGAAAAGCTTCATTGAATCAGCCAGTGATTAAAGACTAGAAAGTTAGATAACTTGTAAATTTGCTCATAGTTATTTCCCATTAGAGAGCACCCAATATGGCCATCTACACTGATGGAACACTGTGTCTACAATACACATGCTTCTCCCATATCTTCTACTCACTTTGTACTTTCCAAAGTAAGGGTGGCGGCCTCCAGTTATTAACATGTCTTCTCCTCGTTCCAGAATGCAGCGGACTGCACAACCATGTCTAAAATAGAAAAATAGCAAGAGAGGTAAACTCTTTTACCAGATAGGTGTTATCTGAGCTTTATATGACTCCTGGTGAGAGCCTGAGTGCAGCTGAGTGGTGCCACCTGCCTCATAGAACATGGAACTACTCTGCACACCCAGATTCTGCTGGTCTCAGGCACACATAATGGCCTCCCCTCCCTTTGCATCAGGGCATAATGCTTGGCATTTGCTGGAGCCTGGAGACTCCAGGATATTGCTTTAGGGGTGTTCCCACTATGATCACAACCTGTACTATAGGCAAACATTCCCAAGGCCACATTTAGACTGACACTAGTGGAGGTGCTCCTTGATAGGACAGATCTGGAATCAAAGTCTTTTTGCCGGAACTGACTTTATTACTCAGCAAAGAAATTAGGCCTTCTAGGTGTGCCTACTCCAAAGACCATTTCCTATGATGATGTTTTGAGATACTCCAAAGAAGATAGTAATATGAACTAATGTAAGCATAACAAAGGCAAAGTCTCTATTTAAATAAAGACACATACATATAGCAGGCCAACAGGTGCTAAGGACATATAACCCCTGCCAATTCAGGACCTACTTCTGTCTACTTTCCAGGTATTCCAGGTAATATTTTTTCCTGTGGATTTTATTCTTTTCAGTAATTGATTCCTTTATATATACAGTACAGCCTCCATAGTTGACCACTTCCCTACAAAGGCCACCTCCTTATGTTGATCTAATTTTCATAGATAGATATGTACCACATGTATGTATCAGTGTAGTACGCCTGGTTCCTTATGTTGACTACCTTCTCATGTTGACCAGTCTCTTGGGTTAGTCAACTTGCAGAGGTTCTACTATATATTTTTTTTCTTTCTTCTTAGTGAAGGGAGTCATATCTAAAGTAATTGATTCTTATTTTGATTCTTACGGGACAAAGCTTGACAATATAAGGCAAGGAAGTTGTCATAAGCTGACAGCTTGTTTGTGTTTGTATATTACATGTGATTTTAAATAATCTTGGCCCAGATTCTTTCTCATTAATCCTGATATTGAGAACCTTCAGTGTGACTTCATTTTATTTTTAGTGTTTTTAGCAGATTTTCTCCACGTACTTGTTTGCAGCAAATGCAGTGACAGCTGCCATGATGCCAGTTTTGAATATTTTCCCTCCAAATGCCCCCCCAACACGCCTCACATGACACATGACCTTGTTGGCTGGGAGCTTCAAGGCTGAGGCAACCATGTCCTGTGAGCAACAACAATTCTGATTAATTTGACAGTTGTGACTACCATTGTCACACCTATGACCTGAACAAAAAGAAACTAGATGCTTATGCTAAATAATGGGACAATGTCCAACCTTGGCATGCATCCCTAACTGCTCTCAGTAACATTTGGCTAGAAGAATGTTGCCAAAACTATTATTAATTATCTCTTCATTACCAGTGGATCCTTCAGTATCTATTGGATTTTGTATTTTCCCCATGAACCACACCTAAAGTATCCTTTTTTTCACACTAGGGACATGTTTCCTAGGGTAGTGAGATTTCGTGGGCTTCCACATCTCTCCCAGCTTGGGTCTTTCCCCTGCATCCTACTGTCTCCCCAGAGAAAGAGCACATCTCACCTCCCATTTTGATTACTGCTAAAGGTGACCACTTGGTCTTTCCTGGATGCAGATCTTACTCTTTCTTCCCATCAAAATGTTAGAGGTCATTTAGTCTCAATAACCAATTTTTTTTTCAATAACCAATTTTTATAGACAGGGAATGTGAGACAGAGGAAGTGAGGGGCTCGACATCACATAGGGAGTTATGCAAACAAAAGGCCCCTACTTTAATAATATTCTTTTAAAAGCTTTGAATTAATACCCAAATCAATATGTCTATTTGTACATTTTTATCACTAATTGCTCTTTTTTTTTTTTTTTGGTTTATTTTGTTTGTTTGTTTTTTCCGGAGACAGAATCTCACTCTGTTGTCCAGGCTAGAGTACAGTGGCATCATCTTAGATCACTGAAACCTCAAACTACTAGGCTAAAGCTATCTTCCTGCCTTAGGCTCCCAAGTAGCTACAGGCATGCACCACCATACTCAGCCAATTTTTATACTTGTTGTAGAGATGGAGTCTTATTGTTGCTCAGGCTGGTCTTGAACTCCCGAGTTCAAGGGATCCTCCTGCCTTGGCCTCCCAGAGTGCTAGGATTACAGGCATGACCCACTGTGCCCAGCCGACTCTTGGTATAATTCTGCTGGCAGAAACCATTTAGCTATGTCCCCTCCACAGTGGCCTTATGTTACCTGTATGAATTTGGGAAACTGTGTGGACACATAGACATCCATTTCTTGGTCCTCTCCTTTTGGAACAGCAAGCATGCTTTGGGTTTCCATATAAAAATGTTCTTGACCTCCCATGTGTATTTCGCCTGTCATAGGAAGATACATGAAGGTTGTGGAAGCAGCCTGAAAGTACAGGTGGTGTCCCCAGCTGTTGTCTTACTGTGTAGACGTTCCACTAAGAGTGCTTCTGTTGGGCCAGTATGCTACATAGTGAAGGGTAATAAACAGCAGTGTTTAGCTTTTAGTATAATTATAGATTTGAAGTAGGGTTCTGTAGGGGAATTGGTTGGGTTGGCCAATATGCTAGGCCACAGAGCCCTGGGGAAATGTGTGCCATTTTCTAGAGTCAAAATACCGTGGCAAGGAGACTTCAATTCCAGGACAAGATGAAGTAGATGTACTTCTCCCTGTTCTTCCCATTATGTACAGCTAACTGTCCTGAATAGTATACATAAAATAGGCAGAAGACTATGAAAGGGAGAGAGAAGAAGGCAGCCCAGCTAAAGACTTCAGGATCCAAGGAAAGATACATAGTGAATTCAGTGGGGTTTTTTTGTTGTTGTCATCATTTGCCTCACAGATCCAAGACTTTGTTCTGGAAAAGCCAGCAATCTAAAAACACTGACAGGCAAAGGCAAAAAAAAAAAAAAGAAAGAAAGAAAGAAAAAAAAGGAGAACCCCAGGAAGACAAAAACGTTTTTAGACAATAAACAGTCTACTCCAGATTAACACCACGACCCCACTCCCCCCCCAAAAAAAACCCCTACAGCCCAACTCTCACCTGTACAGGAATGAGTAGGGATCTTAAACTTCTACGCTCATCAAGCTGTAATGAGATATCCCAACCCCTCTTCTAGGGTGGTATCAGTGGAGACTTCTAACCTCCACCTGGCAGTAACAAGGCATTTTCCCCTTCTTCTTCATGGGCAAAGTGTAAGAGTAGTCTAATGAAATGGAAGATTCTAACAAAATAGAATAATTTTTAAAAATCCAGTCTTATATCCAAAATGATCAGTATATAATCAAAAATTATTCTTCACTCCAAGAACCAGGATAATCTCACCTTCAATGAGAAAAAAAACAGCTTCTAATACAGAGATGACAGAGTTGTTGGAATTATCTGATGAGGAATTTAAAGCAGCCATCATCAAAATGCTTCAGTGAGCAATTATGTGAACATTGAAAACAAATGAAAAGTCTTAGCAAAGAAATAGAAAGTATAAAAAAGAACCAAATGGAAATTTTAGAACTGAGAAATACAACAACCAAAATACTAAAAGCTGAATGGATGGGGTCATCTGCAGGCTAGAGAGAAAAGTAGATGAGAACATAAAACAACAGAAATTGACAAATCTGAAGAACAGAAAAAAACAGACTGGAGAGAAATGCACTGAGCCTCAGGAAACTGTGTGTCTATCATAAAAGATCTAATATCTGTGTCATTGGAAGTCAAGGATTTGAAAAAAATAATGGCTAAAAATTCCCCAAAATTGGCAAAAACCTAGAACCTACAGATTCAAGAGCTGTGTGATCCCATAGGAAAAATCAGAGAAATACATGCCACGAGACATCACAGTCAAACTTGAGAGAAGACAAGGACACTATTGCTAAGGCAGCAAGAAAGAAACACCACTTCATCCCCAGGGGAAAAAGCAGCAAAAAAGAAACACTACTTCATCCCCAGGGGGAAAAGCACTTTGAAAGACAGCAGATTACTCCATCAGAGAACATGGTGGCCAGAGAAAGCAATTTGAAATATTTTAGGGATAAAAGACCTGTCAACTCAGAATTCTACATCCAGTGAAAGTACACTCCAAGAATTCTCGGATGGAGGAAAACTAACAGTTTGTTTTCAACAGACCTACCCTAAAATAATGGCCAAGGGAAGTTACTGAAATAGACACAGGATGATTTTTTTTTTTTTTTTAAAGGAATCTTAAAAACATAAGGAAGAAAGAACAACAGAAAGAATAAAAATAGAGGTAAAGTCTTTCCTTCTTTTGAGTTTTCTAAATTGTGTTTGAAGGAAAATTACAACATTGCTTCATGAGGTTCTCCATATATGTAGAAAAACCATGCAGGACAATTATCAATGATATTATAAATAAGGGAGAATGAAGGGACAAAAAGGGAGATAAGGTTTCTAGACTATTTGTGAACTAATAAAATGTTCATACCAATGGGATTTTTTTTAAACAACGTTATTATATATAATGTAACATCTTGAGCATCACTAGAAAAATCTATTCTAGGAGATACACAAAAAACCACTATCGATAAATCAAAATGAAATTCTAAAAATGTTCAAGCAACCCACAGGAGGGTGGGGTGGGTAGGATGAAAAGAAGAGAGAACAAACAGAATACGATTATCGTTAAACATCATGTTGGGTGGAAGGCAGGACTTTCATAACTTAAAAGTATACCTGATAACAGTGATTTGAAAATTATTTATTTATTTATTTTTATTTTTATTAAATCATAGCTGTGTACATTAGCATGATCATGGGGCACCATACACTTGGTTCTTGAAAATTGTTTAAAGGAGATTTCCAAGGAAATATTTGGTATTGGAGTCTAGATTTTCTCTCTTATCCAAAATCTGAGTAAAGAAAGACCACCGAAGAATGAACAAACTCTGCTTCACTTATAACACATACACACACATTAATTTTCAACAGCTCAGATCTTAACTTTAATTTAAGCTTTTATCAAAATATGAAAACCCACATTATTGTCACTAGGCTCAAATTCATGGCTTCTGTATTACTGATTCTGCCTATCCAATCAGAATGTAAGTATTCACTGTATTTAAAGTACACAGAGCTGAAAGAATATTAGAGTTGTTCCTATTTATACCTGCAAAGTGGGCAAAGGTTCAGGCCCTGTATGTTGTACTGCCCACCCCTTCAGCCTCCCCTCACTCCCTCCACCCTCCACCCCGCTGTGGTGTCCTCTCTTCACCCCACGTGTTGCTCTCACTCTAGTCTGGAAACCAATTTGATCAACTAATCCTTGAGATAAAATGCTATCCCACTGTGAGTTTAGGAGTGATTCCTTCAGGCATATTTACATTTTAATAAGAGGCCCTGAAAGCCCCAAAGCTCCTAAGATATGACAGTGTCTTCCTGTACCATGCCCAATAGGACAGGTTGTGGGAAAAATAATCTCAGTTTCAGGGCTTCCCGGGTGTCTGACAAATCCTACTAAAGAGATCGTCGTCTGTGCTCTGCAGTGTAAAGGCCATCCCAGCTAACAGAATTTCAAAGAGATAAATGAGAAGCAGGATAATGTAGAGGAAAAAACACGAATTTCAGAGTTGGGAAACTGAGATGTGATTCTGGTCACTCAGCCTTTCTGGCTGCAGCTGGCTCATTTATAAATGGGGATCTTTAACGCCCTGTGCTATGATCCCAGGATTAGGTAGGGCTGAAATATATCTTCACAGTGGGTAAAAAAACAACAATTATCATTCCCTCTGAGAACACATTTAAGACTTGATGTAAAGCTTCACATATTTTATCTTAAAATTTTTTTTCTTTAAACACCTGTTTTCTTAAAAGGGGCAGAAAAAGTGTTGTTACAATGATGCTATGGGTATTACTTCCTGTTACCTTTCATTGAAATAAGTAGTCAAAAATTCTTAGCCCAAATGACAATAGCCTCGAAAGAAAAAAATAGACTCAAATCAGTGAGTCCAGAATATAAAAACTAAAAGCTTTTAAGGATTTCTGTATTTATCAACAGGGTATGGGGTAATAACAAGTTAAAAAGTTAAAAATTTTAAGTAAGGGACAGACTGAAAAGATCACCCAACTGAATTAAATAATGAGATAAGATGCAAGGAAAAATACAATAAAGTGTCTTTCCTACAGCTTTCCGGTGACATTATTCAGTCAGCCCCTTGGCAGCTTTAGGTTTAACACACCTGTGGAGCTAAGAGACACAATGGGTTTTGAATTCAAGTATCTGAGCTGAGTGATTCCATATTACGCAGCTCTGGGTCTGCACCCAGGATGGATGTGTGTATTACAACTCTTCCTGAGCTTGGGATCAGGGTAGGAGAGGGAAAGTAAGGAGATGGGAGTTTCTAATAGGCGGTAAGGGCCACGATCTTGGAAATTCACTTACAGAGAGACAGTGCCAACAGTCTGCTCCTTTGCTCTGAGGTATGTCAGAGACCTTGGGAGGCAGGCGTTGAGGACAGTTTTCACAGCATGGACAGCTGCAGAGCGCAGTGAAAAATGCATGGTTTACTAAAGCTCTGTGACAATATTTTTTCCTTGCCTATAAAGCATATTATTGAGACAACTGGAAACATTTGAATAAGATCTGTAGATTAAGTAATCATACTGTGTTGGTGTTAACGTTCTGATTTTGATAACTATGTTTTTATGTAAGATCATGTCCTTGTTCTTAAGAAACAACCACAGATTATTTAGGGGTAAAGAGACATTATTTTTGCAACTGAACTCTTAAATAGTTCAGAAAAAAATATGTGGATCTCTCTCTCCCCCAACACACACATACACACACACTCTCACATAAATACACCCACACACATATGCACACACACACATATACACCCACACACACACACGCTCTAAGTACACACGTACATATATGTATGTATTCCTCCAACACACACAAACACACACAGAATGGCAAAGCAAGGGTAGGAAAATGTTATGCTTTTCCCCATCCGATGGGGAAATGTGGTGAAGGATAAATGGGAGTTTCTTTAATGTTTCTGCAAATTTCATATAAGTTCAAAATTAGTTCAAAGTAAAAAGTCATCAAATTTGACTGGAAAATTATAATTAACTATTTTCTGGGAGGGACATTTAATTTTAATATAATTAAAATAAAGGAAAGATACCTGAAAGAAGAAGAGGGAAGGAGAATGGGGGAGGCAAAGAAGGGAGAGAAGGGATAGCAGGGAGGGAGACAGGCCAGAGAGAGAAAGGAGGAAAAAGTCCTAGAAATCCTAGAAAAGGCTATCAATTCAACAACCAACTCGTCACTCAGTAGCTGTTGTGTGACCTTGGTCACCCTTCGTAATCGCTCTGAGCCTAGGATAATACTTGTATCTAGGATAGTAGATAACCAACCCGTAAGACCAGGATAATAAAACCCTCTTGCAGGGTGGATGAGAACAGGAGAGGAGACGAATGGTCAGCGGGCTGGCAAGGGCAAGGTCTTGTTGCCCACGCTGCCTCCCCGCCGCTTCTTCACCCCCACCAGAAAGAGAGGGAAACGCATTTGTGAATGAGTTGTCTGTTTCCGAGAAGGCAAAGGGCTGCCGATTGGACATGCTGAGGAGGCTTTCAGGGTTGCTTCCCTTCCACCATTTTTTTACCTTCAAGAATTTGATCAACCACTTTAAATGCTTCATCCACATTTCCATATTCCAGTTTCCTTTCCGGCTCGAAGAAAGAGTTGTGTTGTATAGCTTCCTAGAAGAGAATGGAAAAGAGGAAGACTGGGCAGGAGGTCCAGCCCTTGGGAGGCAGTCAGCCAGACCCCAAGGCAAATCATCCGTCCCCAGCTCTGTAATCTCATGAATGTCCACCACAACCCCCGGAGCTAAGCTAAGAATCTGGCTTAGAGAGACTCCGCAAGGAGCAAAGGGAAATGTGCTCATGGTGTCCCGAGAAAATGAGTATGCTCAGGAAAGATCTGGCACTGAGGTGATCCAGAATGGTGCTAATATTTCCCAGATTTTTCTCTTCACTTGGCAACCCATTTTAAGCACCTAAGGCCACATAGCACGGGGCCGCAGTGTTGTGTTTTCTCCATTTGCTGCTGTTTGTGGGACTGTTACTTCACCTCTCATAGTCTCATCTGTGAAATGGAAGGAATAGTTGTGCACATAGCTGCAACAGGGTTGTGGGGAAGATGAAATGAGACATGTGAAGACCTTCCATGGTGTACAGGAAGCACTCGGGGATTGGGCCCACTGCGGCTATGTGAAGACCTTCCATGGTGTACAGTAAGCACTCGGGGATTGGGCCCACTGCGGCTATGTGAAGACCTTCCATGGTGTACAGTAAGCACTCGGGGATTGGGCCCACGCGGCTCTGCCTGCTAGCCCCACACCCATCCTTTGGGGAGGATGAGCACTTACACAGTGGCTACAGGCATGTGGCTACTCTAAGGCAGGCTGGTTTTCTTATCTACCCCATGGAATTTATCTTGCTATAACCCATGTGTCCTCTGTCAATGTGACATGCCAGCTCCTACCAGCATAATCTACATGGCTCATTGTTCATCCATGAAATTCCAGACTGCTGACCATTGGAGATTCTCTGAACTCTGGCTCCCACTGGCCACCAGTAGGCACCTAGACCTATCAAACATGCTTAGAGGGATGCACCCCCGAGACCCCGCCACTTCTGCTTCCTCTGTCTGAAAACTGGGTTGGCTGGTTCTTACTGCCTGAGGCTCAGGTTCTTTGATAAGAGTGTTGACTACTTCTGTTACTGACCTCTGGTGGCCCTGTCTTGTTGTTTCCCATCAGAATGGGGATAACAAGACTGCTGTTGAGTATTCACTGAGTTAATGCATGAAACTGACAGCCACAGGCAACCACAGGCAGCCACACAGGAGCTCAGTGGAGGGTCTAGCCCTGGGCATGCTATTGTTGTTGATCATGATTAAGGAGAGATTCTGGTGGGGAACCTGTTTTTTTTGCCATGGTCATCAGCTTTCTTAAGGTGGATTCAAGAAATTTGATGCCAATATATAAGCAATTACAAGCCCATACAAACGATAAATCACGAATATAGTCTAGCAGGGGGGAGGGGAAAGGAAGGAGGAGGACAAAGGGGGAGAGGGATTGGTGAAAGGAGGGAGGACAATTGGCAGAATCTCCACTAATGTGCACAGCGTGAGGGTGTTTAGCACATACCCTGGGTGAAGGGCTCAACTACAACTTGAACTTTACCTTGGAAGTGAGAACAATGTAACCTAAAAATTTATACCCTCATATTAATTTGAAATAAAAAAAGATTAAAAAAAAGAAGTTTGAGAGAATGTCTCCACTCAAACTACTAAAAAAAGTCTAAAAAGTATAAGCCCACCAGGTTTAACCTTGGTAGCAGTGACAGAGATACATGTGTTCTTATTCTGTTTTGATTGGCAACACACTTCTTACTGGAATAAATTCATATTCTTTTCTTATGAATCTAAAACTCAGATACTCTAGCGTGGAAAAAAGAAGCCAAGTTTTGCAAATCCTACTTTTAAAAGTTTAATATTTTTCAACTTCACTTGCTCTTTCTCTTTGAGTAACTTTGAGCCAATTTCCTGAGTATTTCTCAGTTGAGACAGTGATGAAAGAACTGCACTGTGTTGGGACAGGCAGATTCTCCTGCTATAAACTTTGACTAAATCCACTCTTATCCAGTTCACGGACTTGGGGTGCTTAGATCTCTGATCAAACATGTGCTAACTCTTTCCCACCATGCCAAAGTTTGGTATTTGCTGCTGGCATTCCCCGGCAGTCAATTAAGGATCGTCCGGTTGGAGCTCAGGAGGGCGAAGAGGGTGGCAGCAACTTGGTTAGTGGGACTGTCATTCGGCTGGAGGGTTAGAGGAGGAAAAGGTGGAAATTTAGTCCTTGATATTGGGCAAAGTAGTACAAGCAAAATTTTGATGAAGCATTATATAAATAATTTTTTACTAAGAAGCAATTCTAACTCTACATTAAAGCAACATTTGTGAAGGACTGTATAAAGTGAGCAAGGGCAGCAGGCAACGTATGAATGAAAAGGGGCCGAGACGGGGACAGAATGTCTGAATCGGGAACTGGCAGGAAAACTTGGGAGGAATAATCACACTTGGACCACAACTAAGCTGCTATACTTTTGTTTTCTTGACATGCATTTATTTTAATTTTAAAACATTAACGAAAGTTTCCAGAAACAAACTCCATATTCCCAGGCACAGAGCAGCGCGTCAGGAAACACCTTCAAGGCCAAGTTCTCCTGGAGACGCTAATCTTGCCCAAGTCATTTCCTTTTTTCTGCTCATCACCTAGAGAACCAGCCTTCACTCGGTGGTGAAGCTAATTCTGCTCTCTCAGAATGAGGGAGTCTGTCTGCACTGAGCCTAGTTCTGCTGTTTCCCCAACTTTCATAATCTTTCATTACTCAGAGAATTCTAAGAACCAGTGGAAGGTATGCAGAACACTGTCATTTCACAGAGATGTCTTGTAGCCTTTACACATTTCCAGCTCTTTTCTAAAAATCAAGATAGAAAATGCAATTCTCTAATTTAAGTTGCTAAAATACCTGTAGGCATCATATGATCTAGCTCACAGACTCACTTATGTATTAAAAAATCTAAAAATAGTTTCTCTGGTCTCTGTTTCATAGAACAGCTTACTGGTCCTCACTTTGCGCCCGTGAGAACCTGGGTGAAGGTGACCACAGAGGCACAGGGTGAATCCACTGCTATGGACACTGCCGGCTGCCCACCCAGCACTCCCCTCGCTTTCTCCTTCCACACAGTGCTCAGAGTCCTGATTAGGGCTCCTCGACTCCCCTATATGGCCCACGAGCATCAAAGAAATACACCCAGCAGTGACCACAGCCCTCCATTTCTCTTGCCAGTCATCAACTCAAAGTTGCACACATGACCTAAGTGGCTTAATTTAGGCTGGGTCCCAGGACCTGTGCGTGGAATGCTGCTGTGATAGAGGGCAGATGTCCTCTTGCCCATTGGATATGAACACAGGAGCCCAGGCTGCCCTCTTGCCTGTGAGGACAAAGTCTATACTGTGGGTGCCAAAAGGAAACCAGGTCCTTGGGGAACTCCATACAATGATGTCATTGGGGGACAATAAAGTACCGGTGTTTTGGAAGCCACTTTGAGTCATGTGTAGCCAAAAGTTTTTTGTTTTTTTTTTTTGTAGAGACAGAGTCTCACTGTACCACCCTCAGGTAGAGTGCCATGACGTCACATGGCTCTCAGCAACCTCTAACTCTTGGGCTTACACGATTCTCTTGCCTCAGCCTCCTGAATAGCTGGGACTACAGGCGCCCACCACAACACCCAGCTTTTTGTTGCAGTTTGGCCGGGGCTGGGTTTGAACCTGCCACCCTTGGCATATGGTGCTGGTGCCCTACCCACTGAGCCACAGGCGCCGCCCTGTAGCCAAAAGTATTTTAAGTGATAATGCCGCTGATGTCTGGTCCTCTGGCCCCAGAACGGCCCCCACCATCGAGCTCATTACCTCGATTGTGAGGATCAGCGGCTCCAAGTCTTGGTAGACAATCTTCACTTGCTCAGCAGCACGTTTGGCCTGAACCTCAGACTCTGCGATCACGGCACAGACGAGCTGACCCACACAAGTCACCTACACACAGAAAGACCTTTGCAGTCAAGGAAGGCACCGGTTTTCTCTTTTGTTCATTTTCCTCCTTCTCCCAGCACAGGGCTAGATACAGACAGATGTGGCCCCTTCACGTCTGTCTATGCCTGTAACCATAGTTGGCCTGCCGGCGCCAGGCACTAGGGGATGTTGAGAACCTCGTGCTGTATCATGGGCAGTGATGGCTGCTGGGGGGCAGGAGGGAAGTTGTCTTGAGGACAATGGACTCAGGCTACAGGCCAAGCCAATGGGGCTTCTGGAGGGCCCTCTGGCCTAGGAAAACTGTTTCATGACCTGTGGCTGCCCCACCACAGCACAATCAGGGATGTTCTGAGAGAGGCAGCTTTTTTGTTGTTTAATTGTTGGTGATTCATTGAGGGTACAGGAAACCACGTTACACTGACTGCATTTGTTAGGTATGGTCCCTCTTATAACTGTGTCTTGCCCCCAAACGGTGTATCACACACAGAGACCCCCACCTCCCTCCCTCCTTCCCTCTGTCTGCTCTCCCCTTCTCCCACCCGCCTCCCTCCTTCTCTCTCTGCTCTCCTCTCCCCCACCCTCCACTGTGTAGTAGGTCATTAATTGTTGGAGTTCATGTGGGGACCAGGGAAGAAGGTTCAGTGTGCGGGAAAGGGGACTCCAGCCTCAGAAAGGTAAAACAGTCTGCTGTTGACTTCTCTCTCCCACCTAACAGCATGATTCACAATTCAAACTTAATCACACATTTAAAAAATCTACTTTACAACTTGGCACTTGTAGCTCAAGCAGTTAAGGCACCAGCCACATATACCAGAGCTGGCGTGTTCAAATCCAGCCCGGACCTGCCAAACAACAATGAAAACTACAACCAAAAAGTAGCTGGGCGTTGTGCCAGGCACCTGTAGTCCCAGCTACTTGGGAGACTGAGGCAAGAGAATTGCTTAAACCCAGGAGTTGGAGGTTGCTGTGAGCTGTAATGCTATGGCACTCTAATAAATGCTACGGCACTCTACCCAGGGTGACAGCATGAGGCTCTGTCTCCGAAAAAAAAAAAAAATCTACTTTACGCTATTAGGTCTTTTCCACAAAGAGCATGTAATAGTTTTATCATCAGAAAATAATTAGTATTGAAAACATTAAGCCTAGAACACACAAAATATGTTTGTTGGCTCTGGGGGTGGGGGCAGTGAGAAGAGAAATGAAATCAGAGGGCAACTTGTTGATAGTTTTTGAAGCTGGGTGATAGATCTTTGGGGTTCATTGTATTATCAGTCTTTATTTTGTGTATGTTTACAATGAAAGCAATTTTTAAGGCATAAGGTGAATTTTAAGTGAATGTTTAAAAAGGAATTAAACCTGCAAAGGCCACAGTTGCCGCTGGTACTGTTTGGTGCTATCTATGGAGCTGTTCTTTACTCTCTGCAGACACTTGGTTTTACTCTTGTGACAGGCACAGAGATGTGGTCCCTGAGATGCTCATAATCTACATAAGTGCACCTCAGAAGGTAGGTAGTATTGCGCAGCTGGAACCAGCGTTACTTATTTAATGTTTGTGCTAAGGTCATAATTCTCATTGTCTCTGCCAGGGCTGCACAGCCCTGTCTTGGGGGAGTTTCAACCCTGAGTTCAAACTTTCCATCATCAAGCTTTCATTTTTATCAACTATATCTGCTAGGGAGAGCCAGAGGTTGGGACTGTTTGAAATAACGAAGCTCTTCTGGGTAAACACTGAACTGAGAAGTCTAAGTTTGGCAGAAAACCTGATGACTGCTGTGCTTGCTGCATTTTCTGGTAACTTGAGATATAGTAGCCAATGTTTTAATCATTTTCAATGTTCAAATGGCAACGACATTATCACTGTGCCTCTCCTCATTTGCCCTGGTGCATGGGAGGCAGCCTGTGGAATACACGGAGGAATCAGACACGCAGGCGCTCACGCAAGGAATTACTCCAGGTGGGGAAATATGTTAAGACACAGAATAAAAGAGCTTAGTATAAGAAGAGAAGTACAGAAAAGGTTCACTTTGTTTTCTTCTCCAGGCTCTAAGCTGCATGAGGGCAGGGGCCACACTTACTTATACAGCCATGGTGACCAGAGATAATAGATGCTCACTTACAAAAGGCCCAAATACATGGCAGTAGGTATGAATGAGCCAGAATAAGTTCAGAGAGGGAGAGAAAAGTTCTGGTTTAAAGGATAAGAAAAGGCTTCAAGGTAGATATACCACTTGAACTCAGGCTTCAGCTTGGGACATACTGAGACCGCAGCAATAGTAAGAGTTTCTCAGGGAAGGGGGTTGCAAATAAAAACTATCACAAATCTCTTTTTGTTTATTCTTTCATATGTGTTAGTGGCATACTTCCTTACCACCAGAAAATACAAAACACTGAAGTGTGTGCGATATATATAAATATATATAACATAGATACACATACATACATATATATATAGTGTGTATATATATATATATATATATATATATATATATATAGTGTGTGTGTGTGTGTGTGTGTGTGTGTGTATGTATTTTAGAGACAAGTCCTTGCTCTGTCACCCAGACTAGAATTTATGGCCCCATGATAACTCACTATAACCTCAAACTCCTGGGCTCAAGCAACCCTTCTGTCTCAGACTCCTGAGTAGCTAGGACTACGGGTATGCACCACCATGCTAATTTTTAATTTTTTTTTTTTTAGAGACCCTGTCTCTGTTCTTAAGTGATCCTCCTGCTTTAGCCTCCCAAAGTGCTAGGATTACAGGCTTGAGTCACCATACCTGGCCTGAAGTATCTTTTATATAACTAGTCAACTTCTTTATTTATATGAACAATAAATATATTTTAATTTATTCAATATTAGAACATAGAGTGTTATAATAAACACTCAAAGAATGCAGGAATCTTTTATTACATGCCCGACTTTTAAGAAAACATAAGGCAGCTTGGCACCTGTAGCACAGTGGTTATGGCGCCAGCCACGTGCACCAGGGCTGGCGGGTTTGAACCCAGCCTGGGCCTGCTAAACAACAATGACAACTGCAATAAAAAAATAGTCAAGCATAGTGGCGGGCGCCTGTAGTCCCAGCTACTTGGGAGGCTGAGGGAAGAGAATCGTGTAAGCCCAAGAGTTTGAGGTTGCTGTGAGCTGTGACACCATGGTACTCTACTGAGGGCGATATAGTGAGATTCTATTTCAAACAAAAAAAAAAAAAGAAAGAAAGAAAGAAAAGAAAATATAAAGCACAATTAACTAAAGAAGTTGCTTTTTAAACAGAAAGCAAAAATGCCATACCTTATCTGTTTGCAGAAATTTCTCAGATTCAGAGAAAAAACAAGATTTTATGCAACCAAGATGTTCTTCGGTTAGGATGTCCACCACACCTGGCAGGTTGAGAGCTTCTGATAGGTCAATAGACCTAGGTGATAACACACACAGCAGAGCCCCTTAGAGCAGCCAGACCATAGAAAAACACAGGTAATTAGAGTAAGATATGAGGGAGGTAAGACGTGATAAATAGCTGCTCCCGCAGGTCTCTGTCCTACAATTGGGAGAACATTTCTGGGACAAGGAAGTAATTTTAGGAAAGGAAAAAGTGTAGTTAATTCTACATTTCCATCCCATCTGATCTCTGATCAGCAATGGATATTGCCAACAAATCATTCACCCCCTTCATCCCATTGCTTGTCACTCACAGGACTTAGATGAGAAGCAACCACTTATACCTGTCAGGAAACTTCACCACTTACACAATCTTAGCATGAGCTCTTGAACTAGTTACAAAAGTCAAGAAAAGTTCCCGGTCCACGGCAGGCATGTCGTCGCAGAAAATGGCTTCTCCCGTGGCATGCTTCATACCAGACAGGTGCATGATGGGGTGGCCAATTGGGTCTTGAGGAAGCTGTTTTTGGTCTACATTCTGTTTAACAAATAACCAAAATATACTTTTTATAGTTGTATAGAGAAAGCAGAAATAATCATGTTATGAACAACTTCCCAAAGAGGGTAACCACATAATTTACACCAAAACCAGAACACTTTTCTTTTTTTTTTTGAGACAGAGTCTCGCTTGGTTATCCTCAGTACAGTGCCACACCATCTTCTCACAGCAACCTCAAACTCTTGGGTTCAAGTGATCCTCTTGCCTCAGCCTCCCAAGCAGCTGGGACTACAGGCACCCGCCACAATGCCCGGCTGTTTTTTTTTTTTTAGAGATGGGGGTCTCACTCTGGCTCTGGCTGGTCTCGAACTTGTGAGCTCAGGCAATCCACCCACTTTGGCCTCCCAAGTCCTGGGATTACAGATATGAGCCACTGTGCCAGGCCCCAGAACACTTTTGAGAATGAAAGCAAAACTCTTGTCTTGCAGTCAGTAATAAACTCCTGTTCAAGATCAACCACTACATGAGTATTTTCTTTGTTAATCTGAATGTCTATTAATTTGTTACGCTGCTGTTTTTTTCTGTAGGTTATACCATTGTCAAGGTGATGTTACAGTATATACTGTAACAAGCTGAAGATTTCAGCTGACATATTTTACAGAGCATCAGGAAGAGGGCAGCTGTTTTTAGTTTTCAAAATGATCCCCTTTCAATGGAGTTTGGTATATCTGAAATTTTAAACATATTGAACCTAAAATCCCAAAGGGTATGCATCAACTTCAGTGTTGGTTACAACATACTGTAAGGTTTTATAACTAAATCCAACAATAGATTCAATGAACTGATGGTTTTAAAAGACTCTTCATGTTGTTGACTTAATAACACTCTCAAGGTCAAGTTTCTTGATGATAATTTCAAGGAAGAACAACCAAACCTTATCCAGTTTACCAAAAGAATGAGTTTGGGCAATATTTTAATGATGTTGTGGTAGAAAATTCCATTTGATGTTATAGTTATGAGAAACATTGTTCTGTCCAATAGTCAGCTTTCATCACCAGAGTTTACAAGTAACTCTTAGAATTTTTGTTTGATTCAAATCTAAAATGTAACTCACAGAAAAACCACTTGGAGAATAGGCATTGGCAAAATACAGAGATTTTTTTTTTCCACATTCAAACAACAAATAGGCAGTCTTTTAAAAAACATTATTGCATTTTTATCAACCTCCAGGGGCTGGGTCTTCTGCTCCTTTGAAAATAAAAAAAAAAAAAGCAGCCCACGGCCCTGCCTCAGAACACAGTTTTGGCTGTGCTCTGACCTCCACGGTGCCAAGAGCAGAATGTGCCTGTGTGTGTAGGGGGTGGGGGTGGGGGGTGTTGGGCAGCTTGTGCATGTGGCTGGTATGAAGAAGCCACAGCACAAAGCATATGGCCTTCAAGACCAAAATCAGCATTTGTCTTTAAAATTACCACGCCTACATTTGTGTCTAGTCATAATTCTTCATTGATTTTGACATCTTAGTTAACACTAAAGGAGCTGTGAGTTCATGAAAGGGAGCTTGGATTTTATTAAGTTTAAGAATCAGCAAGAGACAGTGGGAATGCCCAGTTGAAGGCTCTATAGCCCAGACTCTGAATTCTTTTAAAAACGCCACTAACCTGGTACTTTATTCTACTCCAGTGATGTCTGGCATGAAGATCTTCTAAGGCACTCTCATACTTGTCTGCAAGGCCAGGATAGTGAACTGGATCCTGGAAAAAAGAAGCATTGTCAATATGTAAAATGGTTTAAAATGTGCCAGAATGGTCTGAGAAGGGCATGCTAGCATAATTCCTACCAAGCATCTCTACTCTGAATCTAACATGGACTTAATGGTACTCACCCTGGTCAGCACCTGGGAAGTACCAGCAGCTCCCTGAGTCAAGGACACATCTCTGAAAGGTCGCACACACTTGCACACGTTGTGAACAACCAACTGAACATAATAGCTGACTTTCACTATCTCTATGTTTCTTATGATCTCTCACATGCTTTCCTAAATAATTGTACTGTACAAACCGAAACAACAGGAAGATAGAGGCTAAGTAAACAAAATGGAAAGGAAGAGAATACTTAAGCCAGTAAGAAGTCAGAGCCAAAGCACATTGCTGACAGCCCTGAACTCTGCCTTGTGCCACCCGGCCAGCTGGGGAGGAAGAAGGCAGAGGCTGCGTCCCTGCCAAGCACCACAGGAGGAAGCACCCAATCTCCAGGAAAAACACTCCTCAGGACCCAGGGAAATGGGTCATTGGAGTCTTGACACTTTACACCAGGGGTCCTCAAACTGCAGCCTGCGGGCCACATGAGGCGGTGTGATTGTATTTGTTCCCATTTTGTTTTTTTACTTCAAAATAAGATATTTGCAGTGTGCATTGGAATTTGTTAGTAGTTTTTTCTTTTAAACTATAGTCCAGCCCTCCAACGGTCTGAGGGACAGTGAATTGGCCCCCTGTTTAAAAAGTTTGATGATGCCTGCTTTACACAATACACCTGATGGTTATTCTTTATAATTTAAATAATTTTAATAGAAACAAAAACCAACAAAGGTTATTGTTTTTAAAGACAGGATGCTGAATGCAAAGTATAAGACTACAAGAGGAAAGTTTTCAATTGTATCACTTGATTCCCTGAGGAGCTGTCTTAGTTTGCTCTACAATTGGCTTTATTTTTTCACTTTGGATTGCCAGGTGACAATATGTCACTTATATATGATTTCAAGATTCTGTTCTCAAAATTTTGGTACAGCCCTTTTGGTTCTCAATTGTTCCATCTACAATGAGAAGACACCCTCAAAAGCAACGGTAAGAGAGGACTGTGTGTCTCTCATTTAAAGTGCTCATGCTGATTTCAATACCGCATGAAGCGTGTTCTTGGCTTCTACTACATTCAGCTTGTTCGGCTGGCTGTACCAAGGGCTTAAAAGAGGTCAGTAAGGTTCAAGTTCCCTTTGGGTCTAGTAAATTCATTCAGAGAATTTTCTTCAGTTGTATCCTCCCTATCCAACAATCTTACAGATCTAATTGTTTGTCATTAGGGAGACCGGACAAAAGAATGCCCAGGTTATTACTACTGTTATCATGACTAGCTGAGCAGTTCCTCTGAAGCACTCGGAGCCCTTTTCAGCTCCTTTCCTATGGTAACACATCTCATAATAGTCTTGTGCAGTAGCCACGTCATCATCTTGTGGGTGAGGGAAATGAAGCCTAATGGAGAGAAGAAAGCCAAGCACATGGAGGTAAACCTCATCATGAAGGTTAACGCCTCAAGAGGAAGAAATGCTTCAGATCATTAGCAAGTCCTCTGAATGTTATCTAGAAAAACAGGTCAGAAACAGACCCAGTGGTGTTAAACAAAACCTGCGCAACTGTCTGCTCTACTTACAATCCTTCCCTAAACTCATACCTACCCACAGACAGGCTGAGGGAGGCCCCCAGCACTCTGGGTGTTTCTACTTTGGGTTTTCTTTTACACACTATAGCTATTTAGCAGGAAGTTGCTGTGTCCACTTTGGGGGTCATCATAGCCCCAGCCCCGAGGAAGCTATCGCATGACCAGTTCCATTTACCATCTGCTTCAAAGTCTGTGACACCTCCAGGTAGAACTTGAAGAGGAAGCTGATGATAAGAGTCCTCTTGAACTCAACCTTCCCACCTGGAGCTGAGCCTGGAAGCAAGACTTCGTCCAGAACCAGCCTGCACGCCGCATCCAGCATCTCTTCATTCCAGGGCCTGGAGAGTTCAAAGAAAAGACTCCTAGCCTGACAGGACTCACACCTCACAGGCTGGCTGGTGTGTAAGGAAATAGTGTAAGCTCTGGAGACAGGAAACCCAACTTCAAATCAGCCCACCATACCCCAGGGGGCTGGCCTGGGTTTCACACATCCTTGTCTGTAAAAGTGGAATAATAAATAGCAGAGCCTACCTCATAGAGCCATCTTGAGAAATAAGTGACACGCTATGTAAAATCTTTATCCCAGAAGTTACTGATCCTCACATCACTAGGACATTCACTGCATGCCACATTCTGCTTTAAGTACCTTGTATGAATTCACTCGTGTAATCCTCTTAGTGGCCCTATGAGTAGCTAGGATCATTCGTCTCAGACAGATAAGGAAACAGAGGTACCTGAGGGTAAGTAAGCTGACAGAGGGAGTTGTTAGGGGGTGAACTGGAGATTTGGACCAGGCAGTCTGGATCACTCCAGTCTTACAGCTCATGCTTTTAACCACTATTCTCTATTATTTCTCTTGAAATGGCAGCTGATTCCGAGTAAGCGCTCAAAAAATATTAGCTGTTAGTATATCTGTTGAAATAGGAAGTCAGGCAAGCAAATGCATTTAGCAATTTATTGTAGAACAAACTCACACAATTCATTTTTATCAGGGTAAATTCTTTTCCTGCAATAAAGAATGCAAATTTGTACCACTGGGAGATAGGTCTCTCTTTCACTAACACACACACACGAAATGATGCTTCTGTCAGAATTTAATAAAATCAAGACACATAGAAAAAATGACAAAATCTTACTGGAATTCTATGCCATTAAATAGAAAAGTACTAAGTGTTTTTCTTCTTATCCTTACATCTCACCACAAAAGGACTATTCTGTTAGTTGGAGTCTAATGATACCTTACCTTCCGATGAGCTTCTGGCAGGAATTCTTGGCACAAATGGTGCTTGGGCCAACGCCACCATATAAAATGGATAACTCTCTGATGATGCCATCCCTTTCTCCAAAGAAGACTCTCATTCCTGAATTGACGATTGCCAGTGCATTCTGGTGCCTCTGGGCTTGTCGGAAAGCTGACACAAATTCCCACTATAAGAAAAGGTGACAACTATGCCCGAGGCAGTTTGCGTACCTTGCCTTATTTGCCTTTGTCACATCCTCTGTTATGAGCTGAATTGTGTCCCCCCACCCAATTCATAGGGTGAAGTCCTAACTGCTAGTACTTTGAATGTGATTATATTTGGATACAGGGTCTTTAAAAAGCTAAAGTTAAAATGAGGTCAAGGGACCATGGGTGAGCCCTGATTCAAAATTGTTGGTGCCTTTATAAGAAGAGGAAATTTGGACACAAACACATACAGAGAGAAGACCATGTGAAGACAGAGGGAGAAGATGGCCACCTGTAAGCCAGCATCAGAGGCCTCAGAAGAAACCAAGCCTGCCAACACCTTAGTATTAGACCTCTAGCCTCCAGAAAGTTAGGAAAGCAACTTACCCTGGGTGGTAGCCCTAGCAAATGAATACATCCTCTAAGGCAGGCTTTCTTATTCCCATTTTACAGATGAAGAATCTAAGGCTCAGAGTGATGCAGTCGTTAGTGCAGGGCTTGACATCAGGACTCAAACCTGAGTCTCTCTGATGCCAAAGCTCTTGTTTTTTCTACTAAGTCCTATAGCAAATGTATTTCTTCATCCCCTTCAAACCCTAAGAAATGTATTCTTCTGGTCTTATTTAGAAAGGTCTCCTGATTCTTGGAATGAGAGGGGCGTGCATAACACTAATAAAGGTAACTATTCACAAGACCTCTTAAAATAATGACCTCATACTGGCTCTTGAAGTTGAAATGTTATCTTCCCTATAAACAAATACTCAACACTTGGGCGGCGCCTGTGGCTCAAGGAGTAGGGTGCCAGTCCCATATGCTGGAGGTGGCGGGTTCAAACCCAGCCCCAGCCAAAAACCAAAAAAAAAAAAAAATACTCAACACTTTTTCTTAACCCACCATGTGTTGGAATAAATAAGCTATGCTCCCAGGAAAGGCTGGAAAGTGATAGGATGACATTCTCACCTTCCTTGAGTAGGGGATGTTCACTGAGACCAAGATTTCTTGAGGCTTAAGATCTGCACCAGGGCACTTGCTGAGAAATTGCTCATTTAAAGGAATGTGCCGTTCTCCTTCTGTGGAAAGAAATGATAATTTCCCTGGAATCTATGGTCTATTTAGAAAACTTCTAAAACATCGGAAATAATTCTATCAAATTCCTGAGGGTATTGATTGCTCAGGGAAAGAAATGTTCTTCCTATGCTTAACAAATCTTTCACCATTGCAATTTACAATGTTTTTCCAGTCTAGGTTCCACTTCTATCTGCCTTCCTTGCTTATTTATGGACAAAAATATCAAACAGAGTAGCCTAGAGTTTTAGGTAGAACAGGACCTTAGCAGTCCTCTTACTAAACAGGACAATTCACTTACTGAGAGCTTTACAAGTGAGGATTACATAATAATTAACTCCTTTGAAATTTTGATCAAGTCAGTCAACAAATATATTTGTTATAAATGAATTTATTGTTTCTAACTAAGAAACAGAATAGGTACAGTAGTGAATAAATAAATGGCCTTTAATGAATTTTATAATGGTGAGGTGTTGTTTCATTTGTTTACACCTTTTCCAGCATCAAAAAACTTCAGTTCTTTATCAATATGTTGGGAGGAAGAATACTATATTTATAAAATATTCATTACAAAATTTTATCAAGAAGTGGTCAATATACAGAGAATATGTTATAACACTTTATAAAATTTTGTAATAAATATTTTATAAATAAAGGTATATTTAGGTACAATTTCTTATTTTCCCTATGTATGGCAACTTTATGGGCAACTTTTGGGACACCCTGTAGTTTAAAGCTATGACAACATATGATTAAGCCATGAAAGCTAAAAGGATTTTGGTAGTATTTTTCTTTTCTTTCTTTTTCTTTTTTTTACAAATCTTGCGTTAAGATCTGACTTATAATAGATTGCAGCAAGGGAGGTGCTCTGCTATGTACAAAACTCCAGACTAAGAAGCTTTTAATGTCTATATTCACATCACAAAACCTGTTTCTTATGGTATCACTTTTAAAGGAGATGTTACATATGAAAATTCTCAATGCAAATGTTCTTTCTTAAGATAATTTGTGGGCTTAGATGATATAAGGGGTAGATATTTAATAACTCAGGTAAGAGAAAGCTAGTTCACATTTTTAAACTTAAAAAAAAAAATTTAGAGAGGGCCAATTAGAACTTCCTAATAATGGTTGAGCAAATTGGAATAAGAGAAATACATTTAATATTCTGGACTTAGTTTCAAAAACAAAAGTCAAGTAAATAAATATAGAATGAAGCCAAAACATCGTTTATCCAAAATGAACTATAGGCTTCCACCAATAACAAATTAAGTATAAGCCCAAAGCATAATTTGGGCACCACAGCACTCTTGTGCCATGTGGAGAATGTTTTCAACAAGGGGGCCTGATTGTTCTTAATAGCGTATGGTTCTCTTCAATAATCAGATCCAATCTGGACATCAACCAACACAAGCATGTTCAATGTATGGTGACTAGTATGAGAAAATATTTAGCACAAAGTCTGAAAGAGAAGCAGATGAGGGCGGTGCCTGTGGCTCAAGGAGTAGGGCGTCAGTCCCATATGCTGGAGGTGGCTGGTTCAAACCTAGCTCCGGCCAAAAAAAAAAAAAAGAGAAGCAGATGAGGAGATCAGGAGTGTGTGGTATTAAGACCACTTTCCAGCATCCACCAAGGCAGAGAGAATTAATGACATAATAAGGAACAGTTATTTTCAAAACTGGACTTCCTGCCTACCCAGAAAGAAAAAGGGGTAGGAGTAATAGGTTTAGTAATACCCAAGTAGGAGCTGTCACTTACCTTTTGATAGCAAGTTCAGGGTGCAGTTACCCACAGCCAGTAGAGGATTCAGATCTGAATCTAGATGTCTGCTTACGATGTGACCCCCTAAAGACTTTTTTAAAATAAGGAGTTACTTTCACATCAGTTATGCAATTATAAAGACACAAATGCTAAGGTAAAGATTAACAAAGCTTTAGAGAACAATTTTTTTTTTTTGTTCTAAAATAATGAAAATGCCATGATCAGTGACAGTCACCCAAGGGATTCATACCAGAGTTTGCTATCATCAAATACGTACAGCCATGTTTCTGATCTGGGACCCAGCCAGAGTTCCCAAATGCTTCAAGAGAGCACGGTATATCTGTGTCTTCTCCTCTGGAAGCTTCTGGACCACATCAGCCAGAATGTTCTTCACCTGGGCCAGGCTAAGGCCAGCACCCAGGGTCAGCTCTGAAATAAAGTCACTTGTAAATAATGCAATGTGACCAATGCTGACCTGAAAATGGCCATTAGACCAAACCTACAGACATGAAATCTTCATATTAGATACAGGCTTTCCTGCTTAATGGCAGAGGTGGTAGTGGTGGCAGTGATAGAAATGGTGATGGTGTTGATGTGGTGGTGGTGATAAAGTTGGTAGTGGTGATGGAGGTGGCACTGGTGGTGGAGGTGACAGTGATACAGGTCACAGAGGTGATGGAGATGGTGGTAGTGGAGATGGTGGAGGTGGAAGTGAAGGTAGTGATGAAGGTGGTGGTGGTCATGGAGATGGTAGTGATGGAGGTGGCGGTGGTAGTAGTGCAGGTGGTGATGAAGGTGGTGGTGGTCATGGAGATGGTAGTGATGGAGGTGGCGGGGTAGTAGTGCAGGTGGTGATGAAGGTGGTGGTGGTCATGGAGATGGTAGTGATGGAGGTGGCGGTGGTAGTAGTGCAGGTGGTGATGAAGGTGGTGGTGGTCATGGAGATGGTAGTGATGGAGGTGGCGGTGGTAGTAGTGCAGGTGGTGATGAAGGTGGTGGTGGTCATGGAGATGGTAGTGATGGAGGTGGCCGTGGTAGTGGTAGAGGTGGTGGTGGTAATGGAGGTGGTGACAGAGGTGGTAGTCACAGAGGTGGCAGTGTTGGTGGAGGTGATGGTCATGGAGGTGGTAATGGTGGTAGAGGTGGTGGCAGAGGTGTTGGAGGTGGTGATGAAGGTAGTAGTGGTCATGGAGGTGATAGTGGTTAGGTGGAAGTGGTAGTGGGGAAGTAGAGGTGGTGATGGAAGTGGCAATGATGATGGTAATGGAGGTGGTAGTGGTGATGGAAGTGGAGGTGATGATGGTGGTGGTGGTTATGGAAGTGGTAGTGGTGACAGTGAAGGTGATGATGGAGGTGGTATTGGTGAGGTGGAGGTGGAGGTGGTGATAATGGAGGTGGTGGTGGGGAGATAGAGATGGTGATGGAGGTGATAATGGAGATGGTGATCAGGGAGGTGGTGGAGGTGACGATGAAGGTAGTGGTCATGGAGGTGGCAGTGGGGAGATAGAGGTGGTGATGGAGGTGGTGGTGGGGAGGTAGAGGTGGGGATGGAGGTGGGATGGTTGCTGGTATGGAGGCTAAATTCTTTGTGCACTCACTCTAAGAAGCACTATGCTGAATGTGTTAGGTAATCTCCAAGAATCTGTACAAACCTATGGATATTTTTTTTTTTTTTGTAGAGACAGAGTCTCACTTTATGGCCCTCGGTAGAGTGCCGTGGCCTCACACAGCTCACAGCAACCTCCAACTCATGGGCTTAAGCGATTCTCTTGCCTCAGCCCCCCGAGTAGCTGGGACTACAGGCGCCCACCACAATGCCCGGCTAAAACCTATGGATATTAATGCCCCCATTCCACAGATGAAGAAACTGAGACTTAAGTAACTTGACTAAGATCTTATAGCTAATAGACATCATTTTCAAGTTAGTTCAGTGGTGCTCTGAACCCACACTTACATTGCTCCCCCTCATTGCCATTAAATCAAGTTCCTCTACAGCAGCGGTTCTCAACCTGTGGGGCTGCAACCCACAGGAACTGTATTAAAGGCTTGCGGCATTAGGAAGGTTGAGAACCACTGCTCTGCAGGAAGGGAAACCCAGCCTGTAAGCTGCTGGATGAATAAACTTGCCTGGCTTGCTACTGTGCTGCTGGAGCACAAAGGCTGCTCTATTCAGCTTTATCTCCTACCCAGCACTCAGCACACTGTGCTTCTCTGAACAGTGTTACATTTCTCTGACACTGCAGACAGAGGAAGTTTTTCAGTAAAAATCTGGCTATTCAGAAAATTAGTACCTAATGTCACTTTAGAGAATTCTTTCCAGACTCCCCCTCCCCTGAATGTTATCATTTCTATAAGAGAATCTCTGTGTATATTATGATTAGGAATAATTCTTTTTCTGCTTGTGTGCTGGGAAAGGTAAATTAATTAATGAATTTTAACTAAGAAAACGAGGACTTAAGAACTCACCATTATCTGCATGGTTTACAACACTCAGTTCTTCAATTCTATCAGGAGAAATTACAACTGGGTGAAAGACGCCTTTAAATTTTACTTCAGGCCCTAAAGAATTTGGAAAAATAAGAACAAAATAAAGGGACTATCATTTTAATTTTGGAATTACGATTAAACTGACGTTTTAAAATATTTTTTAAAAGCATGCTTTTTTTTTTTTTTTTGAGACAAAGTCTCACTTTTTTAACCCCAGTAGAGTGCTGTAGAGTCAGAGCTTAGAGCAACCTCAGACTCTTGGGCTCAAGCGATTCTCTTGCCGCAGCCTTCCAAGTAGCTGGGACTACAGGCACCCGCCACAATGCCTGACTATTTTTAGAGACGAGGTCTCATTCTTTTTTTAATTAAATCATAACTGTGTACTTTAATGCATTTATAGGGTACAATGTGCTGATTTTCAGGGCCTTGCTCTTGCTCAGGCTGGTCTCAAACTCATGAGCTAAGGCAATCCACCCTCCTCAGCCTCCCAGAGTGCTGGGATTACAGGTGTGAGCCACCGCGCCCAGCCCCATGTTATCTTTCTATTGGCCTTCTTATTGTCAAATTATATATAGAGAAAACAGCTAAGTAGATTTTACTTAAACTTGGAGGACTTTTAAAACTGTCACCCTTAAAACTTGGGCCATATGGAACACTCAAAATTCTCCTTTGGAAGACTCTAGGGGCTCCTCCAAGAGGTTGGCGGGAAAACTGAGCACACACTGGACACAATAGGAAGACTCGCGACAGTTTGAGCGAAACTTACTCTACCTATTAAGACACCGCTAAGAGGACACAAGGAGCCATCGAACACAAGGCCCCAAGAAACCCCAAACGGAAGGCCAGGACAGCTGGCACTGGAGCTGCTGCTGCTGCTTTGCTGCAGAGCAAGCCTCGGGGTGCAAGTCTGCACACTGCACCCCTGACGGGCCAGAGGAGTTACTTATTTAATGATAGTTACAAAGTCTCTTGAGCAATGATGAGGAAATCAAGTCCGAAGGATTCAAAATGTTACTTCAGACTGCTTTTCATGAGAACACACATATAATGTTTATTTCCCCCAAGTTTCCTTAGTTTCCCCTTAAGTACTCCCTGGGGTTCTACATACCCACAGAGGTGTTCCCCATGACAACAGGAGCCTGGGGATACTTGAATTTAGCTTCCAGAAGTTCCTTCAAGGTCACTGGGGAAATCCATGTCATTCTGTCACCACGGAAAACTCTGGTGCTTTGTGGTTGATTCTCAGCCATTATCTATGGAAAAGGCAATAGGGACTCAGGATGCCTCGCGGTAACATTCCGGCCTGTTCCTGCTCTATCATTGTAGGAACGGAGACAGCAAACAAATTCAAGGCTTCTAGAAAACAAAAGTGACCCCAAAGGAGAGCTTTTTAAGAAAGCAGAGTTCAGGGTGAAAGTGTGATGGTATTTTACTACTAGAGATCACTCCAAAAATTTCCCTTTGGTGCTCTTCTGTCTCCAAGGAATTCATTTTAATGCTAAAAAGTATAGCCTGTTTAATTTTGCCAAATCATTCTAAGGAAGAAAAAACTCTGCCAAACATAAAGTAGGAAAAATGTCCACATCTGCACACATGGTTTCACAGCTTTATAGACACTATCCGCTGCTTCTTACAGTCAACCCATGTGTCCCCCGTGGGGACTCCGCCTCATTCCTCCACCTCCCCCTCAGTCCATTCTCTTCAGACCTGAGAGACGGATGACAGACTCCTGAGAATCCAGAAGCAAAGGCCCTTCCTGGCATTCCACCACCAGACCTCTGGGAGGAGCTCAACGCTGCCGTCCTTACCATTAGCTCAGGAGGAAATATCAGTTCCTGGGTTGGATCCAGGGGCAGGAACTCCTCTTCTGAGAATAGTTTTGGACTTGTCTTAAAAAGAGAAGGTACCAGAAGTTATTTTCATCAAGAAACTTTACTTTGAAATCCCCTGTGGAATGAGGTAGGAAGAAGACAGATGTATAGCCTGATACGGCAAACAGGAAAAGAAAAAAGCCAGCTGGCCAGGAATGATCTCTGTGCTGCAGACTAAGAGCTCTAACACAGACTTGGTCCCAGCAACTCCGCTCAGAAGCTGATGAGCTCTGGAGCCCTCAGTGTCTGCACATTCTCTCTGGAGTCTGCGGACAGCAGAGGAGCAGCAGGACAGTCCCCTGAACCACTCCCAGCATGACTTGCTCCACCTGTCCTTTGATTTCCCTGACACCTCCACTTTGCATCTCCCTTGAAAAATGCTTTTTTAAAAACTAAGAGACACTAAGGAGGGCGGGCACAGCTCATGCCTGTAATTCTCACACTCTGGGAAGCCAAGGACGGAGCATCACTTGAGGCCAAGAGTTTGAGACCAGCCTAAGCAAGAGTGAGACCCCATCTCTCCTAAAAATAGGAAAATTACCTAGGCCTAGCAGTGCCCACCTGCAGTCCCAGCTACTCAGGAGGCTAAGGCAAGAGGATGAGGTTTGAGCCCAGGAGTTTGAGAGTGCTCTGAGCTATGATGGTATCATTTTACTTTTTTCGAGACTGTCTTGAAAACAACAACAGTAAAAAAGAAACTAAGAGATACTATGGGATCTGTGTATTTTCTCTCTCATAGATGTTCTATTTTAGTGGTTCTCAACCTGTGGGTCGTGACCCCTTTGGGGGTCGAACAATCCTTTCACAGGGGTCACCTAAGACCATCCTGCATATCAGATATTTGCATTATGATTCATAACTTTAAGACAAGTAGCAAAATTACAGTTATGAAGTAGCAATAAAAATAATTTTATGTTTGGGGGTGACCACAACATGAGGAACTGTATTAAAGGGTCGCGGCATTGAGGACCACTGTTCTATTTAAAGGGAATAATATCTGGAATGAGAGACAAAGTTGCTAGAATAAAATTTTTTTATAGAGATAGAGTGAGAATGGGAGAAGGGACATGTTGACACATCTCAAATTAGTCAACCTGTGGGTAGCCATTTATTCTTCCTAAGAGTAAGTCAGCTGCTGTTCACATCCTGAGAAAACTTAATAAAAACTTTACATTTCACTGACCTTATTTTCTTCCTCATATTCTGGTAATCCATTTATTCCTTGATCCAAAGAGCAAATCCCATTTTCTTTACTTTGACAGCAGCCAGAAGACTAGTGGGCGAAAAAAAAAAAATCACTAGGAATTTGTTGCTGATTCTACTAAGTAGTAAATAAAGCAGGTGACTACCAGTTGAAATGTAACACAAAATCAATACGTATTGTTAGATACCTGAAAAGAGAGCTGTTTGTACTTAAGCCTATCCAAACTAATTCTAATAAAAATCCTGAGTTTATAGGAAGTTTTGAAGAGCAGTGATTATCAAAACAAGTTAAAATATACAAAGATCTTATAACTGACCCTGGTACATAGCAATAAATATTAAATATTGCCAATGATTGTCAATATTCATTATAAATTTCAAATATTAACAAAAAACACTAATCAGTACTGTTATCATCATCGTGTTCTTTTTCTTAATTCTTTGGGGTTCACTGAGGGTACAAAGAATTAGGGTACACTGATTGCATCTGTTAGATAAATTCCCTCTAATAATTGTGTCCCTCCCCCAAGGGGTGTGCCATATACCATGATTCTCCCTCACCTTATATTAGATCATGGAATACTATTCAGCCATTAAAAAAGATGGAGACTTTACATCTTTTGTATTAACCCGGATTGAGTTGAAAAACATTCTTCTTAGTAAAGCATCACAAGAATGGTGAAGCAAGAATCCAAAATACACAATTCTAATATGAAGGCAGTAAATGATCTAATGTATCACTGTGTCCTTATCTGTGATGTACCAATTTCATAGTTTAACTTCCAAAGGGCACTCTTATGTCCTTCACATCAACATTGTTTGTTTATTTATCCATTCAATAAATATCGATTGAGTAGCCACCCACTCAGCGCACTGTGACTGGCCCTGGGAATGTACACCTCTGTTGTCCAGCAGCCTACAGTCTCATGATGAGATGGAATAGCACATAGACAACTGTACCGCATTGGGCACGCATGCACATGCCCACCACACAGGTCGAGGGGGCTACAAGAGGACCAGTGCAAGGGACCTGGCCCAAACAGGTCAGAGAAGACCTCTTGGAAGCAATGATCCACAGCCAATGCCAAAATGCTCCAGTGCTCATTGTGCGACCAAGGCGAGCTCAGTGAATGCAGGGGAGTGCCCTGGCCAAGATCCAATAAAACAGCACTTACAGACCTTGAGGTAGGAAGAGACCCATACTGGTAACAAAGGCTGTCCTCCTAATCACACCTGACAACCCCTACCATTCTGTTTCACTGGGGAAAAATATACTTGACCATGTGTTCCTTTTTACTCACTTTACAGAAAGTCTTGCAGGCATCAATTATGGGCCTGTAGCCAGTGCACCGGCACAGGTTACCTGAAGGACAGTAAACAAGCTCCGTTAATCTAGTGACCCAGAGGCACCAGAGGCACAGTCCGCAAATGCACACTGGAAATAAGGACCTCATCCTAGAAGAAAACTCAGACATTTCAGTCCATCTAATCTGCCAAGTCAGATTTCTTTTTTATTATCAGCAACTTGGGATAATTACATGATGATCTTGAGGCAGATTTTAATGGCTCAGCCATTTGTACTTTTCTGTAAACAGACTTTATGTCCTCTGCTTACATAGGTGCACAAACACCACAATGATGTCAAGCCAAAAACTTAATCCACAGTCATATTCAAGAGCTTAGCTTCACTTTATAAAAAGCCACTTTATTGAGGTATTATTGACATATGAACGTATTGGACATATGTTCCAATATGGAACATAGCTGGACATATTTAACGTATCCAACTTGATGTGTCTGGAGATAAGCATATACCCTCGAAACCATCACCATGGTCATTGCCATAAACATACCTATCACCTCTAAGTTGCTTCCTGGCATTTATTTATTTTGTAGAGATAAGAATGTTTAATATAAGATCTACCCGCTTAGCAATACAGTATTGTTATTCATAGGCATTATGCTGTAAGGTAGGTCTCTAAGTCTTATTCATCCTGCGTAAGTGAAATTTTGTGCCCTCTGACCAATACAGTTGTCCCTTGGTATACATGGAGGATTGGTTCCAGGACCAAAAAACCAAATCCATGCATACTCAAATCCAGTAGGAGGGCCCCACAGAACCTTCATTTACATGAAAAGCTGGTCTTCCACATACACAACTACTATAATTTTATTCTGCTTTTGGTTGGAAAAAAGCTCTGTATAAATGGACCTTCACAGTTTGGACCCATGTTGTTCAAGGGTCACCTGTGCTTCCTCCCCTGGACCCCGGCAGCCATCGTTCTACTCTCTGCTTCTGTAAGTTTGACTGTTTTAGATTCTTCATGTAAGCGGGATCATGTGATATTTGCTCTTCTGTGTCTGGCTTATTTCACTTAACACAATGTCCTCTAGGTTAAAATATATTGCTCAAATGGCAGGGTTGCCTTCTTTTTCTTAAAGGAAAAAAAGCCCTCATTAATGCTGTGGTACTTATCAATGTATTGCAAAAGAGAGAGGGAGAGAGTGCTAAGCTTCAGTTGACAGAAAGATCAAAGTCAAAAAGAAGTTCAAAGGCATCTGACAGCAGCAAAGGTGGCTGTTAAACTGTGGAAGCAGTCAGGCACACAGTTTATTTACAATATGAAATTAAATAATTCAAATTTAAAGCTGCTGGAACTTTAAATTGTTTTGAGGCTTGAGAATAATATAACTATATATGGCTTGAATCATACAGCACGTAGCTGCAGCTTCTGCTTTCTCTGTAAATGATTAGAAATAACTGAATGGCAGCAGAGTTAAGAACCCTTCCGATCCATATTCCTCCTCACAGAATGTGAAAGCAATCTTCCTTGAATGTAGCAAGCTGTGGTTGATCAAATAGCTTAACATGTGGACTGGCCTTGTATAGAAAATGTCCAACCCCGTTAAACTTCTCTGTTTCTGCCTACAACCGTGAAACCTTAACTTCCTACTCCTTTGGAGTCTGTCTTTCCCAGGTGATCATCCTGGATGGTCATCCACAAACTGCATGCTTGAATAAACTTGATACTTGATCATATCTTCTGACTCTCATTGCTTAAGGTCAACAACGATCAGTCCAGTGTTTCTCACAGAGGTCTGGCGTTCTTCACCTATCCCCAAATCTGAGGTCCTTATTACAAAACAAGGTCACTTAGTCAAGCTCTCTGAGGGTGTGTCCTTGGGATCTTCATTATTCGTAAATTCCCCATGTATGTCTTGTGTACCCTAAAATTTGTGGACCCTGCATAGTAACACCTAAAGGCAATCAGGCAGAAGGCAGTCATGTGCTGCGTTACTCCTCTCTACTTCCAGGGGCTTGGTTCTCCCTGGAACACTGTTGCAGAGGAAGCGTATAAAGAGCTTTAGGCGGCGTTCTCGAGCAGAGAAATGAGGTCCTCAGGAGGCAGGAGGCAAAGACAAATAGAGCCACGAGAGTTTCAGCAGAAATAGGATGTCAGAGGCTATCATGTTCAAAAATTGCTTAGACTCCTGTGATGAGGACCCCTTCCCAACACACACATACTGAGCCCCGAACTTGATAAAGTGGCTCCAGAGTAGATAGAGACGGGTCTTTGGAACAAGTATCAACACATGATCTCAGCCTCTTTGGCTTCAGGCTATCCTCATCAGCAGCCCTCTGCTCCTTAATACGGTCCTGAGAGCGCCCATGTGACAGGGGAGCATGGTGACAAAGCAGCCTACGGAGATAACAGGACTCTTTCCAGGCATATATGAATAAACTGACTTTAAAGAAAACAAGCAAACAACAAAAAAGGGAGGAGACACAGATTAAAAGAGACTTCCTGAATATATCAGCCAAATGCAACTGTGGGTCTGGTTTGGATCCTGATTTGAACAAACCAACCCTTCCATTTATTGGAGATATAATTTTGAACAAAATTACCCTCTATAACCTGTTTCTCCATTTATGAAATGGGAATGATATTATCTTATAAAGTTGCTGTGAGGATTAAAGGAGATAATCTTCAAACAGCATTTAATACAGTGTGTGGCACCTAGTTGGTGTCCATTATGAGCTGTCCTCATAGTCATCACCATGTAAAAAAAAAACACACATACACAACCTACCACCAAGAGCATCAGTTAACTGATCCAGAGTGGGCTCTGGCTGGTTCCTGAGCAGTGAGTAGATGGACATCACCATCCCAGGGGTACAGAATCCACACTGGGTACCGTGACACTTGGCGATCCTCTCCTAGAAGCACAGAAAGGTTGGAAACGCAGGATCTTGGGTCCTGTCCCAGACCTACTGAATCAACCTGCAATTTAACAAGATCCCAGGTGATTCCTCTGCATGTTAAAGTTGGATAAGTGGCCCTTGAAAGCCCTTCTCATCCCAGGTGCCTCCTCCCTGGTGGCTGTGTCATTGTGATGTTTGACCTCATCAGCTTTGGAATCTCACTTAAGGCAGTGGATTTCGGCTTTAAAATCAACAGGAAAGCTTCCAGAATTTGAAGGCCCAAGCAGCACCCCAAATCAACTTGGTTTCAATGTGTGCTTGAGGTTGTGAATTACTGAGATAAAGGAAGTCCTTTAAAGAAATGAACCAAACTACACTCAAATTGAGAAATGAAACAATAAAAGGAAGGTGATACTTCCTTTATTCCTTCCATGCCTCCCTGCCCTCCCCCACCCCAGCCTTTTCTCTTTGAATTCTAAATTCCAAGGTGCAAATCCATTTTGGAAACTGATGTGGGAGCTCAGCCTCAGTGAGGAAGTGAAAAGGTGTTTGCATGCCTGTGTATGATCACGTCTCACAGGGTGTATACAGGCAGAACTCTCTACCTCTAGGTAACGAGGTTTCATAGAAAATAAATAGAAACTGAGATTCCTTCATGTCTAGAGAACTTGAAGTTTGGCCATTTTCTATGTTGCTCCTCTTTTCCCTCTCCTCATAAATGACCTTCATTAACTGAGATTAAAAATAGATAGCAGTGGCATTTTCATGGGTCTGAAGATGCCTTTTCACTTGAGGGAAAGTCCTTAACAAGGTGCCACTTTAGGAGAAAAAGCCTCGAAATTCATTGCCCAGTTCCTATCATCTATTTTCTGAATAAGTTGTAAGTTGCATGTTTTTAGTACCTGGGATGTTTTAAGATGTTATTTCTCACCTTAAAAAAAAAAAACAAAAAAGAAGATTCTGTCTCTCAATGCACATGGCTCTTCTTTCTCTCTGAGTTGGGAAGACGTAAGATGGACAAGCATTGTCTAATTAGAATACAGAAAACAAACCCAGAGATGCCAAGGTTTTCTCAGAAAAGAAAGTCTTCTAGTTTTCCCAAAGCATCTTTCCAATAAGTTGGTCACAGTTACAGAGTCCAATATCCCACCCAGGCTCCACTCTCAGCCCCACTGGGCTTTAGCTGTTAGCAGGGCCCAGGCAGCAGGCCCTAAACTGCTGTGCTCTCAATCTCAGGGACTCATTATGCCACTCATGGTTTTGGAAGCACAGAAACCTTTAAGGAAGAGGCACATCCTCACCTGAACCGGATGGATTCTGGTCTTGGTGCTTCCTATGCCTTCCACTGTGGTGACGGCAGCACCATACAGAGAACAGATGGGGATCAGACAGGCACTGGCTGGGTAATGTCTTAAAATACAGAAGAGAAGCACCAATTACAAACTACATTGTATCTAGGGGGAAGGGACCAAGCACTCCTGGGCACCTCCACTATGATAGGTTTGTATCGCATACAAACAGACTCTGCATACCCATTTTGTCCTTAGCTCACACCACTTTCTCGGAAGTAAAATCTGAGGATCAGAGGAATTTATTCAGGGTCACACCTGGAGTGTCACAGGCAGGATTAAACTCAGGCCTCCAATTCTAATTCCAGCTTTTTGTCTTGAATAAGGGTGTGTGTGTGGGGGTGGGGTGGGTTGTGACATTCTCTAGTCACACGTGACCACCTGTCCACCTAGGAATTATTCCATCTTCCAGGCAGATGCCAGGCTGGGGAATTAGTTGAGTGATAAAGTGAATGATCAGGTAGAGTGCTTCAGAAGAATCAGGACGTGGAATGTAGAGCTCCACACTCCCACAAGAAGCTCTGCTAGGATTCAAAGTGACTCTCAAAATGTTCTCATTCACCAAATGGCCAATACATATGTAAAACAAATGTTCAGCCTCAAAAATTAAGAAAGACTCAACTTAAGGACTTTCTTAAATAAAACAACAATTTAAAAAAATGTATAATATCCCTTGGTAGAAAGGCTTGGGAAAATGGGACCCACACACTGCTTCTAAGAATGGGAATTAAACTCCCCCTGTGCTCTTCTGGGAGACATTTCTCTGAAAGACGTAAAGACCTTTAAGATGTACACCGTCTTTTACTCTGCAAGACCACCCGTATGAATCAGGGAACGGTCAAAGACATAGACATAAATACACCCATAGGAATGTTCATTGATGTGTTTCTCACAACAACGAAAACTAATCTAAGTGAACACTATTTGTGGATTGGTTTTGGTACATCCAAATGATGGAACATACACCCCCATTAACATTATAAATTCATTATTTTAAAAAGATATTAATGAGAAATTAACACAATATACAAGTTTTTAAACAGCATTGCAGTATGCATCCATATATACACACAAGAGGTAGACTAGAAGGATATTATTCATATATAAATAAATGTAAATATTTATTGAGTGTCTGCTATGTTCCAGGTGCTAAGATTCATTGATAAATAAGACAGATAACATCCTTGTCCTTGTAGAGTGTACATTCTAGTTAAAGGAAAACAGGACACACATGCATAGTCAACACACATACATACAGACATCGAAATGATGAGAAGTCTAGGAATAAATTAATACGGGCTAAGGAAATAGAATTGTGAAGGTGAGGTGGGGCTCTGGCTGGGAAGCAGCAATGAGCCCGGGATCTTTAAGAACACAGAGAGGGAGAGGAGTCCAGGGAGGGTAGAGCATAGTGAATATGAGGGAGGTGGTATTTATTCAAGGTCAGGGAACAAGGCAGGGGCTAGATAGGACAAGGGAAGGCTTCATAGTAAAGGTAAGGAGTTTGAGTATTGATTCAAAGGCAAGTGAGCTTTCAGTTTAGATGTAGAAAGTTGTAATAAACTGTCACTCTCATTCTTAAAACCAAAATGAGCCATGCAAACCACATAATCATAATTTTTAAAAAACTCATTAGATACTGAATACATAAAAAATCTTTATGAGCTAAACTTAATAAACAAATGAGCCATTTAATTGACAAGGCTGTTCTCTTCTTGAAATGGAAAGAGAAAGAGGGGCCTGCCTCAGATAGGGAAAAGGAGAAACCGGAATAACTTTCAACAAACTTCTAATGGTTGCATCTGAGCTGATACAACAGATTAAAATACAAAGCTGGCTGCATTTTTTTTTTTTTATTGTTGGGGATTCATTGAGGGTACAATAAACCAGGTTACACTGATTGCATTTGTTAGGTAAAGTCCCTCTTGCAATCATGTCTTGAAGCTGGCTGCATTTTCCCCAATCTGTTCCCCACCAGAAATCACTGATACCTGGGGTAGTTCCCAAAAAAAGGAGAGGGAAAGAGAGCAAAAAGAAACTTTCCAGGCACTCTGGCCCTTAAAAAAAGAAGTTTCAGAGCAAATGGGAGAACTAAAAGAACAAAAAAAAACAAAACAAAACAACCTACATAGTGGGGCTTCACAGAGTATAGACGGGTAAAAAGACAGGGTCGCATGGCTGTGAGAGAGTTCCCAAAGCACAGAAGGTGAGATAGGAAGGCAAAAATAACTCCCCAGAAACCTAAACAGCTGTCAGCCAGGCTGTAGAGCAGGAAGGTATCGCTCAGAGTTCAGAAAGCAGGTGGCTTGGCTGTGGAACACAGGCAGATATATGAAACTTCACCAGGGCTCAGATCCTCAGCCCTCACCTCAGATCTGTGAAATGACACAAATGGTCTAACACGTGCATAATTGGGAGTTCCAGAGGAGAGAGAAGAGAGAAAGAGTGTGGCACAGCCCAGATTCACTCGAGAAGTTTCCAAAGCTGATAGAAGACATGAACCCACAGATCCAAAAAGCTTAGCAGAGCTGCAGAAGGATAAATACCATAAAGAGATGTTAAACATGGGAAGCCACTGGTGACTTTTAAAAAGAGTGATTTGATCTGATTTGTAGCTGAAATAGATCTCTCTGGTTGCTGTATGGAGAATGCACTAGATGGGAGCAAGGAGTATGTTAGGAGTCTGTAAGAGTAACACAGGAGAGTGATGACGGCATTATCCTCCACTGCAGTTTTAGCTCCATCTTTCCTCTCCAGACAGTATGGGGAGTAAGGCAGACTTTCAGTTTGGACATATGTTATACTTGTTGATAGTACATTCCTCAACCTATTCACAGTTCTGGGACCATGTCTGTCTTGTTCATATTGTATCTCCAGCCCTGCAGTTCCTTCAAAGATGAATGCATAAAAAGTTCAAAACTATAAACCTTCAACCCTATGTGAGCTTTTCTGCAAGGTACCTTATCTCCTTGGTAGTGGGGCTGTATCGTGATACCATGACCGTACAGGCACCACAGCCTCCCCCTCCACAGCTGTACTTAGTTCCTGTGAGTCGAACTGGAAGCATGGTTAAAGAGAATGTTTTCTGTACCTCTTTTTTCAGAATAGTCCTGACCTTAGGAGACAGCACTATCACAGACTCTTAAAAGTATAGCTGAGTTCAGGGTGGCGCCTGTGGCTCAAGGAGTAGGGCGCCGGTCTCATATGCCGGAGGTGGCAGGTTCAAACCTAGCCCCAGCCAAAAACCAAAAAAAAAAAAAAAAAAAGTATAGCTGAGTTTAATGCATAAAATATCTGTGTATCATAGGTGCTATTATGATATAGCAACTATAATCTTGTAAATTCTTGATATCCTTTTGCTTCCTCCCTTTGGAAATAAATGGACCTCAGGTTACCAAAAATAGGGCTAAGCTAAAAAAGGAAGAGTCTATGCATGTAAGGGCTTGAGTATTCGAAGGTATGAATACATTGAACACTTGTCCTCATCTTACCTGTGTTTATTTATTATCATAAATAATTCTTAAAATATTAATAGCCGGGCGTTGTGGCAGGCGCCTGTAGTCCCAGCTACTCAGGAGGCTGAGGCAAGAGAATCACTAAGCCCAGGAGTTAGAGGTTGCTGTGAGCTGGTGAGGCCACAGCACTCTACCGAGGGCCATAAAGTGAGACTCTGACTCTACAAAAAAATATATATATATGTATTTGTATCATGTTTGTTATATTTCTCTGCCTTTCAGTGGCAGAAACTGCTATCTGTTCCCTTATTTCTTTTTCAAGACAGTGTCACTATGTTGCCTCCAGTAGAGTGCTGTAGTGTCACAGCTCACAGCAACATCAAACTCTTGGGCTTAAATGATTCTCTTGCCTCAGCCTCCCAAGTAGCTGGGACTACAGGTGCCTGCCACAATACCCAGCTATTTCTTTTTTATTGTTGTCATTGTTGTTTAGTAGGCATGGGCCAGGTTTGAACCCACCAGCCCCAGGGTATGTGGCCAGCGCCCTAACCACTGAGCTATAGGCGCCAAGCCTGTTCCCTAATTTCTGTTATTATTCCTTAGTAATAGAAACCCCAATTCTTAGATATACACAGGGTTGCCCACAATAAAGAATCTATTTTTTCAGCCTCCCTGAAACTAGATGGGGTCATTAACAATGCTGGCTAACAGGATGTAAATAGTGTATGATTTCTAGGAAGGGAATGTCCTCAAAAGCACAGGGGTACCTCCTTCCTTGTCAATTACTTCTTCCTGTTTGCTGGAATTCAGATTTGATGTCTGGACCTCAGTGAATGAACTCTGACCTGGAAGAAGAAAGCTGCATGCTGAGGCGGGTGGAGCTTGCGTCCTTATTTCCCAGCCCTGATCCACGTATCTGTGAGTCTGACAGCCAGGCACACAGGTCTCACACACACCCCTTTAACCTGGGAGGGTAAATGACCAAGGACCCATCTACTGCACTTTGAAATTGATCACCCTGGTTTTCATGAAGGCTGCACCCCAACAATGGCTCAGTGCCATGGGGATGAAGTCCCTGATGGCTTTAAAGAACATGGCCTTAGCCTGACCAGCAGTCAGTCCAGAAATCATCTACTTTCATTGAGGTGATTTCTCTGCTCTCTTTGTCTAATGGGCATGATATTAGTCCCTGAAACTAGAGGGTAAATATTGCGACTTTTAAATAGAAAGGATGTTTAAGTAAGTCCTTTAAAATTTTATTGTTTTAGTTTCCATTGCTAGTTTCTCTTTTTCATATGGACACTAGAAACAACTTGGTTTTTCTGACAGCCATGATTTGTACCACCTATAAAACTAAGATGTAGAACTTTTGCAAAGATAAACGTAAAACCATAATAGCCGGGAATATGTCTCAACATGGCTCTAAAAAGATATTTTGTGTATCATTTAATGAGGACGTGAAAGCTATATACACAGACACACACACATACTCAAAGCAAAGAAAAGGATACGCTTCTTCCTCAGGTACGGCAACAGCATTATTTCAGGATCAACATTTCTTTCTGTCACCTGTCCCATAGAGAAAATGAGTTACGCACACAAAGTTGACAGAGATAGTACAAAATTCACATTGGGAGGAACACACTGTTTGAGGGAAATGCATAGTAATTAATCCTTCTGCTCACATTTTCAAGTTGATTTCATGTTTATGGAATGCCTGTGATAGATCACCTCTCTTAAGTGTAATCTTGAGTCCCACTCCAATTGCGCCACTGTCCTTAGTTCTGAATTAGCACGGTTCTCTAAGGCAGTGGTTGTGTCTACTAATGAGATCACTAATGACTCCTGCCCAGCTTTTCCTAGGGAGTCTAAAGCAAGGGAGAGAAAAGACATTAGCTGAACAGGGTGGAGTGGGGAGAGAGCGAGCAAGAATGCACCCTTTTGGAACAAAACAGCCTCTGAGAAATTAATAGAGTTAACTTTTTAAAAAGACTTATTTATCATGGTCAAATAATTATGACCACAACCAACTATGTCCCCCAAATCAAAGAAACAAAGGAGAAGCTAAAACGTGTGTGCCAAGGGATGCAAAGCCGTGTGGCAAGGACACTCATAGGCAGGTTCGTGTTGGTAGGACCCGTCACGGAATGATCAACATGTCACGATTGGTTGTACTTTACCAAGGTGATCATGCTTTTTTTTTTTTAATTATAAACTCTGGATTTCTTTTCGATTCATAGAACATATAGAAGGACAATTTGCTTCACAATTTCAGAAGCTGAATTCATCTTTCACCATGTTATAATAATTTGCTCCCTGGGAGGTAAGTGGGGAGAAGCACGAGCTTAGTCTACAGCTGCCTCCTCACCCTCAATTCTAAGTTTGACAGCCATGAGTATGACTGTCATTTGAGACAGTGTCACTATGCAAGGTGAGGCATATGCCAGTTGCCAAGGTCAGAGCTGTGCCCTAGAAGACTGTGAGTGTGTGTGCGTACACATACTATAATGCAAGAAAAAAAGTGAGGCACCTCCCAGGCATCTTCAACTTAATTGGCCCTCAAATGGAACTCTTTATTCTCCAAAAGTATTCCTTCCTTCTTTTCTCTAACCTATCTGCAACCTGAGCTATTTTCAACTTCTTTCTTTCAATCCACCACAATCAGCATCACCCAGTTCTTCAACTCCCCCTCCCCAAATGATTCTCTAAACACCCTCTCTTCTGCTCTCGCTACCTGGAAGGAGCCTGTGTCAACGCTGCCAGGTGATTACAGGTCTCCCTGCCTCTGCTCTTGGCACCCCCCTCTACACCGCTACCACAGTAACCACTCCAAAATCCTAGTCCGATCATCTCATTATCTGCCTAAATTTAACACACTCTGGCCAAACTGCCATGCTGAGAATTCCTGAATCACCAGGGTGCTTGTTAAAAGAGAATCTCTATGGAATCAGGATTCCTGGGACAGGGAACTAGAAAATGTACGTGTTAAATGAGCGCACTGAGTGCATCCTAGGTGAAGTCAATCCAAGCCTTCCTGGAGTAGAAGAAGAAGTTCAAATTCCTTGGCCAGGCCTCTTTAATAAACTGCCCCATCACCTCCTGCCACTTGGCCCATGTATCTTGAACTCAGGCCACATGTAAGAACTGGCCAATATCAGCCGTGCATGGACTTTCACTTTCACCACATCCACCTACAGGCTTCTTTCTGTCCTAAAAGTCCCTTTTGTCTCTACCTGGCAGAATTTTGTCATTCCATGCCCTGTCAAATGTCCCCTGTGCAGAGTGCTGCCACCTAATACAAGTGGCCCAAGTGACCATGCTCCTCTGTGTTTCTATGGCCAGTCCAGGGCCAATGTCCTCATCCCTTCTTTCATGGCACATTTTACTCTGTACCATAATTACTTGTGTATGTGTAAGCCTACCTCGATTCTGAGAGAAACCATCCTCTGTTATTATTCTTTGTGTCAAACTCTGAGCTTTGTGCTGGGGTATGTCACAGGGATGTACATATTATATGCAGTATGTATACACTAATTAAATGAATGACTTGAACATGGTATGTACAATTTGCTGTGAGAACACCAAGAAGAGAAGAATGATTCCCACAGACTGGGGCATCTGAACAGAAGGAAAAGAAAGAAAAGCAGAGAAGCTACTGGTGGCAGAAACTGTTGGCCGTCTATTCCAGCGTGTGTTCTTTCTTCGTTGCTTCTGCCTGACACAGGGATGAAATGCCCAGTGCATTTCACAGGGATGAAATGCCCGCAGTCATCTGAGACCACGAGGCAACACACTGATGGCAGCAGGAGAAAAAGAAGAAACCTGGATCCCAGATAGTAACATGGAGCTCTGGGCCAGACTCACGATGTCTAACTCAGGTATCATGGTGAATCCCAACAGCCCGGTTTTCATGCACAGACAGGACCTGGGTATCCTAGTTAATATTTTACACTTGGGGAATAATCATCTATTTTGGGAAGGTATTAATGGAAGAAGCAGGCCTTGCTGGTCTGTTTGTTTCAAGAGATGTTTTAAGAGTTTGGAGTTCTGTCTCAAAATGCCACTGGCTTGAAAAGTGTTTATTTTTCTTAATTTGGTTGATATTCTATTTGAAGGAAGAAAGTGGAAATAGGGATCTAGCATTCATCCTGTCCAGGCGGCTCTGGGAGTGAAACAGGGAGGTGACGCTAGGATAGAGGTTGGGAGATACGGAGCGGACGCTCCGGGAAACACCAGCTTTGCCCAGAGTCCTACACTAAGATGCTGTGTTCCTGAAACAAATAATGCTCAGTGACTACTTCTTACTTGATACTTCTAAGCAAGTTCTAGCTCTCCTAATGAAGGAGATTATTTTCTAGTCTAGATATTTATAATCAATTCCACATATGAAGTTTTTACTATGTAAATGCACCTTGCTAACCACTGTCCATGGACAGAATTCAGCCCAATTCCAGAAGATATGTTTCTGTTATTAGCTCCATTTTGCAAAGGAGAACACTGAGGCTCAGAGTTATTAAGCACCTTTCCTGAGGCCCTGGAGCTGTCAAGTGGTAGAAGGGACAACACAGGATTCAAACCTATGCCTGACTAGTTCCAAAGCCCACACCTGTCTGGGCTCTACCTCCCTGCCTCAAGGAATGACACACTTTAGGTCCTGAGCAGAGGTCAGAATGTGGCATCTATGAAATAATTCATGTATGGGCTTCTCCTCTCTTAAACTCTGTTAAACAGGTCACCTATTCTTCTGAGTCCTCAGTACAGTGAAGAAAATTTCAGAAGTCTCTCCCCAGTTAAGTCTCTGACCAACGTACACCAGCCTTTCTTCCCAATGGCCTTCACTCCTGCCTGATGACACCTTTTGCTAACCAGGAGAGATTTTACAGAAAGCACAGATCAGAGGCCAATCATGTCACTGACTGTCTCCTAATTGGCCTCCAAGTTTCCTTTTCAAAGGCTAGTTTTTAATCCCAGAAGTCATGTTTGACTTCAAGACTCCTCTCATGGCTTCTCTCACACACATTTCTCGATAGGTCCACTCTCTGAACTAGAAAATTTATTCTAATTCTTCCAATGTAACAATCAGGCTTGCTTACCAGTATTGAAGCACTAGAATTTGGAAGGGAAAAGAAGGAATAATAAAGGATGACACAATTTCTTTTAATGGAGTAATTTTAAAAAGTAAATCTGGGCAGCGCCTGTGGCTCAAGGAGTAGGGCACCAGTCCCATATGCCGGAGGTAGCGGGTTCAAACCCAGCCCTGGCCAAAAACCACACACACACAAAAAAAAGTAAATCAATATCTCTAGAGTATGCTTTACAAATGATAACAGGACATTTGACCCACAAACAAAGCGAACTGATAGATTAAAAACCAGCTTATTTAATTTTAAAAATCAATAGAACACAGACTGTTGTTAGCTGTTGTGTTAAAAATCCCAATGCAGTTTGTTTGGAAGCAGGAGAAGAGGAAGAGTGGGGGAAATATTAGACTTAAAACATCTGTTTCCTCATTTAACCAAAACCCTTACTATCACCTCCAAATCTCTAGTAGCCCCAGGCTACATGTGCCCAGCCCCCCAGCCTACCCACTGAGCACCCAGAAATCCCCCCACCTAAAGGCCTTGGCCCTCACCATTCCCCCTGCCTGGAAGGCCCCTTCCCCATGTGTTGGTCTGGCTTGCTCCATGCTTCACCTCAGCAGTTGCTCCAATGTTACCCTTTCAGAGAAGCTAAAACATCCATCCCATCTCAAGTACCAGCTTCTGCCCATTCTGTGTCCCTTCACTTTCCTTTACTTTTTATATGTAGATCTCTATGAAAGTTTTGAGACAGACTATTAAGGTCCTTTACTTCACTTCCAAGAAAAACAGTGGAAGTATCCTTTCCGGTTCACCCAGGCAAGTTTCAATTTGCCCTTGGCTTATTGGTGTTGCTGGGAGGGCTTCAAATGTAAAATGTGGATTTTACATATTTTTATTTTTGTGTATCTTAAATCTTTTGTAATGACCCACATATTGGCTCTTACCACTGCCTGACTTTGCACATTTCTATTCATATATGTGCTTGCTGTCTACCCAGCACAACATAACTCCATGTAAGCAGGAATTCCATCATTTCAGTGTTCTGCTGTTTCTCAGAAGCCTAGAACACAGCCTGCCATGTAGTGGGCCCTTAACAAATAAACGGATTGAATACCCATGATCACTCCTTATGACATAAGTAATGTTATCTATCCCCTTTAAACAGAGGAATTGAGCCTCTGAGAGGTTAGGTTGTCTCAGTGAAGAGTTAGAGCTGGAATTAAATCCTTGTTTGTCTAAACAAAAAAGCCAGGGTTTACTATACATTCTGTTGTGCAAAAGAAGAAAAAAATGACATAATGTTGGCTCTGCGCCTGTAGCTCAGTGGCTAGGGCGCCAGCCACATATACCGAGGCTGGTGGGTTTGAATCCAGCCCAGGCCTGCCAAACAACAATGACAACTACAACAACAACAAAAAAAAATAGCTGGGCATTGTGCTGGGCGCCTATAGTCCCCACTACTTGGGAGGCTGAGGCAAGAGAATCACTTAAGCCTAAGAGTTAGAGGTTGCTGTGAACTGTGATGCCACAGCACTCCACCCAGGGCAACATAGTGAGGCTCTGTCTCAAAAAAAAAAAAAAAAAGACATAATGTCAGTCTTTTCACCCTGTTACCATATTTCCCCCATAGAGCAGTCTTGCGAGGGGGTCCTAGTGGCCCCCACCTGCAGGAAAAATGGGCTCATCTTACAAGTGTGAAACCCAGGCAGCAGGGACAAAGCTTTTGTGGGGCATGGAACTTGTACAGTTTGAGGGCTCCTTTAAAAATATTAATACAAACCACAAATGTGAAATTAGACTCAGGGTCCAGGACAGGTCTCACGTGAGGGACCTTCCTTAACCCCCCTTCAGTTCCCTGGGGAGTGGGCTGGTGCCCGTCAGGCAGCATTGTGGCTGTCCTGAGCCAGGAGCAGGGGTCGCAGGTGGAAAGGAGTTCTCAGAGCCCTTGCTCGGCTGTTAGCTCTAAATGGAGCCCCATAACCTTCCTGCCTCAATTTCCCCCTTCGAAGTGGAATCAATATGCGGGGACATTAGGAGTGAGGGGCTCTCCTCAGTGACTCTCAGGGTCTTCTGAGCCTGGCTTTGATTCAGCTCTGCCAGGAACTAGCTACGACTTTGGAAAGTCCCAACTTCTTCATCTGAAAAACCATGAGGGTGGTTTGCGTTCATCCCCAGCGTTCTGTCCTGACTCTGAGTTTCCCCCCCACCCCCGTTCATCCAAACACACCCCTAGAGTTGAGGCTCAGCCGCCTGCACAGGTTGGGTCTGTTGGAAGAGGTTAGCGGCTGGGGGCTGGAAGGAGAAAACTGGGGTGCTGGCCTTAGTGGGTGAGAACTGCTCTTTTCCTTTCTTGTTTACAGTGTGGGGGGCGGTAATCTGCCCTCAGCCAGTCAGCCTTGGAAGGAGAGGGGCAGCGGCCCAAAGACCCAGGGCAGTTCCCCAGGCACGTCCTTTCCCTGCCTGGAGCTGCGGGTGAGGCCTCCGAGGCAACCTGGCTTTAGCGGAGGAAGCCGGGGCGCGTCAGTGCCCTCGGCTGCCGCCCGGAAAGGCTGAGCGAGTGGCCCGGGGCAGGAGTCACTCCCGGCGCTGGGGGACGCGGGCAGCCCCGCGGGCGCGCTCACCTTGCGGCCGTTCACGTAGAAGAGCAGCGCGGGCCCCGGCTCCATGCTGGCGGGTCCGGGCTCCACGCTGGCGGGTCGGCGGCGGGGACCAGGACCGGTGAAGACCCGGCCGGGCAGCACCGACCGGCCGCGGGGGCGGCGCCTGCGCAGCCGCGAGTCCAGCCCGCCCGCCCCGACCGAGGAGTCCCGAGGAAGCCCAGAGTTGCCGAGCTCTTCGCCAGGAAAACTCCTCCGCGGCGCTGGGGCGTGCGGGCGCCGTGCGGTCTTTCCCACCTATGTTAACGCGCGTTTTGAGTCTGGCTCCGCAGTCCCTCCCTCTCACCTGCAGGAGAGGTGACAGCGAATGGTTTCGCAATGTAATTACTTCTACATTTTTAGAAGTAATTAAAGTTTATTTTTAAAATCAAGAGCTACCTAAGCTCGGCGCTTGTGGATCAAGCGGCTAAGGCGTCAGCCACATACACCTGAGCTGGCGGGTTCGAATCCAGCCTGGGCCCGCCAAACGACAATGCCGGCTGCAACCAAAAAATAGCTGGGCGTTGTGGCAGGTGCCTGTAGTCCCAGCTACTTGGGAGGCGGAGGCAGGAGAATCGCTTGAGCCCAGGAGTTGGAAGTTGCTGTGAGCTGTGTGAGGCCACAGCACTCTACCCAGGGCGACAGCTTGAGGCTCTGTCTCAAAAAAAAAAAAAGCTACCTTGATACAGGCATTTCTTCTTCTTTTTTGGGGGGGGGTGGGGGCTGGGGGCTGGGTTTGAACCCGCCACCCCCGGTATATGTGGCTGGCGCTTTGCTCCTTTGAGCCACAGGTGCCGCCCAGAGCTACTTTGATATAGAAACAAGCTTTTAAAATACCTTTCATCACTATTTGTAGGTTATGTGGCAAAAACCAATAGAGATATTAAACATCTTGAAAAACTTAAAAAAAAAAAATCTTGGAAAATACTACAAAACATAAAAATAAAAATCAGCTGTAAGACCACAACCTGGAATTTACTGCTGTTAACTTCTGGGATCTGTCTCTACCTTTTGGAAATCTGCACTATAACACCTATAAAAAAATTCCAATGGAATTAAACCAGTTATTTTCCAGACTCCATGGTAACAGACTTAGAATATTTTCCCTTGTCATTTCATTATGTAAACACAAAGTTTTGTTGTGAGATTTCCCAAAATTTGTACATAAAAGTGAACAACACACCTAGCATCCATCTACCCCTTACTATACTTTAAGGATTCAACAGTTTGCCATATTCTCTCATTTTTCTGCATATTTTTTAACTAACCTCAGACACATTACAGCAATCTCCTCATTATCCAGCACCCAGGGACTGGTAGGTTCCAAATAAATTTAGTTTCCAGTTGCTTGAGCATTACTGTCGAAAATAGGCCTAATTCTATACCCCATTCTGTACCATACCATAAATTCTGTATTAAAGTGATATTAATACTGACATACACTAATTAAAAGCAAATTAAGACAAAGACAAACTTCACTTACTGTAACATGGTTTTACTGTATTAGGAGTAAAATATCTTTGTAAATGTAGTGTTCAATTTTGTTAAATGGCAGTCAGGTAACATACATTAACATTTAAAACTGTTACAGCTTTACTAGGGCATGGTTTGTAATAACAGCAGTAACAAAAAAAGAGCAACCAACAGGACCATAAGTACAAGATAGTTCATTTGAAGGCAACCTAGAGTGAAAATAATTTTTATCAAGCTGGCAACAGAGAAAACAGAGATATTTGATTTTAGAACAAGTATTTCATATTTACATGGAAGCCACAGGAGTGCTGCATCAAGCCAGTCAAGTGCGAGTTGCTTAAACGTCATCCGTTGCTTGAGTTCTCGGTAATGAGGAGTTTACTGTATTTTACTCCTAAATACTTCAGTACATATTAAACACACACGTTTTCTTACTCAGCCACAATGCCATTGCTCTAAAATGTCTTTTACACCTGATTTTGTTGAATCAAACAGGGCTGCTCAATGTATCTGTTATGTGTTCTCTTCAGTCTCTCTGACTCTACAAGATTCCTCATCCACTCCCCCCTTTCTAATGCTAGTAACATGTCAAAGAAGAAACCAGGCCGGTCGCCCTATTGAAATGAACCACATTTTGAATGTGGCTGATTACTTCTCCTAGGTGTTACTTGTTCTTCTGTCCAATTTATTTCCTATACACTAAATATTGGATAAAAAGCCTTGGTTAAATTCAGGGTCATTTTTTTGAGGGGGAGAGGGGGACAATACTTCACAGGTGGTGCCATGAAGTTTGATTGTCTCATTCTTAATGATAAGATTGATCGGTGGGTTCAGTATCCCTTCATAATTTTCTCCAACAATATCTCACCTAATGGTTTCACATCCATTGTTGAGCACTGAGCAGTAATTTCATTAAGGTGCTGCGATTTTTCTTTCTAATTCTATCACTTCTAATGCACTCATCAACTGGTATACTTTTGACTACAACTCCATTCTTCAGTTGAGCTATTGACTATGCATAAATTAAATTCATACCAGAAAGGCAAAATAAATTTGTATTACTTTCCCTTAAATTATAAATTTTCAGAGAATTGAGTTACTTCCAGTAATATCCAATGTTTTGGTTTCTCCCCCCCCTTTCTTAATCACTATGAATTTATGTCTTTTCCTATGTGTTTTCATCAGTTGTAATCATCATTCTTAAAGTCTTCTTATCTTAGGCCAATGGAAGCAACTTCAAATTGGAACCTGTGTCCTTTTGATATGCTTGCATAAGTTTTTGAGAATTTTCTTATTTTCTGGCACAATAAATTGCCCTAGGCTCACGTTGTCTATATCCTATCCCAGACTATTTCCTTAAAATGGGCAGTAAGCATTTAGAAACCACAATCTGTATGCTAGAGATGCTAAGTATCAATGAGTTGTCATTGTTTTTAGACATTTTCAGTGGGTAGCACTAGGAAATACAAAATTTTTAAAAGGGGGTGAAAAAAGGCATAAATTCACCCTGATATTTCTAATATAAATTTAAGATTGCAGAAGTTTTTAAAAAAATCTTCTTGGATTTACAATTGCATCCCTTTCCTCTATGGCTACAATCTATGGTTCTAAAACTGTAACATAATTGCTTTATCCCGTCCATAGATTTATCTCACACACAATACTATAGTAATAATAAGACTAGCAAGCGAAAGATTGCTTTGCAATTTTTTTACTCCTTAAAAATTAAAAAATTGGCCTTTTGCCTCGTTGCACTCCTGAAAGCAAGATGGGACACCAGCATCTCTACTGGAGCCACCCGCGAAAATTCGGCCAGGGTTCTCGCTCTTGCGGCGTCTGCTCAAACCTGCATGGTCCTATCCGGAAGTAGGGCCTCAATATGTGCCGCCAGTGCTTCCGTCCGTACGCCAAGGACATCGGGTTCACTAAGTTGGATTAAGTAATCTTCCTTGAATGGATTATCCAGGGGGTCGCAATGAAAGAAACCATGCTAACTCAATACATACACAGATGGCCAATACATGTACATAAAACAAAGTTTTAAAAAAACAAAAAAAAATTGCATTCTTTTGAAGATATAAATTTAAAAATACTCTTCCTAAGGTCAAGTATTTCTGTTTTCTCTGTCACCAGCTTTATAAAAAATATTTTCATTTTAGGTTGCTTTCAAATAAACTATCCTGTATTCAAGGTTATGTTGGTTGCTCTTTTTTGTTACTGCTGTTATTACAAACCATGCCATAGGAAAATTTTTTTATTTCTGCAAGAGGAATTTTGGTATACTTCCTAAAAGTAGGATTGCAGGATCAATACATATGATAAATGCATATGTAATTGTATTGAATATTGTCAAAATCTTTTCTTATTTCATTTTGCATTCTTTTAGCAACACATAGATACCAGCTGGGGCAAGCATGTATACATTAGTGAAGAGTCTGAGATTATTAGACCCGAGAAACGTGGAGGAGACCTGAAGGAGCCACTGTTAATATTTCAGGAGCTAGGAAAAAGGCTTCCAGAAATCAGAACTCAGATCTTTAAGAAAGGGGAACAGCAAAGATAGTGCTGATACCTCAAAGGCCTGAAAAAGCCTCCTTGAAAAGGTAGGCCTTTAGCCTCTGATGAAAGAGCACAACCCACCTGGTGCGGTCACCTTCAAAGAAACATAGTGAGGCTGGTTCTAGAAGTGCTAAAACCCACTGGTACCTTAGCCTAAGGTAAAGTGCTATTACTGTGATGTTCTGACAGAAAGAGCAAGCAAACAGGAAGGAGCAAGTCCCCTTTCCCTCTGAATTGTCCATCCTCTTCTAGTGCCCCCTATTGACAGGAGCTAAAAAGAAGTCAGGTAGCAAAAAGAAACGTGATTACCAGTCCCAGCATCATACAGTAATGTACACAGAAGTGGGCTCAGAGTTAACAACTGGCATGCATTAAACAGGGGGGGTTTGTTCTATGAGAAGAATGCTTTGGTGTTAGCAAATCCATGTTGTGCATCCCATTGACACATTTTTGTGCTTGTTACTAACCTGTTGTGTCTTCACTTCAAATCCATACTTCTCTATTCCACTTTAAGGCCAGGACTACACAAACCAACTTTCTTCTTTGCCAGGCTTCCCTTTAGTCTCTACGGATAGAGAGGGTGTTAGAGAGAAACCGGAAGTACAGAAGAGAAAGAAGTGCTTTGTTCCTGTCAGCACCGCCACAGAATGGTTCACGCTGGCAGCAACAATTTCAGTGGAATTTCAGTACCAACAACTGGCTCCATCTTCTCAGCCCACTCTCATCATACCCCTTACAGGAAACCGGCACCAGAAGTTAGTTGCAGTGTTCCGGGTCCTGAAATTCTTCCTCCAAGGCTTTGCATTTCGGTTAGTTCACACTTGCCCTTCGTTCCCTCAGCCCCAGAGGTGGTGGGTGCTTCCTGTAGTTACTTCCTCTGTGATACTCCAGGGGTCCCTTCTACCTTTCTAATTCTTGTTTCACTTTTCTACCATATGGTTAACTGTTGCATGACCGGAGACGCGAACGAACAGCAGCTTTGCCATGGGTGTAAACTCACTCCTGTAATTAAGTCAAGAAACTGATTACATGAGATGAGATGGCGTGTAGCGAAGATCTTTATTTAGGGGTTTGATTTTATACCTTTCTAGTCACGTACACACTTAATCTATTATCTATTAGTTTCACCATTACCTCAATTTACCTATCTGAAATCAATTAAAAAGGAAATATCCTGTTACCACATCAACACAATCACTTTTGTAGTAAACATCTTCTTCTACACACTGACTAATCTCTGGGCAGGTGTGTAAAAAAAATCATAAAGAAGAAAGTAGCCACAGGGGAACAGAGTTAATGGAAGAATATCTTCAAGCATTCACTCAGTTTATTCAGTATAATGACTGTGTCTTTTCCTCAGGGCAGAGCACCTATAGACCTCTGACAATATGTTGTTAACATACATCAACCCTCTGGCCCTTATCTCTGAGGAAGGGCCGCATGCTCTTTGATCTCAGGCTTCATAGGGTGCACAGCTTCAAAGAATGGCTTGTGGAATTTTAACTCCAGGGAAGCCAACTCCACCTGTGTCCCAGGGAGGCCCAGCTCCCTTAAGCCTCTGGAAGAAAAGCAAGTCATTTTAAATTCACATTGAGCTCACTTTGTGTGCTTGATGTAGGATATGTTTATTTCTAAATCCTATCCTACAGTTAACCATTAATTATTGTGACTTCTGTGTCATGATTGGACACTGTTATAATCAATATCAATGCCAAAAGTTGTCTGTAAAAATTCAACACCCACTCATAATTTTTCAAAAAAGCACTCAAGCTGAGTGTGGTGACTCATGCCTTTAATTTCAGCTTTGGGAGGCTGAGGCAGGAAGATGGCTTGAGGACATGAGTTGGAAACCAGCTTGAACAACATAAGCGATACCTCATCTCTTAAAATTAAATTAAAAATAGGCATCATAGCAGACACCTGCAGACCTAACTACTAAGGAGGCTGATGCTGAAAAATCATTTGCACCCAAGAGTTTGAGGTTACAGTAAACTATAATCACACCATTGCCCTGCAGGCTGGGTGACAGAGTGAGACCTCGAAAATAAAAAGGAAACACACACACGCAAAAGTACTCAAATAATAGTTGACAGATTACACTTTAATGTAATTACAACTATTTGTAATTAAAGCCACCATCTTCTTTAATGAGTTAAAACTAGAGATGTTCCCAGAAAAAATCAGGAATAAGAGGATACTCACTATTTAACATTTTACTTAACAGCCATGTGGTAAGCGAAAGCAGTAAGAGGCACAAAAATTGAAAAAGAGGTAAGAAAGAGGGTGGTGTGCAGGAGACACGTCTGGAAAAAAGGACTACGAGCAGACAGTTTAGTAATTAACATACAGAAATCAATAATCTTTATATATGCAACCAGAAATTAGAAGACAGAATTAAAGAGAAGACCTCATTTATGCTAAGAAAAAGGATACAAAGTATCTAGTCATAAATTTATCCAGAAATGTGCAAAACTTATTTATATGAAAAAAACTTTGAAACTCTTAGTCTCCATAATTTAAAGCATATTTGGCATTAAAAAACACAGACTAGAAGACAGCAAAAAAATCAAAAACGAATTGAAGTGCACATGGAAATATAATCTTAAAAGGTAGTATTTCAAAACAGTAGTGGATGCGACTGTAGTCCCAGCTACTTGGGAGGCTGAGGCAAGAGAATCGCTTGAGCCCAAGAGTTTGAGGTTGCTGTGAGCTGTGATGGCAACAAAATGAGACTCTGTCTCACAAAAAAAAAGTAGTGAAAAATAGGGCTTTTCGTTGATAGTCATTTGGACAAAAAAGGTAAAAATTGCATTCATGCTTCATACTATATGATAAACTCCACATGAATCAGAAATTTAACTACAAAACTCTTAGAAGTGATCAAGGAATACAGCAGCGTTTCAGGTTACAAACAACATCCATAAATCAGTAGCCTTTATATATACCAACAATAGTCAAGCTGAAAAAACAGTTAAGGACTCTATTCCATTCACAGTAGTGCCAAAGAAGATGAAATATTTGGGAATTTACCTAACAAAGGACGTGAAAGATCTCTGTAAAGACAATTATGAAACTCTAAGAAAAGAAATAGCTGAAAATGTTAACAAATGGAAAAACATACCATGCTCATGGCTGGGAAGAATCAACATTGTTAAAATGTCCATATTACCCAAAGCAATATACAATTTTAAAGCAATTCCTATTAAAGCTCCACTGTCATACTTTATAGATCTTGAAAAAATAATACTTCGTTTTATATGGAGTCAGAAAAAACCTCAAATAGCCAAGACATTACTCAGAAATAAAAGCAAAGCAGGAGGAATCATGCTACTGGACCTCAGACTATACTATAAATCAATAGTGATCAAAACAACATGGTACTGGCACAAAAACAGAGAGGTAGATGTATGGAACAGAATAGAGAACCAAGAGATGAACCCAGCTACTTACCATTATTTGATCTTTGACAAGCCAATTAAAAACATTCAGTGGGGAAAAGATTCCCTATTTAACAAATGGTGCTGGGTGAACTGACTGCCGACTTGTAGAAGACTGAAACTGGTCCCACACCTTTCACCATTAACTAAGATAGACTCTCACTGGATTAAAGATTTAAACTTAAGACATGAAACTATAAAAATACTAGAAGATTGTGCAGGGAAAACTCTTGAAGAAATTGGTCTGGGCGAGTATTTTATGAGGAGGACCCCCCGGGCAATTGAAGCAGCTTCAAAAATACACTACTGGGACCCGATCAAAGTAAAAAGCCAAGAACACAGTAAGGAAAGCAAGCAGACAGCCCTCAGAATGGGAGAAGATATTTGCAGGTTATGTCTCTGACAAAGGTTTAATAACCAGAATCCACAGAGAACTCAAACTGAAAAGAACAAGTGATCTCATCGCAGGCTGGGCATGGGACTTGAAGAGAAACTTCTTTGAAGAAGAAAGGCGCACAGCCTACACACATATGAAAAAATGTTCATCATCCTTAATCAAATGCAAATCAAAACTACTTTGAGATATCATCTAACTCCAGTAAGATTAGCCCAGAGAAATGCAATCAAAAATGCAAATCAAAACTACTTTGAGATATCATCTAACTCCAGTAAGATTAGCCCATATCACAAAATCCCAAGACCAGAGATGTTGGCGTGGATGTGGAGAAAAGGGAACACTACTACACTCCTGGTGGGAATGCAAATTAATACATTCCTTTTGGAAAGATGTTTGGAGAACACTTAAGAGATCTAAAAATGGATCTGCCATTCAATCCTATAATTCCTCTACTAGGTATATACCCAGAAGACCAAAAATCACATCATAACAAAGATATTTGTACCAGAATGTTTATTGCAGCCCAATTCACAATTGCTAAGTCATGGAAAAAGCCCAGGTGCCCATCAATCCACGAATGGATCAATAAATTGTGGTATATGTACACCATGGAACATTATGCAGCTTTAAAGAAAGATGGAGACTTTACCTCTTTCATGTTTACATGGATGGAGCTGGACCATATTCTTCTTAGTAAAGTATCTCAAGAATGGAAGAAAAGGTATCCAATGTACTCAGCCCTACTATGAAACTAATTTATGGCTTTCATAGGAAAACTATAACCCAGTTATAACCTAAGAATATGGGGAAGAGGAAGAGGTAGCGGAGGGAGGGGGGAGGCTGGACAGAGGGAGGGTGATTGGTGGGGTTACACCTGCGGTGCATCTTACAAGGGTACATGTGAAACTTAGTGAATGCAGAATATGACTGTCTTAACACAATAACTAAGAAAATGCCAGGAATGCTATGTTAACCAGTGGGATGAAAATGTGTTGAACTGTTTATAAAACCAGTGTAATGTCCCATGATTGCATTAATATACACAGCTATGATCTAATACTAATTAAAAAAAAAAAAAAGAAATGCCAATTTCTGGGACACCCCCCCTTCAGTGGTCAGATACTGTGTAAGAAAACTTTTTCATCCAAGCAGAATAGAGTTTGACTAATCATTTGAAATGACAAACTGTGTACTGACCTCAGATATGAATAGGATTTATTACTTATTACTAGAATAGTAAGTGATCTCTTTAGTTATAAAAACCAAATTCAAAAGAGCCTAAAAGATTTATCCCCTCCCCCAAGTGATCAGATCACATATAATGACAATGATACACAGGCTGATACCTAACAAGTATTTCTGAAAGTAGAGAATGAAGGGGAGAGAAAACTGGCCAGGGCAGGACGCAAACTTTTAAAACCTTTTAGACGTTCACATATACTGAATGGTTTAAAAAAACAAAACAAAATAAAACAAGATAGCCTGGTATACAAGATAACCAATGCAAAAGTATTTATTAATACAATTTATTTGGTTAAAAGGTTAGTAACTATTGTTTGGTAAAGGCCATTATGTAGAAAGCAGCTTAAATAACCAGGAAGATGTTATGTGATAACCAAAATTATTTTTAAAGTTTAATATTACAAAATAGCTATTTTATGCACATATATCTAAACAATAAGAATGGACAAATCCACACTCCATGAAAAGGACAAAAAGGAAAAAAACCAAACTTTTCATCGAATGTTTCATCTTCTTGATCCTAGTTGTGTTTCTGTTTTGACTTATGCTTTGAGAATTCAGAAAAAACAGAATCTATAAATTCACCTCATCTTCTCATCTTGCTGCAAAGTAGAAAAAAAGGAAGATTAATGACCCCAAACTAAGATTTGCTGTGAAGCATACAGACTAAGTTATTGTATCATACCAGTAGAAAAACAATTTCCTTAAACTACAAGCTTGGCTATGGCTATGTATTTTAAATACTCCATGATAGTGGGAATTGTAAGACTGAAGAAAAATTAATCAACATAGATTTTACACAGCACATGCTTTACTACATTTTCCCTTTTTGTTATGAAATGTACCATACATCCAACAATAAATGAAAATGTATAAATCAAAAACAGTAAAATATGCTCATGTTCCTACCACCCAAGTTAAGAAATAAGGTACTACCACATCTTAGAAATCTCCAGTTTGTCTGTCCTGTCTAGTCACACTCCTTTCCTCCCAGAAAGTAACCACTATCCTGAATTGTATTAATCACTCCTTCGCTTTTCTTTACCATTATTACCACCTGTGTGCTGCACACCTAAAAAGCACATTGTTTGGTTTTATCTACATTTGACCTTCTTATCAATGGAGTAATACTGGATTTGTTTTTCTGTCACTTGTTTTTTCAACTCAACACCTTTAATCATTTCCAAGCCTCTCCTTTATTGAAACATTTTACATTCTGTATCTGATTCTCCTTATCAGCTGTTTCTGCTGGTACCTTGTTCCCTTGTGTGTGTGTAGTATTTTCTGTCTCTAGCCCCATAAGGCTATGTATCCTTCAGTTAGGTTCAACTGGTGAGGAAAATGCTTCCAGGAAAAAGCCAGTTTCAGGCTCTAATTATTCCTCTGGGTTCCTGCTCTCATGCAGTCTCTCATCTGAGCTTTTACCTTCCTAATAATAGAAGCATTGGTTAGTTAATAGCTATTAGCTAATAGATGCATTCAAGTTTTTTTGCTCTTCAGTATTTTATCCAAAAACTTTATTTTTTCATTAAAGGGCTAATCCATGCAACATCATGTTGTACTAAGTGGAGTTGTATTTATTCTTTTTTTATTTTATTTACTTTTTTTTTTTTTTGGTTTTTTTGGCCGGGGCTGGGTTTGAACCCGCCACCTCTGGCATATGGGACCGGCGCCCTACTCCTTGAGCCACAGGCGCCGCCCCTGTATTTATTCTTTACATTATGTGTCTATCAGTGTGTGTGTGTGTGTTTCAGGATGAAATGCATGTACATGGTCCCAAATTAAAAAGATCTTTCTTTCCCTCTTCTGAGCCAGTATGATATTAATGTCTTAGGTAATTAGATATATATTTATTTAACCCTTTCAGAAAGTTACCTATTCTGACCTAATTATAGCAAAATGCTGTAATGAAATACTGTTTTATTTTAGTTTAGATCTACTGTGCATACAGATTATTTGCTAAACAGCCCTGATGGTAAATTGTTTTTTTTTTTTTTTTTTAAGACGGAGTCTCACTATGTCACCCTCAGTAGAGTGACATGGCATCAGAGTTCACAGCAACCTCAAACTCTTGGGCTTAGGCAATTCTCTTGCCTCAGCCTCCCAAGTAGCTGGGACTACAGGTACCCACCACAACACCTGGCTATTTTTTTGTTGTTGTTGCAGTTGTCATTGTTTAGCTGGCTCAGGCCAGGTTTGAACCTGCCAGCCTTGGTGCACATGGCCTGAGCCATAACCACTGTGCTACGGGTGCCAAGCCTTAGATAGTAAATTTTTTAAAAGGAAAAATGACAGTGAATATTCAGTAAAAAAACTCAGTGATGACATCCAGCTGCCACTTTCCTCTCCCCTTCTTTTTGGGTTGGAAATGATATGCAAGAGGTACATCACAACTTCTGGTAGCAGCCGTAAGAGTGGACCCTGACTGAAGCTGCTTGCTATTGTGGAATGATCACCACAAGTGATGATGACAGAAATGGCAGGTATTATCAGGAACACTGCGCAACTGGTTGGTGTCAGCTTCCCAGAAGGGATATGATGAGACTGGTCTGATAAGATGGAGTCAGCTATTGGTCAAGTCAGTTGTTGCTGTGAGGGTGAACCATTTCTGAGACCAGCTTGAGCAACGTAGTGAGATCCTTGTCTCTACAAAAATAGAAAAATTTGCTGGGTCTGATGGTGTGTGGCTTTAATCCCAGCTACTTGGGAGACTGAGGAAGGAAGATTGCTTGAGCCTAGGAGTTTGAGGTTACAGAGAACTATGCTGCTACCGTGATGCCACTGCATTCTAGCCAGGGCAAACGTCAAGATCCTGTCTCAAAACCATTTAAAAAAATAATAATAATTTGGGAAAGCTAGGCGAGAAGCAACGGGAAACCTTCGTATTATTTTTACAACTTTGCCATTAAATCTAAAATTAGTTCAAAATTAAAAGTTTAACTTACAACTTAATGAATACCCAAATAACCCAATTGAGAAAAGAGCAAAGGATCTTAAGAGACCTTTTCCCCAGAATGATACAACTGGCCAGTAAACACATGAAAAGATGCTGAACATTTGGCATCAGGGAAATGCAATACCCACTAGGATGGCTAGAATCAAAAAAGACACAAAACCAAGCATTAGTGAGGATAAGAAAAAATAAAGAAACTGTTTTTTTTTTTTGAGACAGTCTTACTTGGTCACCCTTGGTAGAGTGCCGTGATGTCATAGCTCACAGCAACCTCAAACTCTTTGGTTCAAGTGATCCTCTTGCTTCAGCCTCCCAAGTAGCTGGGACTACAGACGCCCACCACATCGTCCAGCTATTTTTAGAGACAGGGTCTCTCTCTGGCTCAGGGTGGTCTCGAACTTGTGAGCTCAGGAAGTCACCTGCCTTGGCCTCACGGAGTGCAAGGATTATAGGTGTGAGCCATCGCACTGGCAAAAATTTCATACAGCATTGGTGAGAATGTAAAATGGTACAGCAGCTTTGGAAATAGTCTGGTATTTCCTCAAATGATTAAGCATAGAGTTATTATGTGACCTGATAATTTCACTTGTAGGCTTATACCAAGAAAATAAAAACATATATATGCATAAAAATTTGCACATGAATGTCTACAGTAGCATTATTTATAATAGCCAAAGGATGAAAACAAGACAAATTGCATTAACAAATATGGTATATTTATGTCATGAAATAATATTCAATCATAACATGGATGGGCCTTTACAACATGGTAGGTGAAAGCTGGTTTAAAAAGACAACGTACTATATGATTCCCGTCATATGGAATCTCAAACAGGGAAATCTATAGAAACAAAAGTAGATTAGGGAGTGCCTAGAGCTGCAGGGTAAGAGAGAGATAACTAAAGGGAATAGAGTTTCCTTTTGAAGTGAAGAAATCCTCTAAAATTGACTAGAGGTGATAGTTGCATATACCTGTGAATGTGCTAAAACCACTAAATTGGACACTTTTAATGGGTGAAATGTAAGTATGTGAACTATATCTCAATGATCCCTTCTCTTTTGCTTCACTTTCACCCTCCCTTGCATTACTGCCATCTGCTGGTTATTGTTTTTAAATACCCATCGGAACTACTTTGTTAGATGTGATAATTGCTGTCTAGTTTTGTTAAGAACTTCACTACGATTTTCTTATTTTTTAGAGAAACATACAAAAGCATTTTAGGAATCAAATGACTTAGTATTTGTGGCTTTAAAAACTACTATAACAAAAAGGATAAATAAAGCATTTGTGGCAAACTTTTTAATTATTGAATCTGAGAAATAAGTAGGAGGGCTCTTATTTTCTTTTTTGGGGTTTGAAATTGACAAAAGTAAATAAAAAGGACTGTTAGTCTTTGAGAGTAAAGGACATATAAACCATTTTAAATTTTTCCAGGGAAACAAGGTAGGAAATAAGTAAATGGGGGTAATATATGTAGAAAACAGTGGTTAATCATAGGCAACAAATTTTAAAAATCATAATTATCAAATTGCAATACAAAAAATGACAGTAACAGAACTGAGAACCAAATAAAACTAAACCAGCTTAAGTTGAGACATACTCACACACAAAGCCTGTTTTTTTTTTTTAAACCATTTAGCTTTTATTATTATTATATATATATATATATATTTTTTTTTTTTTTTTTTTTCAGTTTTTGGCTGGGGCCAGATTTGAACCCGCCACCTCCGGTATGTGGGGCTGGTGCCCTACGCCTTGAGCCACAGGTGCTGCCCCACAAAGCCTGTTTAAAGAATACATTTCCTCAAATCTTACCCCAAAACCCACACAGTGGATTACACATTTTATTGATTTTCAACAGTGTTTAAATACTAACTCGGGCAGCATGTTAAAACCACTTTCCTATCACTGAAATACTTACTCTCGGAGGTTGGGCTCTTTGTAATGGAGAGGAGCACACCTTCTCCTTCTGCTTGGCAGCTCTGATGACACATCTTCTGACTTATTTTCAGATTCAGCTGTGTTATTTGAAATCAACGTGGTATTTGTCAAATCCTGTAATGGTCTATCGCCTGAAAAAATATTATTTTTCACAAATATTTATAAAAGTATGTAAGAGATGAAAATAGATATGGGCTATACAGTGGTTTGTGAATCATTGCAGTATATTTTGACAATTAAATTTTGAGAGGACAAAGACTAAAATTTGAAACACACCATCAAAGAGGCCTGCAGCCTTCTTATTCTGAAATCAGACACAGACTGACAAAAATTCCCCACGGCCTGACTCTTTCCACATGGCACACAAATGAGAGCACGTTCATCCCATTTATGAATAGATGCCACTGACTACCAGGGTGAAAGGCACTGCAAGCTGCACAGAAGTGACAGGTTTGTCACCGGTCCTCTGACAATCCCCTGCAAATCCAGGCCTTTGTACTTCTTCTGCCTCAATGTGTGGTTTAGTTGGAATAGTCTTATCCATCAACATCCTAGTGTTCTACAGATATATAGAAATGTTAGGCTCCTAGTAAAAATTTTCAACTTTTAAAGGAATGTCTAAGGTTACAAACTGTCTAGTGGCAAAAGAACATAGGATCCGATATTAAAGGGAAAAAATGGGATAAGTAACGTACCTGATGATTTTAAATATATATTTGTAATCTACAGATTCAAGTCTGCATTCCGCACACACAGTGTAAAGTGCTAGCTGCAGTTCTTCTAGGTCGTATTTTTCTCTCCCTATCAAGGTGGGGAAGCTGCAGCTTTCTGATTTCAAAATTTTGTTTTTATGCAGCAAAGCAGGCAAAAAAAGCTTCCCCTTTCTCTGCTGCACCCCTTTTAATAAAAAGCATTTGTTCTGTAAAATCTGAATTCAGTTAAAAGGCTGCACTTACAGGCCTTAAGGCCACAAGTTCCCCACCCTTGTATGGGGCCTAAAATGTTCCCTATTTAATGATGCCTTACAGATTTTTCCAGTCAAAATTACTCTTCATTACATCCCTTAGCATAGTATTTATGCTTTTATTAAAGAATAATTACCACATTTCACCACTGTGTTTCTTACTTTTATATACATGTATTCTGAAGAAAAGGGCTGGCATTGTTTATTTTGCAGTCCTCTACAACTTTCGTTCCAACCCTTAGAGCCTATACTGGCCAGTTAGGAACTGGGCCACACAGTAGTGAGCAGTGGGTGAGAGAAGCTTCATCTGCATTTACAACACTCACCAGCGCTCTTATCACCCTGAGATCCACCTCCTGTCAGATCAGCAGCAGCATTAGATTCTCATACGAGTGCAAATCCTACTGTAAACTGCACATGCCAGGGACTAGGCTGCACGCTCCTTTGAGAATCTAACACCTGATGATCTGAGGTGGTGATGCTCACACTGGGGAGGGGCTACAAATACAGATTATCATGAGCAGAGAGGTTTGACTGCACAGAGACCATAATAAATCAGTTGCTTGCAGACTTACAGCCCGCTCCCATACTCCTTGTCCATAGAAAAATTTCCTTCCATGAAACCAGTCCCTAATGCCAAAAAGGTTGGAGAACACTGCTCTGCAAAACCAAGGATAATGCTTTGATCACATTAAATATATGCTGCTGAATGGAGTAAGATTCCCACCCTTAAGAAACATGCAATTGTCTTTGGTAAAACACTAGTGCAATTCATTATTATATAATTTTAAAACATTCCATTTCCTTCAGATAACATGAAAAAGGAAATTATCTGGCTAAGGTCATTATGTGGGTCATCACATAAGTTTTGTGATACACAAAAACCAAGAAACCTAAAATCCACGCAGACAGAAACAAATGAAGCCCTTACAGCAACACTGATAAACCAAGCAAGTTGTGCATAGTGAATCAGAAAGGACCCTGTCAACTATGTTTCTTGGAAATGAAATAACTGACCCTAAAACAGTCTGTCTGAAAAGTTTCATAGCAACCTATGATTAATAGACAACCTTGTGGTAAAGGCCAAATCAGATTTTTAGATTGTAAAGGTCTAAAATACTTTGACTGTTACCTTTCCAAAGTATTAAACTTTCAATTCTTTCATGCTGTTTTTCTACAAAGCATGCTACACAATTATACATCATTTTTAAATACCATAATATCAGTTATAAAATATTTTACTAAGTGAAAAAAAGGAATTCTAAAACCTTACCACTTCCATTGACCTACCTGTTCCTGATTTGCGTGCTCTCTGGTTGGTGTTACGTTTCATCTTGTTTGTCTCCTCATGCATGACATCACTCACTAGAAAGACCGTTGAGCAGTCGAGGTCAAAACTCTCCTTTATTATCAGATTTCTGCCAGAAGAAATTCTGAAAGGTACTGAACCTTCCTCAACACTGTCAAAGGAAGAATCTTGTGTGGGAGGTGAATGTATGGGAGATGGAGATTTAAACATCTTAGTGCACAAGTCTGGCTTCATTTTGACCATTTTCTCATTTTCCACATTGTTTTCCTTATCGGCTTGATCAGAGTGAACAGATTTTCTCCGAGTGGTGGTAAGTATTACTTCATGACTCTCTGGAGAAGGGTCTGTGGAGGTCTTCCTTTTTTTGGATTTGGATATCTTTTTATTTACTTTTATGACCTGGCACTCTCCTTCTGTTGTCATTTCCACAAAGTGGGTTTCTCTTTTATTATTCAGAGGTATGGTGCTCTGTTTCTGAGTTTTATGTAATTCAACTGGGTTTCCTAGATCAGAATCCACTTCTTTAACAACATGTTTTAAATCAGGTTCTAAAAAGAATGCTATCTCTGAAGAATCTGTTAACTGCAAAATAGGTTTGTTCTTACCTTTTGTCAAAATGTTCTTTGCCTTGCCTGATGATTCTTTCTTACATTTTTTAACTGGTTTGTAAGAATTTGAAATTTGATCACAACTTTGCTTTTCATTACTATTGATTTCCACAGAGTATCCACTGATAATTGCATGGCATTCAAGTCTTTGTTTAGGTTTACTTATTTTAAATTCTAGATCTTCTGTATAGCTTTCTTGGCCATGCGTACCTTTATCATTCTTCTCAGATATTTGGTTAATTTCAGAAATTACTTTGGTCTTCCGATCTACTTTCTGCCTAAGCTTCTTATTAACTTTTGGTTCATTTTGTTCAGCAGGTTGTCTATCAGTGACATGCTTTTTTAACTCCAATATATTCTGGCTTTCATAATGACATAAATTTCCATTATCTTTAATAGGAAGATCAGCTGTCTGAAATTCCCTTGTGACTTGCAGATTTTCAGAAATGGTTCCTTTATCATTTGGGGTTGGAGAAAAGAAGTTAACTTTTCCTAGGTCATGCACACCTCTTTCATCACTCTCATGTATTTGACTGATTTCAGAAATTATTTCTGTTTTTCGCAACATCCTTTGTTTAAGCTTCTTATCTATTCTTGGCTCATTCTGACAAGCAGACTGCATATCATGGACATGTTTTTTTGCCCCCAAAACATTTTGAGTTTCATAATCACATAGGTTTCCATTAACTTTGGTAGAGAGAACAGTTGCTTGAAACCCTCTTGGGTCTTCTAGGTTTCCAGGGATGATCTCTTTACCTTTTGGGGTTGGAAAGAAAGAGTTACCCTTTATTGGACAATACTCACTTTTGTTATCTAAATGATTCACTTGAGAAATTATTTCTGTCTTCCGATTTACTTTCTGTCTAAGCTTCTTAACTTTTGGTTCATTTTGTTCAGCAGATTGTGTATCAGTGACATGCTTTTTCAACTCCAATATATTCTGGTTTTCGTAATAACATGAATTTCCTCTATCTTTCGTAGGAAGATCAGCTGTCTGAAATTCCCTAGTGACTTGCAGATTTTCAGAAATGGTTCCTTTATCATTTGGGGTTGGAGAAAAGAAGTTACCTTTTCCTAGGTCATGCACACCTCTGTCATCATTCTCGTGTACTTGATTGATTTCAGAAATTATTTCTGTTTTTCGCAACACCCTTTGTTTAAGCTTCTTATCTACTCTTGGCTCATTCTGACAAGCAGACTGCATAATATGGACATCTTTTTTTGCTCCCAAAACATTTTGAGTCTCATAATCACATAGGTTTCCATTAACTTTGGTAGAAAGAATAGGTGCTTGAAACCCTCTCGAGTCTTCTAGTTTTCCAGGGATGATCTCTTTACCTTTTGGGGTTGGAAAGAAAGAGTTACCCTTTACTGGACAATACTCACTTTTGTTACTATCTAAATTATTTATTTTAGAAATTATTTCTGTCTTCCGATTTATTTTCTGCCTAAGCTTATTAACTCTTGATTCATTTTGCTGAACAGGGTATACATCAGCAATCTGTTTTTGCAAACTCAATGTATTCTGGGTCTCACAATTATATAGGTTTCCATTATCTCTGGTGAAGAGAGAAGGGATTAGAAACTTATCTGCAGCTTCTGGGTTTCCAGAGATAGTTTCTTTATCCTTCTGGAAGAAAACATTACCTTCTTTTAGGCCATACACATCTTTATCATTATCCTCATATATTTGGTTCATTCCAAAAATTACTTCTGTCCTCCGATTTATTGTCTTCCTAAGCTTATTTATTTTTGATTCATTTTGCTCAGGAGGTTGCATATCAGTGACATACTCATTCGAATCCAACCTATTCTGGGTCTCATAGTCACATAAATTTCCATTATCTTTGATGAAAACATTTGCCGTCTGAAATTCATTTGTAACTTCCAGATTTTCAGAAATGGTTACTTCATCCCTTTGGTTTAGGAATAAGTTATCTTTTTCTAACTTATGAATCATAAATGTTTGTCTAGAAGCCTTACTTTTATTACAAGTTAGGGAATTCTGACCCATATCAAATTTACTCTCCTGCTGGAATTTATCTGAACTTTGGGAGGAGTGTGCTTTTTCTGGCATATTGATTGCATGTATTCTTTTCTTCTTTTTATTACACTGTGTATTTTGTCTGTCATCTTGATGAAATTCATTACGAAGGGTTATTTTCTTCAGGATGTCAGCCTGGGTCAGTTGTTCTGTACTGAAAATAAAATCTGGATCTTCTGAATCCCTTTTGTCATCCAGGACAACAGATCTTCTTTCAAGTCCATTTTCAATCTTTTTATCTATATCCACATCACAACTATTTTCAAATTGTCTCTTTGATCTTTCTTTCCTTTTTTCAGAGCTTGAATCTTTCACTTTTCTGAAAGTTTTCATTGCACCTTCCTTTGTTTCATTGCTACTTTTATTTTTAGTGCCTGTTGAAACTGTCACGATTTTACTTACTTCGCTGGCAGTTAAATCCATGTCAGCATCATACACAGTTTTCTGTAATTGAAAGTCATCATTGTCCTGAACTGGATTCCTGTACTCAGCATTACGTTCATCAACAGACTCAGAACATAAGCCGAGAAGATGCTGTCTATTTCTTTGCGTTGTAATATTCTTTTCTTTAATACAATCGTTTATCTCATTATTCCAATTTAATTCTGAATTTGAGATCTGTTGTTGATCTAAACCTATCACATGGGGAGTGTCTGCAGAGAGATTATTTGACTCCTGAGATGACCCACGCTTCTTTCTTTCAGTCACATTACTAGGAGATGGTCTGTCCCATCTGTGCCCAATAGATGAGGCATTTCTTATCTCATTCATCAGAGAACTCTTGGAACTTTGGTCTGAGTGATAATGGCTCTCTATTTAAAAAAAGAAAAAAAAAAATTCAGAAATAAGTACTAAGTTATTCTAGGCAAAAGTCACATTTAATATTTGTATGTACGGAAATATACACTGAGAATTCACTGACTCAGGCCCCAAAATAGAGTGGAGTACTAGCATACATATCTAGAGTGAAAGGAGGCTGGCCAATGACCCTAAATAGTCATGGTACCTCTGATAAGGACTGCTATCCAAAGGGTATCATCAGGCAGCTAAAGTTTATATACACACACACATAGTAATGGTAACTCTGATAAGGATTGTTATCCAAAGGGTATCATCAGGCAGCGAAGGTTTATACACACACACACATTCCTGGAAAGGAAAAATAATTCTTAGCTCTAAATTCAATAAATTCAACAAAGTGGCTGGGTGCAATGGCTTAGGCCTATAATCCTAGCACTTAGGGAGCCCAAGGCTGAAAAATCATTTAAGGCCAAAAATTCTAGACTAGCCAGGGCAACACAGTTTAAGACTTTATCTCTACAAAAAAATTAAAAACTTAGGTGGGCATGGTGGCAAATGCCTATAGTCCTAGCTACCCAGGAGGCTAAGGCAGGAGGGTCACTCAAGCCCAGGACTTTGAGGTTGCAGGGAGCTATAATGACATCACTGCATTCTAGCCTGGGCAATAAAATGGGACCCTAACACAGAATAATAAAAATAAATAAATAAATTCAATTTAGATTGGGTTCCGTAACCCAATCTAAAAATCTATGATAAATTCATATGCACCAGACTATCCCACAGGATTATCATTTAGTAATGTAATCACGTAAATAAAAATGTAACTGCCATTACTCTTTCTTTTTTTTTTTTTTTTTTTTGGGGGGGGGCCGGGGCTGGGTTTGAACCCACCACCTCCAGCATATGGGACCGGCGGCCTACTCCTTGAGCCACAGGCGCCACCCCCATTACTCTTTCTTGATTAATCATTACCCAGGCTCAAGTTTTCACTTTAGCACTAATTGGTTATACCCTTTAAAAGTTACTATATTTATAGCCGGGCGTTGTGGCGGGCGCCTGTAGTCCCAGCTACTCGGGAGGCTGAGGCAAGAGAATTGCGTAAGCCCAAGAGTTAGAGGTTGCTGTGAGCCGTGTGACGCCACGGCACTCTACCGAGGGCGGTACAGTGAGACTCTGTCTCTACAAAAAAAAAAATCTTTAAAAGTTACTATATTTATGTAGGCCCCCAATTTTCATATCCATGAAAAGGAGAGAATGAAATTAAATAAATACATAGCATCTTTATAAATCATAAGCCAAGATACCAAAATAAATAAATAAATAAATTCTTAAGACTTGTTCATTTTTAGGGTGGTGTCTACGGCTCAGTGAATAGGGTGCTGGCCCCAGATACTGAGGGTGGTTTGAACTCAGTCCCAGCCAAACTGCAAAAAAAAAAAAAAAGCTGTGCCTTGTGGCAGGAGCCTGTAGTCCCAGCTACTCAGGAGGCTGAGGCAAAAAAATCACCTAAGCCCAAGAGCTGGAGGTTGCTGTGAGCTGTGACGTCACAGCACTCTACCAAGGGTGACAAATTGAGACTCTATCTCTAAAAAAAAAAAAAAAAAAAAAAAAAAGACCTGTTCATTTTTAAACATGGCTTCCAAAGTAACAGTATTATGCCACTGTGGATTTGACATTTGTCAGCATGTTTACTTTTAAATTAAATTTTTCACCAGTGCTTTTAAATGATAGAGGTCAGCAAATCTTTAACACAAGACATCTAACTTATTAAATGTTTATACATCATTGCCCTCAGGAAGAAAATCTGATGAATCTAACTATTTAATACTAATACTGAAGAGGAATTTTTTAAACAATCTCACCTTTGGAAAGTACATCAACAGTAGAAGGAGTATATTCTGAATCACTTAAACCACACACATTTTGATTATTTTCTTTAAGAGATGACATTTCCAAATTATATTGAGTTGATAAAGGTAGTACTGTTGATACTAGAGAGGGACTATCAGATGATGTCTTTGATTTAATAATGTTGTCACAATGTATATTCTCTTTGTCATCATTGTCATCATCATCGTCACTTGAAGTTAATGGGACTCTAAAGGCAAGTGGTAACAAAATGAGCAATTTTGTATTTTCAAAAATTATTTAGGAAATTACATGAATAATTCTATATTCTATTTATTTAAGATCCAACCACAAAGCCCACCCTAGCACCTTTCCATGTTCAATGAAGCCCTCTAAAGGTAGGAAACAGGTAGTTTCTAATAGTATAGAACTTGGAAGAAAATAGGAATGCTTCTTGGCAGCCCCCAAAGAAGATAATTATTATAATCACTGATTGTGCTATGTAGAATACTATTACTAATAAGACGAATAAAGTTTCAAACATATAGTCATATAAAATATTTATACTTTAACTATAATTAATTCTATGAAATATTCAAACTCTTTATTTTCTAGCAAGGATAAACTGTACATAAAATTATTTGTGAAATAAGTTTGCTATGTTTCCAAAGGGCCATCCAGGTACTCTAACCACATTCCTACAGTAGTTGAATTTTTAAGAGAAAAAAATGACAGTAACACACAGCAGTAAGTTGATAAACTGACGTACTTGAGTTCAAAGAATAAAGAGCAGTAACACTAGTGGTAAATATTTTGCCTTGTACCCAAAAGAAATCACAGATATTTTAAAATAATTTATGAGAAAAATAAAAACTGATAAATATTTTTAAAGATTTAAAGGCAACTACCCACAGAATAGCTGTTGAGAAGAAACTTGAAGAAACAAGTTAACAAAAATAAACAGAGATATTCTGTTTCTGATAATGGCTACTATTAGACCAACCCTACCAAACATAATGACCATAAATGCTGTACAAAATATAAAAACAAAAGTACTACTAAAAAAAAAAAGTACTAAAAGTCAATGGAGAGTGGACATAAAGGAAGTAGAGACTGTAAAAGAAGGTTGACCTTTGAAAGAAGTGTGAGTTTCCCACTGTTTACAGCCTAAGCCAGTGCCACATTCAAAACAACTTAGAAACCCATGTTTTTAATGTGCTTGCGGTTAGAATTCAGGGCCTCAGCACATATGCAACGTGATGGGGGAAATATCAGATAAGAGGTAGAGAAGGAAGCCTCTCAAATTTTGTGTATAAAAGCTTCTGAAATTCCAGCTGACCTATCAATCAATATACATGAGGAAGATTCTAAGTGGCCCAGCTAAGGATAAAATAACTGAAATGAGGTTTCAGAGGTAGCTCATCACAAGATATAAGATTTTTGGCTTCAGACAAGGTTACTGTCTACTAAAATTCAAACATCAAAACTCTTTGGAAGAATCCAAATTTTCTGCAACACAAGATTCACAATGTCCAAGTATAATCCAATATTATTCAAGATATGAAGCAACAAGAAAATATAATTCAAACTCAAAGGAAAAGATAATCAACAAGGAATGATCCTGATATGCAAATAGCCAAAAAGTACATGAAAATATGCTTGACATCATTTGCCGTAAGTGACATGCAAACCAAAACCACAAAGAGATACTATTTCACACCCATTAGAATGGCTATAATCACAAGAATATGCAACAATTGATGTTAGTGAGGGTATGGATACATCATTACTCTAATATTTTGTTAATGAGAATATAAAATGGCACATCACTTTTGAAAAACAATTTGACAGTTTCCCCAAAAGTTAAACACAGTTACCACATGAACCAGAAATTCAACTCCTAAGCACATATTCAAAAGAACTGAGAACACAAAAGTTTGTAAATGAATGTTTAAAATACCATTATTCATATTAGCCAAAAAGTAGAAACAACAAAATATCCAAAAATTGATGAATGGATTGTAAAAATGTGCTATATTCATACAATAAAATATTATTCAGTCAGAAAAAGGAATGAAATATGAATATATGCTATAACATGAATGAATCTTGAAAATGGTATACTGAAGGAAAGAAGCCAGTCACAAAAGGCCACATATTACATGATTCCGCTGGTACGAAATGTCCAAAGTGATCAAATCCACTTAGACACAAAGTAAATTAGTGGTTGCCAGAGAACAGGGGAGCAAAGACCACAAAGGACTACCAACAAATACAAGTTTCTTTCTAAGGATGGAAATGTTTCAGAATTAGATAGTGATGAAGGTTTCATAACTGTAAAATACTAAAAACCACGGCATTATTACTTCAAAAGGGCGAATTTCACATTATAAGAAATTTCATGTTATGCAAATTCACATCTCGATGTTTTAGCACGTTAACTGTCATGAGTTGTATTTGATTCATGCTAGTTTTAAACCTCATATAAAGGCCCCAGTTGCATACGAGGGATACGAGGGAAGGTCCATAACTTGCCTGTGGGCTGTGAAACTTGGGCTCTTGTTTTCTCTATCACTCACACATCTCCCCCATATCCCATTGTCCTGCTCCAGCTGGCCTGCGCTACAGTGCCACACATGCTGGACTATGTTCTTCAATTACTATAATTTTCAATTGCACACATCCCCTTGAATGTTTGCCTGGTGGCTCTTTGAACAAAATCTGTAGATAGTATGCAGCAATGTGACCTTGTTATACATACTTATCGGGTGTAATTCAGAAGTCATCATCCAGGACCACCCAAGCTCTACTCCAGACACAACGAAATGACAACTCAGTTCTCAGAAATAAATTGAATAAGTAGAAGGAGGAGCAAGATGGCGGTTAAGTAACAGCTTCCTTGCAACTGGGCATGGTGAGTCTGGGAAGACAACACTCCAGGCATGTCTGGCTGCTGGGATCTGCCCACAAACATCCCTTTGAGGACACAGCGAGTCAGCAAGGGACTTCTGGACCCCATGAGGAGGACAAAAGCAGTGGAAAACTAGACTCATTGAAACCCTGGTCCAAAGGCACAGCAACTTACAAAGCAAGAGGAAGTGAAAGGAAAATTAGAGCTGGGAAACAGATGAAAGAAATCACTCGTGTGATGAAAATGTGTCGAACTGTTTAAAAAACGAGTGTATGGTGCCCCATGATTGCATTACTGTACACAGCTATGATCTAATACTAATAAAAATAAATAAATAAATGAAATTAAAAAATCACTCATGAGAAAGAATCACCAGAAAAATCCTGGCAACATGAAAAACCAGTCCACAGCAACCCCCGCCAAGGGACTGTGAGGTAGCTACTGCAGAGGATTCTACCCATAAAGAAATGTTAGAAATGACTGAAAGGGAATTTAGAATACAGATGATGACAATGAAGGAAATGATAGAAAACAATGAAGGAAACTGCTGATAAAGTGGAAAATAACTAAAAGGAAATCCAAAAACAATCAAATAAGAGATGAACGACATGAAGAATATAAAAAGGATATGACACAGCTGAAGGAACGGAAGCAGTCAATTAGGGAACTTAAAGATGCAATAGGAAGTATCAACAACAGATCACACCATGCAGAAGAAAGAATCTCAGAGGTAGAGAACAAAGCTGTTGAGATAACTCAGATAGTTAAAGAGGCAGAAAAGAAGACAGAATTATGGGACTTTATGAAGCGTTCAAACATGTGAGTGATAGGTATCCCAGAAGGGGAAGAAGAATGCCCCAGGGGAATGGAAGCCATACTAGAGAACATTATAAATGAAAATTTCCCAAATATCATCAAGGATTCTGACACATTCCTTTCAGAGGGATATCAGACCCCAGGTAGCCTCAACTCTAGCCAAGCTTCTCCAAGACACATTGTAATGACTTGTCCAAAGTCAAGACAAAAGAAAAGATCCTGCAAGCTGCCAAGAGTAAGCGCCAGTTGACCTACAGGGGCAAATCCATCAGGGTGACTGCAGACTTCTTTAATGAAATTTTCCAAGCAAGAAGACAATGGTCATCTACCATTAAGCTACTTAAACAGAACAATTTCCAGCCCAGAATTCTATATCCTGCTAAGCTAAGCTTTAAAATTGACAGAGAAATCAAATCATTTACTGATATACAAACACTGAGGAAATTCGCCACAACAAGACCAGACCCACAGGAAATACTTCAACTTGTTCTACATGCTGATCATCACAATGGATCAACAGCAAAGTAAGAACTCGGCAATGAAAGGACAGAAACTAATTTCTACACTGATGCAAAAGATAAAACTAAGCAATGGACTCTCACAAAATTAGATGAATAGAACACTACCATACTTATCAATTATCTACAAATGTTAATGGCTTGAATTCCCCACTGAAGAGGCATAGATTAAAAAACGCAAGCCATCCATTTGCTGTCTGCAGGAAAAGACACCTAGCTTCAAAAGACGAATTTAAAACTCCGAGTCAAGGGTTGGAAGACAATTTTTCAGGCAAACGAAATTCAGAAAAAAAGAGGAGTTGCAATCTTATTTTCAGATACATGTGCATTTAAAGCAATTAATGTCAAAAAAGACAAAGTCACTTTATATTGGTCAAGGGAAAAATACAACAAGAAGACATTTCAATTCTAAATATTTATGCACCCAATTTAAATGCTCCCAGATTCTTGAAACAGAACTTACTCAGTCTGAGCAATATGATATCCTATAATACCGTAATAACAGGGGACTTTAACACTCCTCTTACAGAGCTGGACAGATCCTCTAAACAGAAATTAAACAAGGGACTTAAATGAGACCCTAGAACTGGGCTTGACAGACACATATAGAACACTCCATCTCAAAGATAAAGAATATACCTTAATCTCATCGCCCCATAGAACATTCTCCAAAATTGATCATATCCTAGGACACAAAACAAACCTCAACAGAATCCAAAGAATTGAAATTTTACCTTGTATCTTCTCAGACCATAAGCACTAAAGGTGGAACTTAACTCTAACAAAAATGTTCCACCCCACACAAAGGCATGGAAATTAAACAACCTTCTGTTGAATGACAGTTGGGTGCAGGAAAAATTAAAGAGGAAATCACTAACTTCGACACAAGCTACCAAAACCTGTGGGATACTGCAAAAGCAATTTTGAGAGGAAAATTTATCGCTTTAGATACCTACACTCGAAAAACAGAAAGAGATAGCATCAAGAAACTCACAAGCCATCTTATGGAATTGGAAAAAGAAGAACAATCTAAGCCTACACCCAGTAGAAGAAAAGAAATATCCAAAATTAAATCAGAGATCAATGAAATTGAAAACAAAAGAATCATTCAGAAAATTAATGAAACAAGGAGTTGGTTTTTTAAAAAAATAAATAAAATAGATAAACCTTTGGCCAGAATAACTAGAAATAGAAAAGTAAAATCTCTAGTAACCTCAATCAGAAATGATAAAGGGGAACTAACAGATGCCACAGAGATACGAGAGATTATCTCTGAATACTACCAGAAACTCTGTGCCCAGAAATTTGACAATGAGAAGGAAATGGATCAATATTTGGAATCACACCCTCTTCCTAGACTTAGCCAGAAAGAAATAGAGCTCCTGAACAGACCAATTTCATGCACTGAGATTAAAGAAACAATAAAAAAGCCTCCAACAAAAAAATGCCCTGGTCCAGATGGCTTCACAACAGAATTCTATCAAACCATCAAAGAGCTTATTCCCATACTTCAGAAAGTATTCCAAAAAATTGAGGAGGAAGGAATCTTCCCCAACACGTTCTATGAAGCAAACATCACCCTGATACCAAAACCAGGAAAAGGGCTAGGCGCCGTGGCTCAAGCGGCTAAGGCACCAGCCACATACACCTGAGCTGGCAGGTTTGAATCCAGCCTGGGCCCGCCAAACAACAATGATGGCTGCAACCAAAAAAATTGCTGAGCGTTATGGTGTGCGCCTGTAGTCCCAGCTACCTGGAAGGCAGAGCTGCAATGCCACAGCACTCTACCCAGGGTGACAACTTGAGGCTCTGGCTCAAAAAACAAAAAACAAAAACAAAAACAAAAACGACACAACTAGAAAGGAGAATTTCAGACCAATTTCACTCATGGATATAGATGCAAAAATTCTCAACAAAATCGTAGCCAATAGATTACAGCTTATCATCAAAAAAGTCATACATCATGATCAAGTAGGTTTTATCCCAGGGATACAAGGCTGGTTTAACATACGCAAGTCCATAAACGTTATCCACCGTATTTACAAAAGCAAAAATAAAGACCATATGATCCTCTCAGTAGATGCAGAAAAAGCATTCAATAAAATCCAGCATCCTTTTCTAATTAGAACACTGAAGAGTATAGGCATACGTGGCACATTTCTTAAACTGATAGAAACTATTTATGACAAACCCATAGCTAATATTTTAAAACCCGCAGCTAATAAAACTGAAAGCTTTTCCTCTTAGAACTGGAACCAGACAAGGTTGTCCTCTGTCACCATTACTTTTCAACATAGTGCTAGAATTTCTAGCCAATACAATTAGGCATGACAAGGAAATAAAGGGAATCTAAATGGGAGCTGAGGAGGTCAAATTCTCCCTCTTTGCTGACGACATGATCTTATACTTAGAGAACCTCAAAGACTCAACCACAAGACTCCTGGAAGTCATTAAAAAATATGGTAATATCTCAGGATATAAAATCAATGTCCACAAATCAGTTGCCTTTGTAACAGTCAAGATGAGAGGCTAATTAGGGACAAAACTCCCTTCACCATAGCTTCAAAGAAAATGAAATACCTAGGAATATACCTAACAAAGGAGATGAAGGACCTCTATAAAGAAAATGATGAAATCCTAAGAAAGGAAATAGCAGAGGATATTAACAAATGGAAGAACATACCATGCTCATGGCTGGGAAGAATCAACATTGTTAAAATGTCTATACTTCCCAAAGCAATCTACCTATTCAATGCCATTCCTATCAAAATACCAACATCGTACTTTCAAGATTTGGAAAAAATGACTCTACATTTTGTATGGAACCAGAAAAAACCCCGTATAGCTAAGGCAGTTCTTAGTAATAAAAACAAAGCTGGGAGTATTGCCATACCAGATTTTAGGCTGTACTACAAAGCCATAGTGGCCAAGACAGCATGGTACTGGCACAAAAATAGAGACATAGACATTTGGAATCGAATAGAAAACCAGGAAATGCAGTTAACATCTTACAACCACCTAATCTTCAATAAACCAAACAAGAACATACCTTGGGAGAGGGAGGGGAGGGAGGAGAGTGGGCAGAGGGAGGGTGATTGGTGGAATTACACCTGTGGTGCATCTTACAAGGGTATATGTGAAACTTAGTAAATGTAGAATATAAACGTCTTAACACAATAACTAAGAAAATACCAGGAAGGCTATGTTAACCGGTGTGATGAAAATGTGTCAAACGGTCTATAAAACCAGTGTATGGTGCCCCATGATCGCATTAATGTACACAGCTATAATTTAATAATAAAAATAATAATAAAAAGAACATACCTTGGGGGAAAGACTCCCTATTCAATAAAGGGTGCTGGGAGAACTGGATATCCACATGCAAAATACTGAAACTGGACCTACACCTTTCTCCACTCACAAAAATTTTGATTCACAATGGATAAAGGACTTAAATTTAAGGCATGAAACAATAAAAATCCTCCAAGAAAGCATAGGAAAAACACTGGAAGATATTGGCCTGGGGAAAGACTTCATGAAGAAGACTGCCATGGCAATTGCAACAACAAAAATAAACAAGTGGGACTTAATTAAACTGAAAAGCTTCTGTACAGCTAAGGTGACAACAACCAAAGCAAAAAGACAACCTACACACTGGGAAAGGATATTTGCATATTTTGAATCAGACAAAAGCTTGATAACTAGGATCTATAGAGAACTCAAATTAATCCACATGAAAAAGCCAACTATCACATATATCAATGGGCAAAAGATATGAAAAGAACCTTCTCTAAAGAAGACAGACGAATGGCTAACAAACATATGAAAAAATGCTCATCATCCCTAATTATCAGAGAAATGCAAATAAAAAACACCCTGAGGTACTATCTAACCCCAGTGAGAATGGCTCACATCGCAAAATCTCAAAACTGCAGATGCTGGCGTGGATGTGGAGAGAAGGGAACATTTTTACATTGCTGGTGGGACTGCAAACTAATACAACCTTTTTGGAAGAAAGTATGGAGAAACCTCAAAGCACTCAAGCTAGACCTCCCATTTGATCCTGCAATCCCATTACTCGGCATCTACCTAGAAGGAAAAAAATCCTTTTATCATAAGGACACTTGTACTAGACTGTTTATTGCAGCTCAATTTACAATTGCCAAAATGTGGAAACAGCCTAAATGCCCACCAACCCAGGAATGGATTAACAAGCTGTGGTATATGTATACTATGGAATACTATTCAGCCATTCAAAAAGATGGAGACTTTACATCCTTTGTATTAACCTGGATGGACGTGGAAGACATTATTCTTAGTAAAGCATCACAAGAATGGAGAAGCATGAATCCTATGTACTCAATTTTGATATGAGGACAATTAATGATGATTAAGGATGAGGTGAAGGTGGGGTGGGGGAAGGGGAGAGCAGAGAGAGAAAGAAGGAGGGAGGGGTGGGGAAAGGAAGAGCAGGGAGAGGGAAGGAGGGAGAGGGGTGGGGCCTTGGTGTGTGCCACACCTTTTGGGGGCAAGAAAGGATTGTAAGAGGGACTTTACCTAAAAAATGCAATGAGTGTAACCTGGTTTCTTGTACCCTCAATGAATCCCCAACAATAAAAAAAAAAAAAATTCAATAAGTATGTCATGAGTCACATACAACTCATATATGCAGTGTAAAAACTGATTCTAGCGTCACTTGAGTTGCTTATAACTCACATACAGAAAACAAAAAATATCAAGTTTTTTGTTAAATTAGAAAGGATCATTTTATTTTGAAGTTTTTAGTCTATTTTTATAATAAAAAACTTTGACCCCCAAGGGAAAAAATTTTTTTTCTAGTTTGACAGTCAGTATGTTAAAAAGGAAATAATAGCGAAGCGCGGTGGCTCACACCTGTAATCCCAGCACTGTGGGAAGGTCAGGCCAGAGAATTGCATGACAGGAATTCAAGACTTGTCTGAGTGAGAGTGAGACCCCAAGTCATAAAAAAAAAAAAAAAAAATGAAAAACCCAGCCAGGCACCAAGGCAAGCGCCTGTAATACAAGTGGCTTCTGGAGGCTAAGCCAGTAGGATACCCACAGCCAGAGTCTGAGGTTGCAGTAGAGCTGTAACGCCATTGCACTCTGCTCAGGGCATAAGGTGGGACTCTGTCTCAACAAAAACAAAAAGAAAAAGGAAGAAAGAAAATCATAAAGAATAGATACCAGTGAAATATAAAGCAGAAAAAACTGAGTAAAATAAAATCACTGAATCCCCAAACCAAGTTTTCTGAAAGAACAATAGAACTGACATACCTCTAACTAGTTTGATCAAGTAAGATACAAATTAGCAGTATTAGGAAAGAAAGGCTCTGACTGCAGATGCTAAAATTATTAAAAGAATAAGGGCATATTATAAACAACTTTATGCAAACAAACTTGACTGCTTAGATAAAATGTATGATTTTCTCGACAGATATTTTCTAAATCAAGTTGAAAAAAAAAAAACCCTAAAATATAAAGCCCCTTAAATTAATAATTTAAAACACTAGGCCCAAATTACTTCTCTTGTGAATTCTATTAAAGAGTTAATGACAAAGTCTTTCAGAAAATAGATGCAGAGGGAATGTTTCTAATATTATTTTAAGAGGTCAACATAACCCTTACCAAAATCTATAAAAGATTTTATAAGCAATTTACAGACTAATATCCTTTATGAACACAGGACATTTTCAAGAAAATATTAGCAAATCAAACCTAGCAATATATATAAGGAATAATACAGCAGGATCAAGTGGAATTTATTCTAGAAATGCAAAGCTGGCATTAATCCATCAATACTATACTAATGGAACACAGGAGAAAAATCACGATTCTCTCCACAAATACAAAAAAAAATCTGACAAAATTCAATGTAAGTTCATTATGAAAACTCTCCAAAATCCAGAAAAAAAAGGAACTTCTTCAACTTGCATATGAAAAATCACGAAGCCAGGCAGGAAGAAATAGAAAATGTGAAAATTCTTATATTTACTAAAGAAATGAGATATTATCAAAAAACTTTCCACAAGAAAACTTCAGGCCCACATAACTATAGCTAGTATAATATAAACACAAAAACATGACAAATTACATCACAAGAAACAAAATTTATAAACCATTTTCATCATTAATGTATACGTAAAAATCTTTTTTTCTTTTTTTTTGCAGTTTTTTTTTGGCTGGGGCCAGGGTTAAACCCTCCACCTCCAGTATATGGGGCTGGCTCCCTACTCTTTCAGCCACAGGCGCTGCCCTACATAAAAATCTTTTAAAAAATTGGCAAATAGAGTTTTGTTATATATCAAAAGGAAGTTATCATCAGTCACAGTTTACTAAAGGAATGCAATGGTGGTTTAACATCCAAAAAAACAGGTCCTTAACACAATAATTAAGAAAATGCCATGAAGGCTATGTTAACCAGTTCGATGAAAATATTTCAAACTGTATATAAAACCAGCATATTGTACCTCATGATTGCATTATCGTACACAGCTATGATTTAATTTAAAAAAATAATAAAATATAAAAAAGGTCCTTATAATTCATCACATGAATAGAAAAATATTAAAACATAATTAATGTTAAAATATTATAGCAATGTTAAAATATTATAACATTAACCAAAAACAAACAAAGAAAAAAACATCTTCCAAACAATGACAGAAAAAGCATTTAATAAAATTCAGCCAGTCTTCATGAAAAAAATTCTCAGCAATCAAGAGTACAAGAAAACTCCTTTAATCAGGGGCCAGGTGTAGTGGCTCAGGCCTGTAACTCTAGCACTCTGGGAGGCTGAAGCAAGTAGCTCCCTTGAGCTCAGGAATTGGAGACCACCCGGAGCAAGAGTTAGACCCTGTCTCTACTAAAAAGATTGCCGGGCATTGTGACAGGCGCCTGTAGTCCCAGCCACTCAGGAGGCTGAGGCTAGAGGATTGCTTGTGCCCAAGAGTTGGAGGTTGCTGAAGAAAACTCTTAATCTGATAATTCATAAAAACCCAAGAATAAAGATAATATTTAATAATGGCAAGTTAGTAAGAATGGCTCATTACTACTTCTATTCAATATTGAACAAGTAGTAGCCAATGCAATATGGTAGGGAAAAAATAAAATAAAAGGCTTAGAAATTAGGATGGTGGGAGAAGAAAACTTTCTTCGTTAGTCACAAAAAATAATATAGAAAGTACACACACACCCCCAACAATTAGTACAGCAAGGACATTGGAAACAAACACAATATCCAACTAAAAAATAGAATTGCTATTTACTAGTATCAAGAATACAATGAAATTTTAAAAACAGTAATACTTAGAATAGCATTAAAAATATAAAATGAGGAATAATCTAAGATATACAATAACTCCAACAGAAAAACTATAAAATACGGAGAGAAAATACATTCTAGCTAAATAAATGGAATGATATCTCATATTTATGAACTAAACACCTAATTTATCAATTTTCTCCAAGCTAAACTATATCCCGCATAATTTCAGTCAAAATTTCAACTCTATGTATGTGTAAATTGACAAGCTATTATAAAATTCACATGGAAATGAAAAGGACAAAGAATAAATAAGCTGGCTGGGTACAGTGTCTCAAACCTGTAATCCTAACATTCTGGGAGGCAAGTCAATTGCTTGAGCTCAGGAGTTCGACACCAGCCTGTGCAAGAGCAAGCCCCTGTTGTTTCTGCTAACAACAGAAAAAGTAGCTGGGCATAGTGGGGCACACCTGTAGTCCCAGCTATTTGGGAGGCTGAGGCAAGAGTTTGAGGTTGTTATGAGCTACAATGATGCCACAGCACTCCCAAGGCAAAGATTGGGAGTGAGATTCTGTCTCAAAAAAAAAAGACATTAATGTACACAGCTATGATCTAATACTAATAAAAAAAAAGAGAGAAAGAAAGAAAAAAGCTAATTTTGAAGAACAAAAAAACAAACAAAACATAGATTCATACTATCAAATAGATTTACTATAAAATTAATAATTAAAGATAGTGTAACAGGAGACTTCCAACTTGGGTCTTCCTCTTCGGCAGAAGCTCTGATGCATTTTTACTGCTCCTGTATTCCTTTCTGCCTAGTAAAATTCTATCTTAACACTGATCTGTGGTCCATGGGTTCATTCTTTGACTTCCTGAGGCCAAGGACCTACTGAAGAAGAAATTCCCATAAAATATTTTGGGGCAATCATCTGGGATTGAAGATCTGTGATGGGTAACATATTCACTTGCCAAGAGAACACCCCACTGGGCTGCATTCTGAAGCACTGGGACGTGTTTGATCCCCAGACATGGAAAAAAGAAAGCATGGTTTTCTTCTGCACCCAGGCCCGGCCTCAGTATAGACTCGCCAAGGATGAACAATGGCCACCAGAGGGTACTCTAAATTATGACACCATTTTTCAATTAGATCTTTTTTGTAAACAAGAAGATAAGTGGTCTGAAGTGCCCTATGTGAAAGCTTTCTTTTTTCTACAACCCCCAACTATGCAAAATCTGTCAGATAGATCCAGCAGATCTCCTGGGCTGCAGTAACTTCCCCAAATGGCCAGAAAGAGAAGCTGTCACCACCTAGTTCAAACCCACCATCTACTTCTCCTGCACCTTCCTTCAAGCCTTTAGAAAACCCCAAGAAGGAGTCTGTTTCAGGAGTTTCTCCTGGTCCTGTTGGGACACCCAGAAAGCAACTGTATCCTGCTTTGTGACCTTTGGTTGAGACTGCAGGAGGTGAAAGGGGAAACGTCTATTAAAGTTATGGGAATAGATTCCTGGATACATCATGAGTAAAATCCTGGAACCCACCACTTGCTACAGAAGCAGACTGTGAAAAGAATCAACCACAGTCCATCTACACTTGTGAGCCTAAAGATTTGAAGTTATTATTTAGAAGCCACCAAGAGATATCATTAGGCCACAGTGAAAAGGGTTACGGTTGAAAACCTGATTCTGTTACAGACCCCTGGATCACCCTTTATCTCAGGAAACCCTAACCGCCCCCTTCTATTGATACAGGATTCCCCCATTCAAGCCTGGACCAGGGACCCCAGTTTCCTGGGCAATTTCATGAAAAGAATACCATACCCTAACATCTTGCCACACGTTAGAGAGATCAACCTAGATTTCCATTTATTGTGAACCCTGGATCACCCTCCTGAGGGACCCCTAAATGCTGCCCATATCCCTGCTCATCTTCAGCAGGAAGCAATTTGGAGCAGTCAGCGCTCCTTTTCCATAAGGGCAGTTAAAGCTTCTATTCGGAGAGGAAGGATTGATACAGGATTCCCCCACTCAGGGCAAGACAGGGATTCCCCCATTTTCTAGGCTCAGTTGAGCTCAGAAATCATTTATTAATATTATTATTATTATTATTATTTTAGAGACAGAGTCTCACTTTGTCACCCTCAGGAGAGTGCCGTGGTGTCACAGCCCATAGCAACTTCCAGCTCTTGGACTTAGGCGATTCTCTTACCTCAGCTTCCCAAGTAGCTGGGACTACAGGCGCCCACCACAAACACCTGGCTACTTTTTGTTGCAGTTTGGCCAGGGCTGGGTTCAAACCTACCACCCTGGGTACATGGGGGTGCCCTACTCACTGAGCCACAGGCACCGCTCAGAGCTCAGAAATCAGACCCCCATTTCCAGGCACAAACAGGCTGCCTTTTCCAGGCCACACCCTCTGGGCTTTAACAAGATCAGGAACAAAGCAGTCTGAGATGTTTTTTGGGTGGTTCCACCTTGAGTAGAAAGCACACACCCTAATCTCTTCCCTGAGACAAAAACTACAAAGACCTAATAAACTTGCCCTAGGAGAGGGACTGCATTCAACTTTGAAAGGATATTTTTCCACCTACCAAATCCTAGTCAAAATGTAATTCTCCAGACAATATAAACCCCTAAACAAAGGATCCAAGAGAGACTTCGACTTGGGTCTTCCTCTTTGCTAGAAGCTGTGCTGCTTTTTTTTTTTTTTTTTATTGCTTCTATATTCCTTTCTAATAAAATTCTATCTTACCACTGGGGGGGGGGGGGGGAAGATAGTGTAACATTGACAAGAAGATTTCATGTAATAAGAGTTCAGAACAGACCCATACATGTGTGTCCCCAGATTTGTGTTACAAATGACACTGCAGTGAGGTGGGGAAAGGATGATCTTTTCAATAAATGGTACAAGGTCAGCAAGATATCCACATTAAAAAAAAATAATAATAAAAAATATAACCCTTTCCTCCCAAAATTCCAGGTAGATTTAAGATCTAAATGTGAAAGGGTTGATAATAAAACTTACAGAATAAAACAGAAGAACATCTTATGACCTTGTAAATCAGTAAAGATTTTCTTCTTATAAGAACACAAAAAGTAGTAACTATTGGTGGGTATGCACACGCATAGAGGTTGGATTTTATAACAAACTTCTGTTCATCTAAAGGCAACATTGAGAGTGAAGGGAAAGCCACAGAGCAGAAGACAATTGTTATACAAAGTACATAAAGGACTCTTAAAAAAAAAAAGACATGACAACACAACAGAAAGAAAATAAACATATGAACTGATACCACTATACATCCCACAAAATGGCTAAAATGAATGGATACAGAACAACAAGAATTCTCATATTTTATTGAGAAATGTAAATTAGTATTCCTTTAGAAAACTGTTTGGCAAATATAAACAGAGGGTGCCAAAAAAATGTGTATGTGCCCATACTTATACACACATACTCAGTACTTCTCCAAAGCATACAATTGACAGAAATGTGTCAAAACGCATGTACATGGCAGCCCTAGTTGTAATTGACCCAAACGGGAAAACAAATGAAATGTTCCCTATAAGGGGCAGCGCCTAAGGCTCAGTGAGTAGGGCGCCAGCCCCATATACCGAGGGGGGGACGGGTTCGAACCCGACCCCAGCCAAACTGCAACAACAACAACAAAAATAAAAAATAGCTGGGCGTTGTGGCAGGTGCCTATAGTCCCAGCTACAGGAGGCTGAGGCAAGAGAATCGCCTAAGCCCAAGAGCTACAGGTTGCTGTGAGCTGTGTTGCCCCAGCACTCTACTGAGGGCAACAAAGACTGTCTCAAAAAAAGAAAAAAATTAAAAAAGAAATGTTCCCTATAAGAAGAACAGATAAATTGTGGTGTAATCTTACAATGGAACCCTATACATCAGTGAGAATGAATGACTTACAACTACATACAGTAACATGTCTGAATCTCACAAACATAATGCTGAGCTACAAGAAACACACATATTGTAGTATCATTTCACCATATGAAGTTCAATACCTTGCAAAATTAATCAATCTGTGATGTTAGACATCAGGATAACATTTCTTTGGGTGGGTGCTGGGTAATGACTACACAGGGGACACAAGGCAGTAGCATATGAGATACTGGTAACATATTATTCCTTGGTCTGGGTATTGTTTATACACATGTTCACTTTGTGAAAATCTACATTCTCATATGCACATTTCAAACAACAGTTCACTTAAAAAGATACAATAGAATTTTTTTTTTTTTTTTTTTTTTGAGACAGAGCCTCATTATGTCGCCCTTGTCACAGCTCACAGCAACCTCAAACTCTTGGGCTTAAGCAATTGTCTTGCCTCGGCCTCCCAAGTAGCTGGGACTACAGGTGCCCACCACAATGCCCTGCTGTTTTTTTGTTGCAGTTGTTTAGCTGGCCCAGGCTGAGTTTGAATCCGCCACCCTTGGTGTATGTGGCTGGCGCCATAATCACTGTGCTATGGGTGCCAAGCCACAACGTAATTTTTTTGAAGGCAAGTTGACACTTGCATGATTTGCATGTCTATATGAAACAATACAGATTGTGCATGTTGATAATCAATGTATTTCTGAAAAAGAACCAAGGACCTAAAAGACAACAAAACTTACTAAAATTTACTGGTACGAAGTGATAATAGTATGCATAATAGGCAAATCAATGGAACTAGAAAGAATAAAAAGTTACATAGTAGATAAAAGAATTTTTACTATGGTACAGATAGCATTTCAATACTTAAGAGCATTTACTTATGCACTTAAGTAAAAGCATTAAACCTATAAGTTATACGACAGGAAGAACACTGTCTAAAAGAAACAAGAGAATTTTGGTCAATGCTAATAATTAACTGAGTCACTGACTTTTAAAAAGATACCTTTGAAATAAGATGCTTTCTAAGACTTACAATCAAGTTAATTAAAAATTGAGAATTTTGGACAAGAGGAGATCAAAGTTAACTTAAAAGCCTGGGGCAAGTATACAAGATAATAAAATTAGAAACAGTCATCAGATTTACCCAGTAAAAATCAAGATTAGGCTAGTTGTGACCTAGAGGGAAAAAAAAGGGAATAAAAAGTAGCAGGATACTACGGATGAACTCGGTTACTGAACTGAGGAGTAAGGTTCCTGGGAGTCTAGGAGACAACCTATATTTACCACTTCATCCCCATCTTAATAGGCAACTACAAGTTGATGAATCCTGAACACTGTACAATGCACATAACACTGTGTTGTGTAAAATCTTTGTACCCTGAACCAGTCTAATTCAAGCCCGTATTTACCTTGCAAATGGAAGACGCATCGATGTGCACCATTTACTAATTCGTTTCTTCTCACTGGCTGGCAGTTGAAAGGAATTCTGATGGAACTATTTTTGAAAAGAGCAAAGAAGATGGAAAGAAAGTTTCTAACCTCATTAAAACATGTTGTTTTTTTTAAGTACCAAATTATACAATGACATCAATAGTAAAAGAACAATTTTTATTTTAGCCTTCAATAGTTTAATGAGAACAATGTGATGATAAGGTTATATAGCATGTTCATCCTTCATCATGCCAACCAAAGATAATAACTACCAATATTTTGGTATACAACCTTTCAAACATTCTTCTGTACACAGGAATAAATGCATATGGGTATACCCACATATATGTAATATCTTTACCTACATACGCAATAGATTCATGTTATATATGTATGCATATTATGTAACATATAGATTGGATTTTATATATTTTAAATAACTTCTAAAATTCAAAGTCTGAGTGATTTAACTATATCTTTTATATTTTTATTTATCTATTATTTTCTAAATTTCTGACACAAACATATTTTAATTACTTAATAAGGACCAGAAAATCAGTTAACAACACAACTATGTTTTTCTATGAGAGGGCTAAGCTATAACAGAAACAGGGGTATGGCCAGATTAACAAGCTGATGTTAAAATGCATATGAAAATGAAAAAGACCTAGAGTAGCTAAAGCAACTTAAAAAAAAAAAAGAAGTTAGAGAGTCAATGTAATTGAGACGGTGTAGTATTAGCTTAACAATAGTCAAATAGATCAATTAAATAGAACTGACTCCAGAAATGGACCCACACATATTTGGTCAATTTTTGACAAAGGCACAAAGCCAGATGGGGAACTTCGACTTCCACACCTCCCAAGCTATAACAAGGCAGCTCTCCTTCAAACCAGGGGTATTGTCAGAAAGGGTATGAGATACCCCAGTGTTGAAGAACACCTTCCTAACCAGCAATGTCAGTGGCCTGTTTTATATTTGTCTTACAAAAGGGTCAGTCAGGTATGGCCATTAAGAGGAGATAGAGGCTCGGCACCTGTAGCTCAAGTGGCTGAGGCGCCAGCCACATACACCTGAGCTGGCATGTTCGAATCCAGCCTGAGCCTGCCAAACAACAATGACAAGTATAACCAAAAATAGCTGGGTTGTTGTGGCAGGGGCCTGTAGTCCTAGCTACTTGGGAGGCTGGGGCAAGAGAATCGCTTAAGCCCAGGAGTTGGAGGTTGCTGTGAGCTCTGATGCCAAGGCACTCTACCCAGGGCAACAGATTGAGGCTCTGTCTCAAAAAAAAAAAAAAAAAAAGATAGAGAGAGATAGAGCAGAGACTCAGGAATAAACAAAGTTTATTGTACTCATAGGTCCTAGAGATAAGAGGCAGAGACTGCCACCACACAGGGTCACATGGAAAAGATAGCAGGGTGATGAGGGTGAGAGGCAAGTTCAGGCCAGAGTCTTTACTGGAATTTCCACAAGAAAGGCAAGGCAGGGCAGGGTGAACAGTCTAGTATTGGCTAGTTTGGAGTAATTTTGGCAGGTAGGTTCTAAGATATAGAAGAGGTCCCCAGTTGTCTAGTGCCCGGTCCAAGGATGATCAGAGCAGAGGAATATTACCCTCTGGGATGTAAGGGCCAGATAGGGGAAGTATAGCTCTGGATTAATTAGTTTGCATATCAAAGGTGCTATGGCTTGATGTCGCCTCTAAAACTGACACTGAACTTTAATTGCCACTGTGATGGTATTAAGAGGTAGGCCCTTTAAGAGAGGATGAGTAGTGGATAGATTATGCCTCATTATCATAGGAGTGGGTTAGTTATCGTGGGAGCTTGGCCTCTTTTTCTCTCTGTTTTGCATGCTTGCTTACCCTCTGCCATGGGATGACCCTCACCAGACACCAGTGCTTTTAGACTGCCTCAGATCTATAAACCAAATAAATCTCTGTTCTTCATAAATTACCCAGTTGGGTATTCTGTTATAGGAGTAGAAAATGGACTAAAAAATGGTATGCTCCTGGCTCAGCATTCCGAAGAATTGCTTAGCCCTGGGAAGGACAGTGCCTCCTCGGGCAATTATGACTTTAGAGATGTCAAAACATCATAATATACAGAAAATAAAACATGTACACTACATATCACTACTTGGTGGTAAGAAAGAACCTCCCTTCATCTACTCTATGCAGAGGAGGTCCAATTTAGAAATAGGATTTTCATCACTCTTCAGTGATAACAACCGCTGCCTTCACGCTCCCTCTTTGCCTGGTTTTACTAGAAACCACAAAAGTAATGAGGTGCCCCTCCCTATTTCAGCCAGGGTGACATCAGCCCAAACTTTCAGCCCCATTCATTGGGTGTCAACAGAGGCTGGATGGGAAATCTAAAATTCAGCCCCCACTTGGCAGTAGGCAGCACCTCCCCTAATCACCAGCATTCGTATCAAAGAGGTCCAATAAAACAGAAGATTAAATAAGATCCTTTGTCTCATAAGATAATAGACCTATTATGTCTAAGATATAATCAAATCATTCATACCAAAAATTAGAAAATTCTCAATATGAATGAGAAAACAATCAACAGACAACATGGAGATGGCACAAATGTTGGGATCATTTGTCAAGGATTTTAATGCAATCATCATAAAAATGCTTCAACAAGTAATTACTACTGTTTAAAACAAACGAAGTCTCAGCAACTAAACAGAAGACATAAAGAATCAAATGGAGGCTCAGCGCCTGTAGCTCAAATGGCTAAGGCACCAGCCACATACACCAGAGCTGGTGGGTTCGAATCCAGCCCGGGCCCGCCAAACAACAATGACACCTACAAACAAAAAATGGCCAGGTGTTGTGGCAGGTGTTGTAGTCCTAGCTACTTGGGAGGCTGAGGTAAGAGAATCGCTTGAGCCCAGGAGTTGGGGGTTGCTATGAGCTGTGATACCACAGCACTCTACCCAGGGTTAACAACTTGAGGCTCTGTCTCAAAAATAAACAAAAACAGAAAAACAAAAAAACCCCACACATCACAAAATCTCAAAACTGCAGATGCTGGCGTGGATGTGGAGAGAAGGGAATACTTTTACACTGCTGGTGGGACTGCAAACTTTCTGGAAGGAAGTATGGAGAAACCTCAAAGCACTCAAGCTAGACCTCCCATTTGATCCTGCAATCCCATTACTGGGCATCTACCCAGAAGGAAAAAAATCCTTTTATCATAAGGACACTTGTACTAGACTGTTTATTGCAGCTCAATTTACAATCGCCAAAATGTGGAAACAGCCTAAATGCCCACCAACCCAGGAATGGATTAACAAGCTGTGGTATATGTATACCATGGCATACTATTCAGCCATTAAAAAAATGGAGACTTTACATCCTTTGTATTAACCTGGATGGACGTGGAAGACATTATTCTTAGTAAAGCATCACAAGAATGGAGAAGCTTGAATCCTATGTACTCAATTTTGATATGAGGACAATTAATGACAATTAAGGTCATGGTGGGGGTGGGGAAAGGGGAGAGCAGAGAGAGAAAGAAGGAGGGAGGGGTGGGGAAAGGAAGAGCAGAGAGAGGGAAGGAGGGAGGGGGGTGGGGCCTTGGTGTGTGCCTCACCTTTTGGGGGCAAGACACTATTGTAAGAGGGACTTTACCTAACAAATGCAATCAGTGTAACCTGGCTTATTATACCCTCAATAAATCCCCAACAATAAAAATAAATAAATAAATAAATGAATGAATAAAAAAGAATCAAATGGAAATTTAAAACTGAAAAAATATAATAACCAAATAAAATTTAAAAATCCAATGGGCTCAAAAGCAAAACAGAGAGGACAGAGGAGGGATAAAAATCAGTGAACCTGAAAGTAGAATAAGAGAAATTATCCAAACTGAACTATACAAGAGAGAAAAGAAACTGAAAAAATTGACAGAGGGTTCAGGTATTTGTAGGACTATGGCAAAATACACAGCACTTATACCCTCAGAGTTCTAGAAGGAAAGGAGGAAGAGGACAGGGATAGAAAAGAATTTAATGGCTGAAAGTGTCTCGAACTTGGTAAAGACATCAACCCACAGATTCAAGAGGCTGATGAATGAACCCCCAAAAGGATAAACCCAAAGAAATTCATGCCAAAACACACCTCAAAGTCAAAATTCTCAAAACTAAAGATAATGAAAAAGATCTGAAAGCAGGGAGAGAGAAATGACATCTTACCTAGAGAGTTAAGAAAAAATAAAAAATAAGCAGACTCAAAGTTAGAAAAGTAACAATAAAGTAAACCACAGAAAAAGAGAAGTAAAGATAAAAGCAAAACTTATTAAGTTTGAAACACCAAAATAATAGAACTCAAAATTAAATCTCAAAGCTGGAAGTGATGGAAGGCTGAGGAAAGAGAATCCCTTAAGCCCATGAGTTTGAGGTTGAGGTTGCTGTGAGCTGTGATGCCATAGCACTCTACCGAGGGTAACAAACTTAGACTCTGTCTTAAAAAAAAAAAAAAAAAAAAAATTATATTTCAAAGATGGGTGCTGAGTGAGGTACCTGGAACCTTAACCTTAGCACTCTCGGGAGACTGGGGTAGTGGATTGCTTGAGCTCAGGAGTTCAAAACCAGCCTGAGCAAGAGGGAGACCCCATCTCTACTAAAAAACAAACAAACAAACAAAAAAAAAAAAAAACTAGCTGAGGTATCATGAGGCCAGGGCATCTCTTGAGCCTAAAAATTTGAGGTTGCTATTCGCTACAATGCCATGGCACTCTACCCAGGGCAACAGAGTGAGACTCTGTCTCAAACAAATAAATAAATATGATGGCGTCTGTGGCTCAGTGAGTAGGGCGCCAGCCCCATATACTGAGGGTGGTGGGTTTGAACCCGGCCCTGGCCAAACTGCAACAAAAAAAAGTTGGGCATTGTGGCGGGCGCCTGTAGTCCCAGCTACTCAGGAGGCTGAGGCAAGAGAATCCCCTAAACCCAAGAGCTGGAGGTTGCTGTGATGCCATAGCACTCTAAAGAGGGTGACAAAGCAAGACTCTGTTCTAATAAATAAATAAATAAATTTATTTCAAAGATGGCTCTTTTAAAAAGAACAAAATAAAAATAGAAAAACTGCAACAAGCTAACACTGTGAAAGTAAGACAGGGAAAGCCCAAATAGACAAAATTTGTCAACTGGGGAAACAGGCAAAAATAAAAGAATGACAGACTACTTTGGTCAACTCTGTAAAAATCAGTTTAAAAATTTGGAAATAGATAATTTTCTAAGGAAAAATAATTTAATAAAACTGATCACAGATGTTCAGCGCCCATAGCTGGTGAGTAGGGCACCGTCCACATACACTGAGGCTGGTGGGTTTGAGCCTGGCCTGGGCCTGCTAGACAACAAGGACAACTGCAACCAAAAAATAGCCAGGCGTTGTGGCGGGTGCCTGTGGTCCCAGTTACTTGGGAGGCTGAGGCAAGAGAATTGCTTAAGCCCAAGAGTTTAAAGTTGCTGTGAGCTGTGACACCACCGCACTCTACCCAAGGGAGACATAGTAAGACTATGTCACAAAAAAAAAAAACCAAAAAACTGATCACAGAATAGACTTTCTCCTAAGCAGACCAATATCCACAAAAGAAATAAAGTTAACAAAGAGCTATTACCATTCCCACCAAAACAGTCCCAGATCCAGATGGATTCCACAGAAGAATTCTACCTTTAAAGAAAAATAATCCTAATACTATATCATTTTTCCAGAGCACAGAAAAAAAGTATCCAAATTCTTTTTCTGAGTTTAGTACATATAACATTTTTAATCAATGGCTAAATACTATATAGAGAGAAATCTTCCTCCCTTCACAGTAGCTTCAAAGAAAATGAAATACCTTGGAATATACCTAACAAAGGATAAGAAGGATCTCTACAGGGAGAACTATGGAACCCTGAGAAAAAGAAACAGCAGAAAAAATTAATAAAGAAGAACAGGGTGGTACCTGTGGCTCCATGTGTAGGGTGCCGGCCCCATATACCAAGGGTGGTGGGTTTGAACCCGGCCACGGCCAAACTGCAACAAAAAAATAGCTGGGCATTGTGGCTGAAGCAAGAGAATTGCCTAAGCCCAGGAGTTGGAGGTTGCTGTGATGCCATGGCACTCTACCAAGGGCGATAAAGTCAGACTCTTATCTCTAAAAAAATAAAATAAAATAAATGGAAGAACATACCATGTTCATAGCTGGGAAGAATCAACATTGTTAAAATGTCCATACTATCCAAAGCAATCTACAGATTTAAAGCAATCCCCATTAAAACACCAAAACCACACTTTGAAGAACTCTAAAGAATAGTTCTTTGTTTCATATGGAACCACAAAAAAAAAAAAAAAAATAGCCTAAGCAATTCTAAACTAAAAACAAATCTGGAGGCATCAACACTACCAGATTTCAGGTGATACTACAAGTCTATATTGATCAAAATGGCATTCTGGCATAAAAAGAAACAAAGATCTATGGAACAAAATAAAAAATGCAAAGATAAAACCAGCCTCCTACTGCCATCTGATCTTCGATAAACTAAACAAAAGCATACACTTTTTTTTCTGGTTATTAGGCCTTTGTCAGATTTGTAACATGCAAACAGAAAAGACGCAAACAGGGAAAAGAATCCCTATTTAATGAATGATGCTGGGAACACGTTAGCCACATGTGAAAAACTGAAACTGGACCCCACCTCTCACCACTGACAAAAATTAACTCAGGCAAGATAGATAAAAGATTTTTTTTTTTTGAGACAGTCTCACTATGTCGCCCTCTGTAGAATGCCATGATGTCACAGCTCACAGCAACCTCAAACTCTTGGGCTTAAGAGATTCTCTTGCCTCAGCCTCCCAAGTAGATGGGACTACAGGCACCTGCCACAACGCCCGGATCTTTTTTTTGTTTAGTTGTCGTTGTTTAGCAGGTCCCAGGCTGTGTTCAAACCCACCAGCCTCCGTGTATGTGGTTGTACTGAGCGACAGGAAACAAGCCATGAATAAAAGATTTAAATCTAACACACTAAATGATAACAATTCTAGAAAAAAGTGTGGGAAAACTTTTTTTTTTTTTTTGGAGACAGAGTCTCACTATGTCACCCTGGGTAGAATGCCGTGTGTCACAGTTCACAGTAACCTCCAATTCTTGGGCTTAAGTGACAACGCTGGGCAATTTTTTGGTTGCAGTTGTCATTGTTGTTTTAGCAGGCCAGAGCCTTATTGAGCATTTTTCCTCAGCTTCGGAGTACATGGCCGGCGCCCTACTCACTGAGCTACAGGTGCCGAGCCAGGAAAAACTCTTGATGACCTAGGCCTGGGACATTTTATGAAGAAGACCCCATTGGCAATTGTAGCAACACCAAATAAATAACTGGGAACTGATGAAGCTAAAAAGCTTCTGCACAGCTGAGGGCACAACAGCTAAAGCAAACGGAAAACCTTCAGAATGGGAGAAGATATTCTGACAAATGTGACAAAGGCCTAACAACCCAAACCTACAGAGAACTCAAAGTAATAAACTAGAAAAGAGCAAACAACCCCATTTATCACTGGGCGAGCCTTTTGGCTAAGACCAACTGTCATTTCTCTCCTTAATAATTTTATAAATAAACCAACAGTGGTATTAGCCAACTCTGTCAGAGACTCAACTAATCTGCAAAGACTCAGCTAAGTCTAAAAAAATAAAGAACTGGCAAAAGCGTTACCACTTTAGTTAAAACCATCTATTAGTATACACAAGTAATTAAAACCGGAAGACAGAATGAAATTATTTAGGGAGAATGAATATAGACAGAAAAGAGCAGAAACTGAGTCCTAGGGTGCTCTCAAAACTCAGCTGTCAGGATGATAAAGAGGAACTAGCAAACAGCCCGAAAAAGAATAGCCAGAAAGGCAGTAAGAGATTTAAGAGAGTGATGTCCTGAAAGTCATGAAGGTTGATAGAAGAACCAGGGATTACTCACGGGTTTTTGCAACATAGACATCAGTGGGCACTTTCAGAAGAGCAGCTTACTGCAGGGGTGGTGAAAACCAATTGGAGTGGGTTCAAGAGTTCCCAGAGAAAGTGGGAACAACTCTCTCAAAAAGTTTTTCTTAAAGGCAAGGACAGAACTGAGATAGTAGCTGGGAAGTTAAGTGGACTAGAAGGTTTCTGTTTTTGTTTTTTTAAGGTAAGAAATAACATTTTTGCATCCTGATGTGAATAATCCAGAAAGGAGGGAAAAAAAATAATGATGCGAGAAAGGAAGGCATTCTACCCTCACTTCAAGCCAACAGTGAAAGACAACCCAGTGTCTAATAACAGGCACCTAGTTAAACAGAACAGAAGTCTATTCTAGATCTAGTCTAAGCAGCACTAAAATAGAATGGGAAAGCACTCCATGCTTTCCATGGAGAGATCCCTAAAATACATCACATAAAATAAGGTCTAGAGCAGTATGCTATCTGTTACGTAAGAAAGAAAATTAAGAAAATATTTATAATTTGTATTTGTTCTTCTAGAAAAAAATAAATGAGAGAAGTTACCTGCATGATGCATGAGAAGTAGGGAGAAAGGAGAATGGAGAAGAAAATAGCTGGAGGTAGGACAAAAGCACATGAGAAGCTTCATTCTACACTGTTCTATATTGTTACAATGTTAAAACCACATGTCCATATGACCTATCATCCTTTCCCACCAAACAACTACAGAGAAAGGAATTACAAAACTTCATAAGCAAAAGTTAGTCTATTAAATAATGCACTGAAGAAAGAGACACCGAGATTGTGTGCTATGCCTTCTTTCTCCAGCTTCTGCATCTACCTGCTCTCCATTTTCTACTTTTCCTTAACCGAGGTGCTGATCTCAGCCCTCTTCCAGTTTCACAAAGAAAACCACACAAAAAGCATTTGAGAACAATGGTGACCACCAAAAGATTCTTAAAGAACCAACGAAAGTTCTTTATATCCCATTAACTCACAACAAATAGTTGAGCAATTTTTAGGGCTATCAGTCCTCCAAGGTTCTTGGGGGTATGGGTGGTGACACTCCCACATCTCCCCAAATAAGGGAGAGATGTGGTTGGACATGTGGTTTTAACATTGTAACAATATAGAACAGTGTAGAATGAAGCTTCCTGTTACTTTCCAAGTTAATTCCCGTACTGACTCTGTATTCCAGCGGCTGTCATCAGATTCCCCTCTTAGCAGTTTATTCAGGGCAATTCTGTACCTTCAAACAAAACAAAGCCTCCTCCCTGACTACTCTCACCCACCAGTGAAAAACAGTTCTTAAAGATTGCTAAATAAGTACAAAGACACACCCCTGGTCACTGGTTGTCCTAGGCATCCCATTTAATAATGCTAGCAGCTAGCCACACCACCTGAAAACATTATTCCATAGGGACATTTACACAAATCCTTTCTTCATCCAAATATGGATTAAGTTAGACCATAAAGTACCTATTCTTTGGCTAGCTTTCATAAAAATCTGACAGAAGAGCTAAATATTGACCACATAGGTTGAAAGAGCTCACACTTTCTTACCACAAAGACAATGCATTTAAATTTAGTAAAAAGCCTTATAAGTGCAGAAAAAAAAAGTAACTAGCATTTATTTTACTTTCTATTGTCAGAACACAGGCTAGCCTCATTTAACTCATTATAATAACTCTCTGTAAGTACACTACCATTATCCATACCTGACAGATGAGAAAACTAAGGTCCAAAGAGTTTAAGTCCATGGTCATAAAACCAGAAGTAGATAAACTGGGATCTTATATAGGTAATCCCATTTAAAAGACAGGCTTTGAACCATTACAGTGCCTCCAGAATCTATCAAGGAATTCATCTAAAACTGAGACTTTAGCCTGGGCACAATGGTTCATGCCTGTAATCCTAGCACTTGGGAGGCCAAGGTGGGAGGATCACTATAGGACAGGAGTTTGAGACCAGCCTGAGCAACACCACAAGATACTGTCTCTACAAAAAATAGAAAAATTTACCCAGAGTGGTAGCACATGCATGTAGTCACGAGACTGAGGCAGGAGAATCTGCTGAGCCTAGGAGTTAGCAGTTACTGTGAGCTATGATGACATCACTATAATCTACCCCATGGGCTACACAATAAGACCCTGTCTAAAAAAAAAATTGAGGGGCAGCGCCTGTGGCTCAAAGGAGTAGGGAGCCAACCCCATATGCCGGAGGTGGCAGGTTCAAACCCAGCCCTGGCCAAAAACTGCAAAAAAAAAAAAAAAATTGAGATTTTACTATCCTTTCTTTGGTTTATATATTAAATATAGTATGCATTGTGCTTTCTCCCTAACTACCCTTCGCAGCTCTACTTTTCCTATTTAAATACTTGGGTTAATTTCACTATATTTGGTCTTTCTCCCTTTCTGATTTTGTACAGATTTTATTTTCCTTACGCTAGATTATGAGAGCTTTTTATAACTACTGATAATATTAATGCTTTGGCGGCCATATGTTTAAATAATTTCCTCAGTTTGCAATTTACCTTTCATTTTTATCCATTAATAGCTTGATCGTTTCTATCTTTGCTCCAGGTATAGAAAGGCCTCTCCTATCTAACTTGAATTCATATGTATTTTCTTCATATTTTATATGATTTCCTTTTGTGCATTAGAATCCATATAGGATTCATTTTAGAGAATGGTATAAAGTAAGATATGCCTTTATTTTTTCACCAAATACAATGCACTTGGGTCCATCTTATTTTCAGGAAATGATATAAATTCTTTCCTATTTGAAATGCCACTTTTCTATTAATGTCTTCATGTTTCTAAGTCTGTTTAGGGGCCAATATAGGCCACTGAGCTGTCTTTTTTTTTAAATAGAAACATAATTTTCATATAAAAACTTCAATAACTGATTATTCAAAATGATACTATGCTGTTAGCCAGTTGACTGATATTATCATTCCTTTGTACAAAGCTTAAAATATGAATCTTTAACTTTCATGCTATTTAGTCTCAATTATCCTCCGTAATCTAAAAACATATAAATTCTACTCACCTCAGAAAGACTGCTCATTTCAATGGCAGTTATCAAATTATTATTCATGAGAGCTTCTATTTCTATAAGCTTCTTATTCTGCATATGAAAAATAAAGAACCCTTTTAATCAGTTAAAACTTGGAGTTTATTATAATACCATGCACTTACGAAGGTCATCAGTGTGAGAAAATTTAGAAATTGAAATCATGTTGAGCTAAAAATCAAGATCACACTGAGCTATAAAGGTACTAGTGCATTTACAGTTCGGTCAAAATAGCCACAAGCAGACATACACACACAATTTGAATGCTTCTGACTATCAATTATAAATTTTCCCACAAACATTCTCCTGTCTTCTCAATAAAAGATCACATGCAGGAGAATATAGTTTGTCAGTCACAGGAATTTAACCCTCAAGTACAATAGGTCATTTTTTGCCTTTTAAGTTCTACTCATTTGGATCTAGATCTATAGTTGCAGCCTAGCTAAATCAGTAAGAAGTTGCAAGGAAAAGCAACACCTATAATACTAACTTCATTCTACTTGGTTTATGGCCAATGAAATGCTAAGATTTAAAAAAATACACTCTGTAATTCCCGTCCTGCTAATGCACTGAGAGAATTATGCTTATTTTTTAAAAACATGTCAACTTTTTGGCCCGAGGGACTGATTTCATGGAAGACAACTTTTCCATGGATGGGAGGAAAGCAGGATTAGATCCTCATAAGAAGCACACAACCTAGATCTCTTGCATACACAGTGTACAGGACGGTTCACGCTCCTATGAGAATTAATGCTAAATGCTGCCGCTGATGTGACAGGAGGCAGAACTCAGGCAGTAAGGCAAGTAATGGGAATGGCTATAAATACAGATGAAGCTCTGCTCATTTAGCAGCTGCTCACTCACCTTTTGGTGGATAGCCTGGGGCTTGGGGATCATAGTATTAATGTACCAAGCTTTGCTTATGATAAGCAAGAAAATGTTGATGAAGGCATTATACTGGTTTGTACAGCACACTTAAGATGTAAGACATCCATTTTATTACCCATCAACAGTTTATCCTTTAATATAGATTTACATGGCATACTGACTTTTAGTAATTTTTTACAATTAAAAAACATTTTTAAAGCTTGTATGAGAATACACCTAAAAGATTTAAGTTATAATTTAGAATTCAAAATCAATATAGCTTCCATACCAAGTTATTTAGTTTCAGGCGAAGAAATGTGTTCTCGAAATTTAGTTTCTCCACTTCTTTTTGCAATAGCATTTTTTCAGTTGTAATTCTTCGAGTATTCTCTTTTTCTCTACTAAGAGCCTGAGCTAATGCCCTGTTGTTGTGCTTTAAAGAGATTTTGAAAATAGACGAATTGTCTGCAAAAGATGTTTAAATAAGTTAATATCAAACTTATATTATTCCTTAATGAATTTTCATATTCCTTAGTAAAACTATTTTAGATAAAATGCATTTGACAGGTTTTAATTGGAGGCTAGAAAAGGAGAAAACAACAATACAAATGTAGTTTTGAAAAAAAACACACCCAGTGTATGCAGATGAAGAAAATAGGCTCAGCGCCTGTGGCTCAAGTGGCTAAGGTGCCAGCCACATATATCTGAGCTGGCGGGTTGGAAGCTAGCCCGGGCCTGCCAAACAACAATGATAGCTACAACCATAAAATAGCCGGGCATTGTGGCAGGCACCTGTAGTCCCAGCTATTTGGAAGGCAGAGGCAGGAGAATCGCTTGAGCCCAGGAGCTGGAGGTTGCTGTTGAGGTATGATGCCTTGGCACTCTACCCAAGGTGACAGCTTGAGGCTCTGTCTCAAAAAAAAGAGTTGTAATAGAGTGGCTCATGCCTGTAATCCCAGCTCTTTGGAGGCTAAGACAGGTAGATAGCCCGAGCTCACAGGTTTGAGACCAGCCTAAGGCAAGAGCCAGACCCCATCTCTAAAAAAAAAATAGCTAGGTGTTGTGGCAGGTGCCTGTAGTCCCAGATACTTGGGAGGCTGAGACAAGAGAACTGCTTGAGCACAAGAGTTTGAAGTTGCTGTGAGCTATGACTCCATGACACTCTACTAAGGGCAACATAGTGAGACTCAGTCTCAAAAGAAAAAAAAAATAGTTGTGAGGAATGCAGAAAGTGTATGAACAGTCAGGAATAAGAGGCCACAGCACAGACATAACATTCTAGACAATTAGGTCAGTCACAAAAACTAAATCTTGCTCTACCTTGCTTCCTATCTTTGAGAAATAGAATGAAGAAGCTGATTCTGCAGCTCTGAGTGGAAATGTCGCATAGGAATTCCTATGGGTAGCCGATCTATGAAAATTTTGAAGCCAGTTTCTGCAGCTCCAGAACTGAATGAATTAGTTAATAATCCCCAAGAACACTTCTTAAACTTTGCGTGAAAGGAGCATACCTACTGTAATGTTAGATCACCTAACCTTGTGGAACCTTCTACCTCCATCCAAAATACCCTGCCTCTTATTTCTAGGCATCTATTAATAATCTAAAGTTGACCTCTTCTCTTTAAAAGTACTATACCACTCTTGAAATGCTTTTCAGTTGGCAGCAAAGAAATTACATTGTGAATTCCTTGGTAAAGTTCACCTTAAATATAGTGTGTTCCTTTAGTATATTTAAAGCAAAATTATATTTTCATAATTTTGATTTAGATATCACTATGTAATAAACTAATGAATGAAACTATAGTATATGTAAAATAAGTTTTATAAAATGTAATAATATTTTTTTAAGTATGCAGGGAAAATTTTGGAATCTAAAAAACAGGGTCCAAAAAAGTCCTTTATTTCTGGCATAGAGTAGTTCCAGATAGCCACCCTTAGCATAGTAAACGGAAACAGAAGAGAACCCATTTAGGATTTCAAAAAAATAAAGGATAATAACATTTTCCTGTTGTACTCCTCAAACTCAGCATACTCCTTCATAAGAGGGTGTGTGTCATGGTCCTGCCAAAGGGAGCAGTGGTCCTACAGACCTGGGTAGGAGCAACATCATATTTTGATTTATAGACACTCAGGAGGTTTGATTATTTCATAAGGCACACACAATTATCCTTTGCAGGAGCTATGTCAGCAGGAAATGTTACTACAAGAATATCTCCCCATTCCTGCTAAGATGAGCATGAACCATTGAGGCAATTTTCAAAAGTAACGAAAATTTATCTTGGGGAGTTTTCCCACCTCCTTTCTTTTCCCTTCTGACATCTTAACTCCAGAATTCATGAAATTCCATTCGCAAAGAGGTCAGTGCCCTCAGGATGAGCAGTGGCTCTATAAAATCCCCCTCTATAGCACCCAGTCTAGGACAACCACGTTTAGGGTACCCATGATCCAGTTGCTACAGCACACTAGAGCAATCTAAATATAGTCTGCTAACTGTTTTCCACAAAAGTCATGTTTGTTTGTTTGCAATGTAGGAAGCAACGGTTTTGGGCCACCCTAACCTCACTGCTACAAATTCAGCTGTCACCACTGAGGGTAAATCATCAAAACCACACAACTAATACGAGTTGAGGAGATAGGAAGGATGAGAGAGAAAAAAAAAATTATCAATTAACAAAACACTCATTTTAGTAATTTTCTATACTTGATAAATTGAGGTAGTAAATGCAGTAGAACCTCTATAAGTTGACCACCCAAGGGACTGTAACAAACTGGTCAACATAAGGAGGTGGTCAACATACAGAACGTGGCCTGCTGTACTGGTATGTGCATAACCGATCAATGAAAATTAGGTCAGGCCAGGCGTGGTGGCTCACGCCTATAGTCCTAGTGCTGTGGGAGGCCAAGACGGGTGGATTGCCTGAGCTCAGAGTGTCGAGACCAAACCCCTTCTCTACCAAAAAAAGCCGGGTTTTGTGGAGGGCACCTGTAGTCCTAGCTACTTGGGAGGCGAGGGGCAAGAGAATCGTTAAAGGAAGAAAACAAAAAAAAATAAAAAAAAAGACTCCAAACTAAGATGAGTGAAAGCCAATTGAAATGGAAAGCAAAATGAAAGCAAAATAAAAAAAACAGGAAGAAACAGAGAGGGGAGGGGAAGAGAGGAAGGGAGGAAGGGAGGGAGGGAGGGAGGAAGGAAGGAAGGAAGGAAGGAAGGAATGAAGGAAGGAAGGAAGGAAGGAAGGACGGACAATGTAAGGACGGGATCAAAGTAAGGAGGTGGTTAACTATAGAGGTTTTAATGTATATTGTCCAGAGAAAAGTAAAGGTGTGAATGTACTTTAACAAAATTATTATTACTTACTTAGTATTTTTGTTTTAATTTTTGAAGCAAGAGAAACATTCAACTTAGCAGTCTTTGAATTTCTTTTGTCTTTCACATGTCTCTTAATTCCTGTGGAAAAAAGTGAGCCAGTTTCCATCGCTGGGCACTCCATCACTAAAATGAAAGAAAAAAGAAAGAAATCATAGTATTGAGAGAGATTAAAGATGGCGGCGGAGTAACAGCTTCCCTGCAACTGGGAACAGCCAGTCTGGGGAGACAAGACTCCAGGCATCTCTGGCTGGTGGGATCTGCCTATAATCATCCCTTTGAGGATACAGGGAACCAGCAAGGGACTTCTGAACCCCAAGAGGAGGACAAAAACAGTGGAAAACTGGCAAGTGGTTGTGTGTGTTCGATCGACCTAATCACACCGGCAACCGTAAGTACAAGCAGCAGTGAGACTGCAAACCGGAAAGGCCTTACCTGTGAACTGTTTCGGTGTTCTTGGACTTGGCACTCAGTTGAACTGCCTTGGGGAGAGCTTGAGCAGGAGTGTGGAGAACTTTGGGCATTGTCTGGGGCCCCAGACTGAGCCACTGAGCTGGGCGCAGGAAGCCATTGTGAAAGAACTGCCCCGGCAAGCTCTGCCCTCAGGGTCTCAGAGCAAGGATTGGGCGGGTCAAAGTAACCTACTGACTCAGCAGCCTAAAGGTGGGGACAGACCTGCCTTACAGCCTTAATCCTTAGGGGCAGAGTGAGACGGTTTTGGCACACAGGAGCCTTGGGCTATTGCCCTGGGTAGAGTGCCGTGACGTCACAGCTCATAGCAACCTCAAACTCCTGGGCTTGGCGCCGCCCAGACCTCCATAAGAGCTGTGCAGCAACCCCCGACCCATGACCCGCACCCACTGGGCCTCCACATTCCCTGACGAGGAACTGCGGGAGCCACGCAACCCTGCATCCTCCCTCCTGTGTCCTCTCAGCTTCCACTCTAGCCCATTCATCTGGACAGGGACTCTGGTAGCTGCTGCCCTTTGCAGCCCTCCCTGCCTCTGCGCAGACCTCTTCTCCTGGCCAGAGACTGCTGGAGCCTTGGGATCTCTGTGCCAAAGTCACTGGGCGCCTGGCACTCCCAGAACTGTGCACAACACCCCCAGCCCTGTTGCTGGATCCGGGTGTGTCACAAACCGGAGCTGCTTCTACAACCAGAACTCCCTAGCTAGAGCAGCCCCAGAGGAACTACGCAGGGTCACTCCCTACAAAGATCCAGCAACAATAGAGTGATCCCGTTGGGGTCTAATCTTGGAGAGACACCTCCCCAACTCTGAGAACAGCCAGAGGCAACGGTGAAAAACAATCATGAGGCGAAATCAACAGAAAAACTCTGGCAATATGAATAATCAGAGTAGATCAACTCCCCCAAGGATCAATGGGGCAGAAACAGCACAAGACCCCATGCACAAACAAATAGCTGAGATGTCAGAAATTGAATTCAGGATCTGGATAGCAAATAAGATCGAATTAGAATTCCAAAAGTTATCTCAAGAATTCAATGGATTCAAAGACAAAATGACCAAAGAATTTGACACATTGAGACAAGAAGTTGCATCCCTCAAAGATCTAAGAAACACAGTAGAATCCCTCAGTAACAGAATGGAGCAAGCAGAAGAAAGGATTTCTGACATTGAAGACAAAGCTTTCGAACGCTCCCAAACCCTCAAAAAAGAAGAGAAATGGAGAGCAAAAACAGACCACTCTCTCAGAGAGCTCTCGGATAATTTGAAGAAAACCAATATTTGTCTTATAGAGAGCCCTGAAAGTGACAAAGTGGCTTCACAAGGCATGGAGTCTCTTCTCCATGAGATTATGAAGGAGAACTTTCCAGACATGCCAAAAGATTCCGAAATTCAGATAGCAGACAGTTTCAGAACTCCAGCATGACTCAACCCAAATAAGACATCCCCCAGACACATCATAATCAATTTCACTAAAGTTAATATGAAGGAGAAAATTCTGAAAGCTGCCAGACGAAAGAAAACCATTACCTACAAGGGGAAGAATATCAGAATAACTACAGATCTCTCTGATGAAACCTTTCAACTTAGAAAAGGATGGTCATCGACTTTTAATCTCCTAAAACAAAATAACTTTCAACCCAGGATCCTGTACCCAGCTAAACTGAGCTTCATTTATGACGGAGAAATTAAATACTTCAACGACATTCACATGTTGAAGAAATTTGCCATAACTAAACCAGCTCTCCAGGACATTCTTACACCGATCCTCCATAAAGACCAGCATAATTCTCCACCACAAAAGTAAACCCACACAAAAAATTCTTGATCAAATTCCAACTTCCACAGTCACAAAAGGATTAAAAATGTCCACCAGTCTCTCGAAAGGCTTATCAATACTCTCAATTAATGTGAATGGTTTAAATTGTCCTCTAAAGAGGCATAGGTTGGAGGACTGGATACAAAAACTCAAGCCAGATATCTGCTGCATCCAAGAATCGCATCTTACATTAAAAGACAGATATAGACTCAAGGTGAAGGGATGCTCATCTATATTCCAGGCAAATGGAAAGCAGAAAAAAGCAGGCGTTGCAATCCTGTTCGCAGACACAATAAGGTTTAAACAAACCAAAATGATTAAGGATAAGGATGGACACTTCATATTTGTTAAAGGTAATACTCAATATGATGAGATCTCAATTATTAATATTTATGCACACAACCACAACGCACCTCAATTTATAAGAGAAACTCTAACAGACATGAGCAACTCGATTTCCTCCACTTCCATAGTAGTTGGAGATTTTAACACCCCTTTAGGAGTGCTGGATAGATCCTCCAAAAAGAAGCTAAGCAAAGAAATTTTAGATTTAAACTCAACCATTCAACATCTGGACTTAACAGATATCTACAGAACATTTCATCCCAAAAAAGCAATACACATTCTTCTCATCAGCGCACAGAACATACTCCAAAATCGACCACATCCTAGGCCACAAATCTATCCTCAGCAAATTTAAAAAAATAGAAATTATTCCTTGCATCTTCTCAGACCATCATGGAATAAAAGTTGAACTAGATAACAACAGGAACGTGCATACCCATACAAAAACATGGAAGCTAAACAACCTTATGCTGAAGGATACGTGGGTTATAGAAGAGATTAGGAAGGAAATCACGATATTTTTGGAACAAAACAACAGTCAAGACACGAATTACCAGAACCTCTGGGATACTGCAAAGGCAGTCCTAAGAGGGAAATTTATAGCACTGCAAGCCTTCCTCAAGAAAACAGAAAGAGAGGAAGTCAATAACTTAATGGAACATCTCAAGCAACTGGAGAAAGAAAAAGACTTCAACTCCAAACGCAGCAGAAGAAAAGAAATAACCAAAATCAGAGCAGAACCAAATGAAATTGAAAACAAAAGAATTATATAAAGATCAATAAATCCAAAAGCTGGTTTTTTGAAAAGATCAATAAAATAGATAAACCTTTGGCCAACCTAACCAGGAAAAAAAGAGTAAAATCTCTAATTTCGTCAATCAGAAATGGTAATGATGAAATAACAATAGACCCCTCAGAAATTCAAAAAATCCTTAACGAATACTACAAGAAACTCTACTCTCACCAATATGAAAATCTGAAAGAAATCAACCAATACCTGGAAGCACGCCACCTACCAAGACGTAGCCAGAACGAACTGGAAATGTTGAACAGGCCTATATCAAGTTCTGAAATAGCATCAACTATACAAAATCTCCCTAAAAAGAAAAGCCCAGGACCAGATGGCTTTACATCAGAATTCTACCAAACATTAAAAGAAGAACTAGTACCTATACTACTAAACCTCTTCCAAAATATAGAAAAAGAAGGAATATTACCCAGCACATTCTACAAAGCAAACATCACCTTGATCCCCAAACCAGGGAAAGACCCAACAAGAAAAGAAAATTATAGACCAATATCACTAATGAATATAGATGCTAAAATACTCAATAAGATCCTAACAAACAGAATCCAACAACACATCAAAAAAATTATACACCATGACCAAGTTGGATTTATCCCAGGGTTTCAAGGCTGGTTCAATATATGTAAATCTATAAATGTAATTCAACACATAAACAAACTTAAAAATAAAGACCATATGATTCTTTCCATTGATGCAGAAAAAGCTTTTGATAATATCCAGCATCCCTTCATGATCAGAACACTTAAGAAAATTGGTGGTAGAGGTGGAGCAAGATGGCAGCCGACTAACAGCTTCCTTGCATCTGGGCACCGTGAGTCTGGGGATATAGGACTACAGGCATATCTGGCTGGTGGGATCTGCCTATCATCACCCCTGAGAGGATACAGGGAGTCAGTGAGAGACTTCTGGACCCCAAGAGGAGGACTAAAACAGTGGAAAACTGGCAAGTGCTCGCGTGTGTTCAATCCGTCTAAACCCGCCCGCAACTGTAAGTTCAGTAGCAGCGAGACTGCAAACCAGAAAGGCCATACCTGTGAACTGTTTTGGTGTCTTTGGACTTGGCACTCAGCTGAACTGCCTTGGGGAGAGCCTGAGCAGGAGTGTGGAGAACTTTGGCCTTTGTCTAGGGCCCCAGTCTGAGATGCTGTGCCAGACGGAGGTAATAGTGTTTGGCTCTGGGTCACAGGCAGTCATTGTGAGCGATCTGCCCCGGCAAGCTCCGCCGTCACGGTCGCAGAGCTGGAATTGGGTGGGAACTGGTAACCCAGCGACCAAGTAGCCTAAGGGCAAGGTCTCAGCCGCCTTGCAGAGCCTAACCCTCGGGAACACAGTGAGACCGGTTTTGGCACAGAGGGAAAGTGGATAGCCACTTCAGCAGTGATTCCAGCAACAAGCACTTCCCTGAGAAAGTTTCTGCTCATCCACAGGCACGAGAACTTAAAGAGCAAAGAGGAAGTGAAAGGAAAATCAGGGCAAGGAAACAGATGAAAGAAATCACCCATGAGGAAAAATCAGCAGAAAACTCCAGGCAACATGAAGAACCAGTCCAGAACAACCCCGCCAAGGGACCATGAGGTAGCTACTGCAGAGGATTCCACCTATACAGAAATGTCAGGAATGACAGAAAGGGAATTTAGAATACACATGTTGAAAACAATGAAAGAAATGATGGAAACAATGAAGGAAACTGCTAATAAAGTGGAATATAACCAAAAGGAAATCCAAAAACAGAATCAAATCAGAGATGAAGGATATGAAGAATATAAAAAGGATATAGCAGAGCTGAAGGAAATGAAAAGTCAATCAGGGAACTTAAAGATGCAATGGAAAGTATCAGCAACAGGTTAGACCATGCAGAAGAAAGAATTTCAGAGGTAGAAGACAAAGTTCTTGAGATAACTCAGATAGTAAAAGAGGCAGAAAAGAAGAGAGAGAAAGCAGAACGCTCACTGTCAGAATTATGGGACTTTATGAAGTGTTCCAACATACGAGTTATAGGAATTCCAGAAGGGAAAGAAGAATGCCCCAGAGGAATGGAAGCCATACTAGAGAATATTATAAAAGAAAATTTCCCAAATATCACCAAAGATTCTGACACACTGCTTTCAGAGGGCTATCGGACCCCAGGTCGCCTCAACTCTAACCGAGCTTCTCAAAGACACATTGTGATGAACCTGTCCAAAGTCAAGACAAAAGAAAACATTCTGCAAGCTGCCAGGAGCAAGCGGCAGTTGACCTACAGGGGCAAATCCATCAGATTGACCACAGACTTCTCTAATGAAACTTTTCAAGCAAGAAGACAATGGTCATCTACCTTTAATCTACTTAAACAGAACAATTTCCAGCCCAGAATTCTGTACCCTGCTAAGTTAAGCTTCAAAATTGACGGAGAAATCAAATCATTTACGGATATACAAACATTGAGAAAATTCGCCACAACAAGACCAGCTCTACAGGAAATACTTCAACCTGTTCTGCACACTGACCACCACAATGGATCAGCAGCAAAGTAAGAACTCAGAAATTAAAGGACAGAACCTAACCTCCACACTGATGCAAAAGATAAAACTCAGCAATGGACTCTCACCAAATAAGACGAATAGAATACTACCACACTTATCAATTATCTCAATAAATGTTAATGGCTTGAATTCCCCACTGAAGAGACATAGATTGGTGGACTGGATTAAAAAACACAAGCCATCCATTTGCTGTCTGCAAGAAACACACCTGGCTTCAAAAGACAAATTCAAGCTCCGAGTCAAGGGTTGGAAGACAATTTTTCAGGCAAATGGAATTCAGAAGAAAAGAGGAGTTGCAATCTTATTTTCAGATACATGTGGATTTAAAGCAACTAAAGTCAAAAAAGACAAAGATGGTCACTTTATATTGGTCAAGGGAAAAATACAACAAGAAGACATTTCAATTCTAAACATCTATGCACCCAATTTAAATGCTCCCAGATTCTTGAAACAGACCTTACTCAGTCTGAGCAATATGATATCTGATAATACCACAATAACAGGGGACCTTAACACTCCTCTTACAGAGCTGGACAGATCCTCTAAACAGAAATTAAACAAGGATATAAGAGACTTAAATGAGACCCTAGAACAACTGTGCTTGATAGACGCGTATAGAACACTCCATCCCAAAGATAAAGAGTATACATTCTTCTCATCACCCAATGGAACATTCTCCAAAATTGATCATATCCTGGGACACAAAACAAATATCAACAGAATCAAAAGAATTCAAATGTTACCTTGTATCTTCTCAGACCATAAGGCACTAAAGGTGGAACTCAACTCTAACAAAAATGCTCGACCCCACCCAAAGGCATGGAAACTAAACAATCTTCTGTTGAATAACAGATGGGTGCAGGAAGAAAGAAAACAGGAAATCATTAACTTCCTTGAGCATAACAACAATGAAGACACCAGGTACCAAAACCTGTGGGATACTACAAAAGCAGTTTTGAGAGGAAAATTCATCGCTTTAGATGCCTACATTTGAAAAACAGAGAGCACATCAACGATCTCACAAGAGATCTTATGATATTGGAAAAAGAAGAACAATCTAAGCCTAAACTCAGTAGAAGAAAAGAAATATCCAAAATCAAATCAGAGATTAATGAAATTGAAAACAAAAGAATCATTCAGAAAATTAATGAAACAAGGAGTTGGTTTTTTTGAAAAAATAAATAAAATAGATAAACCATTGGCCAGACTAACGAGGAATAGAAAAGTAAAATCTCTAGTAACCTCAATCAGAAATGATAAAGGGGAAATAACAACTGATCCCACAGAGATACAAGAGATCATCTCTGAATACTACCAGAAACTCTATGCCCAGAAATTTGACAATGGGAAGGAAATGGATCAATATTTGGAATCACACCCTCTCCCTAGACTCAGCCAGGAAGAAATAGAGCTCCTGAACAGCCCAATTTCAAGCACTGAGATCAAAGAAACAATAAAAAAGCTTCCAACCAAAAAATGCCCTGGTCCAGATGGCCTCACTCCAGAATTCTATCAAACCTTCAAGGAAGAGCTTATTCCTGTACTGCAGAAAGTATTCCAAAACATTGAGGAAGAAGGAATCTTCCCCAACACATTCTATGAAGCAAACATCACCCTGATACCAAAACCAGGAAAAGACCCAACCAAAAAGGAGAATTTCAGACCAATCTCACTCATGAACATAGACGCAAAAATTCTCAACAAAATCCTAGCCAATAGATTACAGCTTATCATCAAAAAAGTCATTCATCATGATCAAGTAGGCTTCATCCCAGGGATGCAAGGCTGGTTTAACATACGCAAGTCTATAAACGTTATCCACCATATTAACAGAGGCAAAAATAAAGATGACATGATCCTCTCAATAGATGCCGAAAAAGCATTTGATAAAATCCAGCATCCTTTTCTAATTAGAACACTGAAGAGTATAGGCATAGGTGGCACATTTCTAAAACTGATTGAAGCTATCTATGACAAACCCACAGCCAATATTTTACTGAATGGAGTAAAACTGAAAGCTTTTCCTCTTAGAACTGGAACCAGACAAGGTTGTCCTCTGTCACCTTTACTATACAACGTAGTGCTGGAAGTTCTAGCCAATACAATTAGGCAAGACAAGGAAATAAAGGGAATCCAAATGGGAGCAGAGGAGGTCAAATTCTCCCTCTTTGCTGATGACATGATCTTATACTTAGAGAACCCCAAAGACTCAACCACAAGACTCCTAGAAGTCATCAAAAAATACAGTCATGTTTCAGGATATAAAATCAATGTCCACAAGTCAGTAGCCTTTGTGTACACCAATAACAGTCAAGATGAGAAGCTAATTAAGGACACAACTCCCTTCACCATAGTTTCAAAGAAAATGAAATACCTAGGAATATACCTAACGAAGGAGGTGAAGGACCTCTACAAAGAAAACTATGAACTCCTCAGAAAGGAAATAGCAGAGGATATTAACAAATGGAAGAACATACCATGCTCATGGATGGGAAGAATCAACATTGTTAAAATGTCTATACTTCCCAAAGCAATCTACCTATTCAATGCCATACCTATGAAAATACCAACATCGTACTTTCAAGATTTGGAAAAAATGATTCTGCGTTTTGTATGGAACCGGAAAAAACCCCATATAGCTAAGGCAGTTCTCTGTAACAAAAATAAAGCTGGGGGCATCAGCATACCAGATTTTAGTCTGTACTACAAAGCCATAGTGCTCAAGACAGCATGGTACTGGCACAAAAACAGAGACATAGACACTTGGAATCAAATTGAAAACCAAGAAATGAAACTAACATCTTACAATCTTACAACCACCTAATCTTCGATAAACCAAACAAGAACATACCTTGGGGGAAAGACTCCCTATTCAATAAATGGTGTTGGGAGAACTGGATGTCTACCTGTAAAAGATTGAAACTGGACCCACACCTGTCCCCACTCACAAAAATTGATTCAAGATGGATAAAGGACTTAAACTTAAGGCACGAAACAATAAAAATCCTCCAAGAAAGCATAGGAAAAACACTGGAAGATATTGGCCTGGGGAAAGACTTCATGAAGAAGACTGCCATGGCAATTGCAACAACAACAAAAATAAACAAATGGGACTTCATTAAACTGAAAAGCTTCTGTACAGCTAAGGAGACAATAACCAAAGCAAAGAGACAACCTACACAATGGGAAAGGATATTTGCATATTTTCAATCAGACAAAAGCTTGATAACTAGGATCTATAGAGAACTCAAATTAATCCACATGAAAAAAGCCAACAATCCCTTATATCAATGGGCAAGAGACATGAATAGAACTTTCTCTAAAGACGACAGACGAATGGCTAACAAACACATGAAAAAATGTTCATCATCTCTATATATTAGAGAAATGCAAATCAAAACAACCCTGAGATATCATCTAACCCCAGTGAGAATGGCCCACATCACAAAATCTCAAAACTGCAGATGCTGGCGTGGATGTGGAGAGAAGGGAACACTTTTACACTGCTGGTGGGACTGCAAACTAGTACAACCTTTCTGGAAGGAAGTATGGAGAAACCTCAAAGCACTCAAGCTAGACCTCCCATTTGATCCTGCAATCCCATTACTGGGCATCTACCCAGAAGGAAAGAAATCCTTTTATCATAAGGACACTTGTACTAGACTGTTTATTGCAGCTCAATTTACTATCGCCAAAATGTGGAAACAGCCTAAATGCCCACCAACCCAGGAATGGATTAACAAGGTGTGGTAGGGCGGCGCCTGTGGCTCAGTCGGTAGGGCGCCGGCCCCATATGCCGAGGGTGGCGGGTTCAAACCCGGCCCCGGCTAAACTGCAACCAAAAAATAGCCAGGCGTTGTGGCGGGCGCCTGTAGTCCCAGCTGCTCGGGAGGCTGAGGCAAGAGAATCGCTTAGGCCCAGGAGTTGGAGGTTGCCGTGAGCTGTGTGAGGCCACAGCACTCTACAGAGGGCCATAAAGTGAGACTCTGTCTCTACCAAAAAAAAAAAAAAAAAAATAACAAGCTGTGGTATATGTATACCATGGAATACTATTCAGCCATTAAGAAAAATGGAGACCTTACATCCTTTGTATTAACCTGGATGGAAGTGGAAGACATTATTCTTAGTAAAGCATCACAAGAATGGAGAAGCATGAATCCTATGTACTCAATTTTGATATGAGGACAATTAATGACAATTACGGTTATGGGGGGGGAAACAGAAAGAGGGAAGGAGGGAGGTGGGTTGGGCCTTGGTGTGTGTCACACTTTATGGGGGCAAGACATGATTGCAAGAGGGACTTTACCTAACAATTGCAATCAGTGTAACCTGGCTTATTGTACCCTCAATGAATCCCCAACAATAAAAATAAATAAATAAATAAAAGAAAAGAAAAGAAAATTGGTATAGAAGAGACATTTCTTAAACTAATAAAGGCCATCTACAGCAAACCCACAGCCAATATCATATTGAATGTAGTCAAATTGAAATCATTTCCACTTAGATCAGGAACCAGGCAAGGTTGCCCATTGTCTCCATTGCTCTTTAACATTGTAATGGAAGTTTTAGCCATTGCAATTAGGGAAGAAAAGGCGATCAAGGGTATCCACATAGGATCAGAAGAGATCAAACTTTCACTCTTCGCAGATGATATGATCGTATATCTGGAAAACGCTAGGGATTCTACTACAAAACTTTTAGAAGTGATTAAGGAATATAGCAATGTCTCAGGCTACAAAATCAACACCCATAAATCTGTAGCCTTCATATATACCAACAATAACCAAGCCGAAAGAACAGTCAAGGACTCTATTCCTTTCACAGTAGTGCCAAAGAAGATGAAATATTTGGGAGTATACCTAACAAAGGACGTGAACGATCTCTACAAAGAGAACTATGAAACTCTAAGAAAAGAAATAGCCGAAGATGTTAAAGATGGAAAAACATACCATGCTCATTGCTGGGAAGAATCAACATTGTTAAAATGTCCATACTGCCCAAAGCAATATATAATTTTAATGCAATTCCTATTAAAGCTCCATTGTCATACTTTAAAGATCTTGAAAAAATAATACTTCGTTTTATATGGAAGCAGAAAAAACCTCGAATAGCCAAACATTACTGAGCAATAAAAACAAAGCAGGAGGAATCACGCTACCAGACCTGAGCCTGTACTATAAATCCATAGTGTTCAAAACAGCATGGTATTGGCACAAAAGCAGAGAAGTAGATGTCTGGAACAGAACAGAGAACCAAGAGATGAATCCAGCTACTTACCATTATTTGATCTTTGACAACCAATTAAAAACATTCAGTGGGGAAAAGATTCCCTATTTAACAAATGGTGCTGGGTAAACTGGCTGGCAACCTGTTGAAGATTGAAACTGGACCCACACCTTTCACCATTAACTAAGATAGACTCTCACTGGATAAAAGATTTAAACTTAAGACATAAACTATAAAAATACTTGAAGAAAGTGCAGGGAAAACTCTTGAAGGAATGGGCCTGGGTGAATATTTTATGCGGAGGGCTCCCCAGGCAATTGAAGCAGTATCAGAAATACACTACTGGGACCTGATCAAACTAAAAAGCTTCTGCACAGCCAAGAACATACTGAGTAAAGCAAGCAGACAGTCCTCAGAATGGGAGAAAATATTGCAGGTTATACCTCCGATAAAGGTCTAATAACCAGAATCCACAAAGAACTCAAACGTATTAACAAGAAAAGAACACGTGACCCCATCTCAGGGTGGGCAAGGGACTTGAAGAGAAACTTCTCTAAAGAATTCCGACGCAAGATCTACAAACACATGAAAAAAAGCTCATCATCCTTAATCATCAGAGAAATGCAAATCAAAACTACTTTGAGATATCACCTAACCCCAGTAAGAGTAGCCCACATAACAAAATCCCAAAACCAGAGATGTTGGCGTGGATGTGGAGAAAAGGGCACACTTCTACGCTGCTGGTGGAAATGCACACTAATACGTTCTTTCTGGAAGGATGTTTGGAGAATACTTAGAGACCTAAAAATAGACCTGCCATTCGATCCTATAATTCCTTTACTAGGTCTATATCCAGAAGACCAAAAGTCACAATATAACAAAGACATCTGTACCAGAATGTTTATTGCAGCCCAATTCATAATTGCTAATCATGCAAGAAGCCGAAGTCCCCATCGACCCACGAATGAACTAGCAAATTGTGGTACATGTATACCATGGAATACTATGCAGCCTTAAAGAAAGATGGAGACTTTACCTCTTTCATGTTTTACATGGATGGAGCTGGAACATATTCTTCTTAACAAAGTATCTCAGGAATGGAAGAAAAAGTATCCAGTGTACTCAGCCCTACTATGAAGCTAAATTATAGCTTTCACATGAAGACTATAACCCAACTATAGCACAAGACTATGGGGAAAGGGCCAAGGAAGGGGAAGGGAGGGGGGAGGTTTTGGTGGAGGGAGCTGAATGGGTGGGGCCACATCTATGGTGCATCTTAGAATGGGTACAGGCAATTGCACTAATGTACACAGGTATGATTTAACAATAAAAAAAAGAAAGAAATCATAGTATTGATTAATGAAAAAAGGATAACTGATAAATGCATTCTAAAAAGTAACAATCAAGACTTAAGATAGACCAGCCAGTTAAACTGCTTACCTGAATGTGTTTCTGCAGAAATTTTTAAAAACCTGGCAATAGTAAAGCCATATCACAAGCTTTAAGGACACTGAAGTCCTTAAGGTCTCTGAAAATGGCTCTAACAAATTTTAGTGATGTGACGCATTTTCATAAGGCACAATTAATTATTAAAGCTTAGCTGTGAGTAGGGCTAAGAACTTAGTGGAATTTCTAAATGTTAACAAGAAATTGCATATAATTCTTTTTATTTATTTTACTTTGTAATTAATTTTTTTTGAGATAGCCTCAATCTTTTGCCCTGGGTAGAATGCCGTGTATCATAGCTCACAGAAACCTCAAGCTCATGAGCCTGAGTGAACTGCTTGTCTAAGCCTCCTGAGTAGCTGGGACTGCAGGCACCCAGCACAACATCCGGGTATTTTTACTATTTTTAGTAAAGATAGTCTCACCCTTGCTCAGGCTGGTCTGGAACTCTTGAGCTCAGGTATTCCACCCACCTTGCCCTCCCATAGTGCTAGGATTACAGACGTGAGCCACCATACCCAAGTGTGTAATTTTTTTTAAAGGACTATGGCAAAGAATCTCAGGCCAATGAAGTCACTGGAGAGTACTTCAAATGCAAGAAATGAACAAATAAAACTTTAGCCCATGGGCGGTGCCTGTGGCTCAAAGGAGTAGGGCGCTGGTTCCATATGCCAGAGGTGGCAGGTTCAAACCTAGCCCTGGCCAAAAACTGCAAAAAAAAAAAAAAGAAAGAAAAAACTTTAGCCCATGTTCTTGAAAAAAACAAAAACAAAAAAAGAGAGAGAGAGGGCGGCGCCTGTGGCTCAGTGAGTAGGGCGCCGGCCCCATATGCTGAGGGTGGCGGGTTCAAACCCAGCCCCGGCCAAACTGCAACAAAAAAATAGCCGGGCGTTGTGGTGGGCGCCTGTAGTCCCAGCTGCTTGGGAGGCTGAGGCAAGAGAATAGCCTAAGCCCAAGAGTTAGAGGTTGCTGTGAGCCGTGTGATGCCACGGCACTCTACCCGAGGGCGGTACAGTGAGACTCTGTCTCTGCAAAAAAAAAAAAAAAAAAAAGAGAGAGAGACTTAAGAATATACTTTTTATTTGATTCGTTATATTTTTTGAAATGGGGTCTTGCTATATTACCCAGGCTGGACACGAACTCCTGGCCTCAAGTGATCCCCACACCCTTCCACCTCAGCCTCCCAAGTGGCGGGGACGATAGCTGCAAAGCTACAATTTGTATATGTATATATATAACCCTTTGCATAAAATCTGAAAGCATGAATATCATCATTATATCATCATTATAACATCATTATATCAGTATAATCCCAAAAGGTAAATGACTATTTTTTCATTTGCACCTCTGTTAATCATCTCTATGCTAGGTGCTAGATATGGCACTAGGAACATATGACAGGATATGGTCTCTGCTCTCAGGGAACATCCAGTACAACCTGGGTACAGACATTGTTTTGATACAATGGAAGAAGTGTAACCTAGAGAGATACACAGAGTTTAATGGAAGTACAGAAAAGATCAGTGGGAAATCTTAAACTTATATAGCCTGTTAACAGATGCAGGAACGTGAAGATATTACTATGTTATAGTATCACAAGAATAATGGCTATAATACACAATGCATAGAAATAGTTAACTCTGCCTAGGCAGAGAAAAAAAAATTCAGAGAAAGTTTCACTAATAAGGTATGGTAGAAGCTCAGCCATGTCCTCTGGTAAGATCAACTTTCCAAAGTCTCTATTCCTCCTTCCCCGGGCAAGGCTCCTCCACTTCACCTGCACCTGCCAAATCCCCAATACTCAGCCTCTCTGCCACTACCTGCCTTGAGTCCACAGGACTATTCTGTGTTCTTCATGTCAAGTAGACTCGGGTCTTCTTCTCAGACTCAGGTCACTCCTCTATTTGTTGGTAATTTGATATCCTGGCTCACTGTTATTTTCTCTGAGAACACTGAGGCAATCATTAAAGAACATTCCCCAAACTCCCATTATAATCACCTACCTACACATATGTCTACTCTCCTATGTTCCTATATGAGGCCAAGTTTTCCATACTTGATAAGGATTCCCAGTATGGGATCCCACCTCTTCCTGCCTCCTCAAAGATATCACTCCAACAGTTCTCTCCTCTACATCATCAACTTTTTCCTCCTCCACTGGATCATTCTCATCAACATCCAAACATATTCCATTTTCCCTCACCTTGTAGAACCCTCTTTGGTTCCCACTTTACCCTTAGGCTACCACTCCAATTCTCCAGACTTTTACAGAATAATTCCTTGAAAGAACTGTCTATACTCAACTTCCAATTCTCCCTACTTTAATCAGTCTTTCACTCCGACTACTTCACCAAAAACACTTTTGCAAGGCCTCTAAGCCTCTCCACACTGCTAAACCTAACGGTCAATTCTCAGAAGTCTTCTAACTTCATCAGCAGCATTAGACATGGTTAATTTCTCCTTCTTCCTCAAAAAATGATCCTTCTGTGGCTTCCAGACATCACACTACCTAACTACCTGCTCCTTCTCAGTCTCTTTGACAGCTTCTTCCACCCTACAACACGTCCTCTCCTTACACCTCCTCTCTTTATCTACACTTCTCCCTTTAGTCATTTCAGTTTCATGGCTTAAAACACCTGTTTGGACTTCTTCCCTGGATTCACATTGTCCAACTTTCCACTCCACAATTCCACTTGCATGACTAAAATAAATGCATTAGATTCAACCTGCTTCACTCCGAGCCTTCCCCATTTCAGTTAATGACAAATCCATCCCTCCAGTTACTTAGGACAAAAACCTCTCTCACATCCCAATTTACTGTCAACAATATACAGTGTGTCCATAAAGTTTGTGTGCAGTTTAAAATAGTTTACTATTGTATAATTATATATTATGAATTATAATTATTTAAACATAGTTTAAATGTTATTTAAAATAGCTTAATATTTTATATTACATAATTTTATATTATAAATATTTATTTATAATATGACCTCAGTATGTCCACTACTACCAACCTAGTCCAAGGCACTATCATGCTGTCAACAGAAAAGACAACAAATCCTGTAAAATAATTTAAAGAGGTTTATTCTGAGCCCAATTTAAGAACTATGGTCTGGCGCTGCACCCAAGAAGTCTCGAGCAAGTGAACTTTTGGTAGTTGGGTTAGTTCAGCTTTCTACATTTCCGGGAGGGAGGAATTTCACATGAAATCGTAAATCAATACATAGAAAGAACACATTGGTTTGGCCAGAAAAGGTATGACATCTCAAGGGAAGGGAGGAGATTAGAGGTTATAGGTGGATATAAAGCTTCTTCAAATTGTAATTGGCTAAAGTAATGAAGCTTTGTCTAAAGGCCTGGATTTTTTTCTTTTTTTTTGAAACAAAGTCTCACTATGTCACTCTCAGTAGTTGCATCATAGCTCACAGCAACCTCAAACTCTTGGGCTTAAGCAATTCTCTTGCCTCAGCCTCCCAAGTAGCTGGGACTACAGGCACCCACAACTCCTGGCTATTTTTTGTTGTAATTGTCATTGTTGTTTAGCAGGCCCAGGCCCGTGTGGCTCAGGCCTGGCTCAGGCCGTAACTAGGCACCAAGCCAGGCCTGGATTTTTTTAAGTTAAAATTGTTAAACAGAGACTAGCTACTGGCCCTATAGGCCATATATTTGTTATGTAAATTGAGGACCTGAAGATTTGTCTTAGGACATTAATGAGTTACAAAGGATGTCTCCAAGAACGGGAGGTGGGTGGTGGTGCTAAGGCCTGTCTGACCTCCCTTCTCAAGGCTAGCAACTTAGTTTTAGGGTATCCCCTTGGCCAAGCTGCTAGAGAGTGGGCGGGAGAGCGTTAAATTTACTTCAGTTCAAAGCTTTTATTTCTCTATCTGAAATTTTCTAAAACCCTGTGTCTCCCAGTTTCCACTGCTAAAGCTTTGCGATATTTCCCACTTCTCTCCAACATGATCCAGAAGTCTCTCCACCATCTGCTCTTCTTCCCATTTCTCTAATTTGAACCCCTCCTTTCTCTCTCCCTCATTCCCCTCACATGACAACGGCCACCAAGATCTAACTGTTCTGGGCACATGCCAGGCATTATTCAGCCCCCTGTCCTTTGTATTGGTAATTCTCTATTTACAACAAATATTCCCTGTTCAGAATCATCTTCTTCCAGATGCACAATTGGCTCATTAACTCTCCTTTAAATCTTCGTTGAAAAGTTACCTTCTTGGTAAAGCCATTTAAAACTATAGCTCCTTTCTCTGTCATGTCTGGTCACTCATACATTTTTCTAATTTTTTTCAATAGTATTTAACTTACTAACATACTACAGAATTTAATTCCTGGCTGCCTTCCTGAATTAGAATTTAAGTTCCATGATGTCATGGATTTTTATCTTTTATCAGTAAATAAATACTGATATATATAACCCAGCTCTTAAAACAGTGCCTGACAAGTGATATGAAAGAGAAAGTATTTGTTGAATGAATAAATAATTCTTTTTTTTTTTTTTTTTTGAGACAGAGTCTTGCTTTGTTGCCCTCGGTGGCAGAGTGCTGCTGTGGCATCACAGCTCACAGCAACCTCAAACTCCTGGGCTCAAATGATTCTCTTGCCTCATCCTCCAAAGTAGTTGGGACTACAGGTGCCCACCACAACACCCAGCTATTTTTACAGGAAGGGTCTCACTTTTTCTCAGGCTGGTCTTGAACCTGTGAGCTCAAGCAATCCACCCACCTTGGCCTCCCAGAGTACTAAGAACTATAGGCATGAGCCACCAAGCCAGGCCTTGAATAAATAATTCTTAAAAACTAAGAACTTCTCAGGCATCAAGATTAGGAAGGGTATTCCATGAACAAAGAAGAGGATGTGTAAATACAAGAAAACTGAATGTTAAGAAAATTCAAGAGGTCCCTGATGCTAGAATGTCATTACCTTACTTCTCTGTTTCACTTTATCTCAAAATTCCTTTGGAGCTGTCTATACTTACTGTCTCCAATTCATCTCCTCCCAGTCTCTCTGTTCCACTAAAAAGAAATTTTTGCCAATAACTTTATAGAAACTGTTCATTAAGGTCACTAAACTACCTTTTTGTTAAATCAAATGCAGTCAATGGCCAGTTTTCCTTTTACTAGATTTGTGAACAGCATTTAATGTCAGATCATTCCCTCTATTTGAAACAGTTTCTTCACTTAGCTTCCAAAACAACACATTCTTCTGGGTTTGCTGCTGTCGTGCTGACAGTTCCTCTCAGTATCTTTTTGGTTATTCTTCATCTATCTAACCCTTTACACTTGGGGCACCCCAGATCTCAGTCCTTGACCTTCATCTCTTTTCTATCTATATTCCTTGGGGCTGTCACCAGCTTTCTGGCTTTTAAATGTGAATGCTAATGACTCTCAAATTTATATTTTCAATCCAAATTTCTCACTTGAACTCTCGAATTATTCATTCAACTCTCTACTCCTCATCTTCAACTTGGATGTCTACTATGCATCTCAAATTTATGTCCTAAACTCCCCCCCATCCCAAACCTGCTCCACCGTGTCCTCTCCATCTCACTTAATGACAACTCCATCCTTCCAGTTGCTCAGGTCAGAAATTTCTCATTCTTTCACATCCCACATTTGCTCTCTCATCAATCCTGCTGGCCCAGCTTTCCCAACACGTCCATGTGGTACACTTAGCACTATTTCTCTAAGTTGCCATTCTCTCTTGTGTACATTACTGCTGTAGCTATCTAAATGATGTTCCTGCTTCCATTTTCTCCCCCACAATCTGTTCTCAACCTAGCAACCACAACGATCCTCCTAAACCTTAAGTAAACTCATGTCATCCCTCAGTCTTTACAATGGCCTATAAAGTACTACACAATTTGCCACTCGTCCCCTTCCCAATTCCCCATCAGCGCACATTTCTGATTTTTCACTGCTCTTGCTCTGGCTTCCTAAGGTCCAGTCACACTGGCCACCTTGACAGGCTCATAGTGCAGAACCTTTGTATGCCTTTTTTCCTTTGTATCACTTCTTCCTTCAAATGACCACAGGGCTTGCTCACTTCCTTCAAGTCCTTGCTTAAATTTCACTTTCTTAGTGAGCCTTCTCAGTCCAAACTATTCAAAACTACACACCTGCTCCCCATTTCCCTCTCCTGTTTTATTTTTCCCTATAAATTTATCAACATCTAACATAAAATTAAATAATTTTCTTATTTATTATCTGTTTTATCCTATTAAAATGCAAGTTCAACAGGGGCATGGACTTTTGCCACATTTGCTTCTTATCTTTGTGCCTCTGTCACATAGCAGCTACTATATAAACTTTTGTTGAAGAAGTGACTATGGATGAATAGAAGAACTTTACAGTAGTAAAAATGGGTATCCTTTGAAAGTATTGAGTAGATGTTGGAAGATGTCAGGCAAATAATGGAAAGATGGTTTTAGAAAAAAAATGCTGCAGTGGGGAAAACGTTGAACTAAGAACCTTTCAACATTAAGGCTCGAAGGTTCTTCTATAAGTTTTGCCAAAAAGGAATTTTAAAATCAAAGATTACCATCTATTCCACAAATAGTGGAACATAGGAACAAAAAGAAACACCATTTCACACATCTAAAGGAAATCCTCACACAGAAATTTAGTCCATCTCCCAAGAATACAGTCACAAATATCAAATCTCATTTTACTAATTAGGAAATCACAGCTGAACTTTCCTCCCCAATAAGCTGGTTGGTACACAGTTCCCTAACTTAATAAATGGCGCTATCAATCACCCATCCAAATGTTCATGCCACAAACCAGAGAATTTTCCCTAACATTGCCAATCACTCCTCATATTAATGACCTCACCAAGTGGCACTTATGGAGCCAGAACCAGGACTTCAGAGTACCCTTCCGGGGTGACTTACCATATAGACACCAAGCCATTATACATAGCAGTTATAACTGTGTGGGAGCCATGCAGACAAGGCATTATAGATGGTAGCTATCACGGTGTTGGAGCACCAACACTTTCTAGTTATGTGATCCTAACATCTCTAAATATCCATTTTCAAATTTATAAAATGACAGAAAATAAGGACATCTCCTTGTAGGGACTAAATGATCCAATGTATGTACAGTGACCTAGAATATAGCACTCAATATCACCTATTTATTACTACTCTGTAGCTCTTGTCCAGCTGTCTCTAAATATTAAATAAGTACCACCTTCAATTCTCCTAAATTAAATCCCTCATCTAGAAAAATCTTCGTCCCTATACTTTTCCAAAATCCTACCTGTACATCAAGAAGATCTAAAGTTCTAAGTTCTCCCCCCGTCTTCCATCACCCCTTCGTCATCAACCAGTCCCTCTAAAAAATGAGCAATCCAAAGGAGAGGGCCCCCTCATGAGCTTCAGCAAGCAATCTCTAACATTCATTCCCAGATATTTATTGACCGTTTATAATGAGTTGGAAACTACTCTAGAACCAGAGAGTAGAATAGTCAAGACAGAAATCCTTTCCCTGAAGGAACCGACCTTCTAATCAGAGGCTCGCCCCCGCCTGGCCCAGTCCGGTGTTCAAATCGCGGAGGCAGGAGGCAGCAACTCAGATCAAAACAGAAACTCCGCCAACCCCTCGGAGCGCGAGAAGGGGAGGCGGTCCGGGAGCCGGGAGAGGGAAGGGCAGACGGGGGACGACCAAGGCGGACAAAGCCGAGAGGTCTAGTTCAAGAAAGGCAGCGGTCCTCACAGACAGGGAGTGGCCACACCAAATGTCGCAGGTCACCGACTTACCCCTATCTGGGCGTGGGGCACCCCCACTTAGCTCCGGGAGCTCAGCGCAGAGCCCACGCCGGGGCTCAGGTTTAAACTCTGCAGCCGTTAGCGGTTGGAACATCAGCCAATCAGATCCCTAGAAGGTGGCGCAAAGGAACATGGTTATCAGGAAGTGGGAGATGGAAGGGGCGGACCTCGGCTGCGAGCGCTGAGGGGGCGTGGTCAGGCGCGTCAGGGGTGGCACCGCGTGGGAAAAAGGGACCTAGAGCTGTTGGTGGCAGCTGTCTCCTGAAGCCTTGATGACAACGAAACCGCGCCTCTAAAGAAACTGCCTTTATCAATCAGATGTCTAAAAGACTTAACTTCCACCTTAAGTCTTTGGAAGATTTATGTTTATTGTGTTTATGACATTGCTGTTAGTCTGCCCGCCCACATCTCGTTATTTCTTCTAATATAAAATCCTGTGTTCCAGTTGTGATGCCAGCACTTAAATTAAGTTTTCACTTAAAAGCCCTCCTCATTTTTCTTTTAACTTTCGGAGTGAAAAGCGGAAGTGACATTTTGTTGCAAACTCTGCATTTCATTAGTATTTAGTATAAGGAAATACTAGAAAAATAATTAACTTATCGTTTTTCAATAAGGATTAAAATGGCTCAGTCTGCTTTCTTTCACTTGCTAGCAGCACCCCCCAACCGCCACCCCTGTGGATTTCTCTTTTCACAAGCCATTGAGGAACCCTACAGACTACAAGAAAATGTAAATTCTCTTTACTTCCCCAGCTCCTTTGTCTTTTAGATTTGTTCCTTTAAGCTTCAACTGCTTCCTGAGAGTACCTGTAGGATGAACAAGCAGGCCTTAAGGACTGGAAACACCTGGAAAGACGTCTGTCTGCAACCTTGCCTGAGGAAAAAAATGGACATGGCATTCACACTCACAATACCTTGTGATTTTGGCTGCAATTGCTTTTTTGTATTTTTCCCCCTTAAATTTATCTACGCACTGGACTTCAGTGCTGGAATTCTTCCTTTCTTTCTTTTGGAATGTCATGCGGTTGGTTCTCTAGCTCCTTTAACCCTCTTCCTTCCATCTTTTCTCTTGCTCCCGGCTCTTTTTCTCTCTCTTTTTTTTTTTTTGAGACAGAGTCTCACTTTGTTGCCCTTTGTAGAGTGTGTGATGTCATAGCTCACAGCAACCTTAAACTCTTGGGCTCAAGTGATTCTGTTGCCTCAGCCTCCAGAGTAGCTGGGACTACAGGCGACCTCCACAACGCCCTGTTGTGTTTAGAGGTGGGGACTCACGGTGGCTTAGGCTGGTCTCGAACCTGCAAGCTCAGGCAATCCACCTTCCTCGGCCTCCCAGAATGCTAGGATTATAGGCATGAGCCACCTGGCCTGCTCTCTCTCGTTCTGATCTATTCCCGCCTCCGCGCTCTCTCTCTCTTTCTAGTATAAAATAAACTTATACTTTTATATCGTCATCTTGGCCTAGAGAAATTCTTTTCTGTTACCTGCTCAGCATTAGCTGAGCAACTGAGCTTTCCAAGGCCTATCATTTATGTCTTGTACTAGTGGTCTGTCTTAGCTGAATAGAATGGCATTTTCCATTAGAGACAACTTCATTTTAAAAATGTAATATTTACAACCATTTGGGGCCAGAAGGTTGGGGCAGAGTTTCTTTTAAAACTGTCCTTGTGTAAGCATTCGGTCTGTTCAGGCCAGTAGGTCAGGCTGGTTTTGACCAGCTTGTTTTTGCCCAGAGATGGATTCTTGTGATGAGGCTGATTTCTGAGTCCACTTAGGCCTACAAAATGGGGGATCCCTGTTCAGCCTTGAGCCGGGGAACCTGTATCACTTACACTCCCCGGTTTGTCCAGAGAAGACAAAATAAGCAACACCCCACCACAGATCATGCCCAAGGACTCACTGAGCAGCCTATTGCCAACATCTGACCTGCACCCAATGCTGAAAAAATGACCACTATTAACCCCTACCTTATTATATTGCTAAAATTCCCACTCTGGGAGAGATTTATCCACAATTTTGATTATGGAATGTTTGTACTAGAGTGATTTTTCACTGTGCTTGCCTGCTCTGCACTCCACCCTAAATAAACAATGATGTTCACACCCCTCATGCATTATTCATTTAATCTCCAGGAAAACTTCTGACCCTGTTTGTTGGGGAGGCAGATTTAAGACAGTTCCTACCACCCACACCTGTGCAGCTGTTACCAGACAAGAGGATTGGGCTGCCTGTCACCGTCAGCCAGTACGCAGAGACGAGGATAGATCCACCAAACTTTGTCAGAAGGCTAGTGATTCTAGAGGACAGTGAGAGTAGCTTCTCCAAGATGTTCTGTTCTTCCATTTTCAAAATCATAGTTTTATACAGGATAGCCATAAATTGCACTTGAACTTTAGGGCCACCCTATACATAAAAGTTCAAAGCAAAGACCACATTAACCCTTATTTTAAATGATAATCAGCATAACTCCGTGACCTATTGCAACATTCCACTTCAAAAGTTAATCTCTTAAATCAATCCTCCTAAACTACTCAAAACAGGCATCTAAATTTACAAAGCAATAAGAACAGAGACTGGAGATAAAGGTGACTAAGGACCTAACGCCAACAGACTAGCTGTGTCATTTTGGCCCTGGCCTTTCTGACTCCATCTTATTCTCGCTACATGTGCTTTCACAACAAGCAACTGTGAACCTCCCGTGGGTTTATTTTTTATTATTTTTTTTTTTTGTAGAGACAGAGTCTCACTTTATGGCCCTCAGTAGAGTGCCGTGGCCTCACACAGCTCACAGCAACCTCCAGCTCCTGGGCTTAAGCGATTCTCTTGCCTCAGCCTCCCGAGCAGCTGGGACTACAGGCGCCCGCCACAACGCCCGGCTATTTTTTTGTTGCAGTTCGGCCGGGGCCGGGTCTGAACCCGCCACCCTCGGCATATGGGGCCGGCGCCCTACCGACTGAGCCACAGGCGGTGGGTTCCCCCCCCCCGTGGGTTTATTAACAGAATCACAACTTTCCATTTTACTTTAGAGAATCTAGACAAATGATTCAAAACACTTGTTTCCTAGTTAAGACCTCTTAGTCCCAGATATTTCAAGACTAGCCTCCAAACACATCTGGTTACATGAATCTTGTGTAGGGAGAAAAGTATTTACTGATTGGCCAGCTGTTTAAATTACATCATAAAATAAAAATTACAATAGTAGTGGTTTAGAATATAACATACTGGTTACAGACATTTCTGATTACCTAGGAGTTAACCAGCCCTATATCCTACATCTTGTTTACCCAGCCGGACACATTAAATGCTCAATGTGTGTTATATGTTCCTTTAAATGAACCTTGTAATGGCTGTGCCATGTAATGGTTATTTAATCTTGACCAAACCACTTAACCTCTCTGGGCTTCTGTTTCCTCATTTGTAAAATGTAGGTTAATAACAACATCTAATATATTTTTATGATGGCTGTAATCAGCAGACCCTTTTGTTCAAACACATTAATATTGCTTTCTTCCCAACTGACTCGTTTTGTACCTACAGCTTCAAAACCAAACAAGTAGAAAAGGAAGACAGGAAAGTCAGAGGGAAAGGAGAGAGTAAGGAGTATATCAAGACGTGAATATCAGCATCATAAAAAGTGATATCTTTATATCTTTATATCTCAGAGCAGTTAAAAGGACATAGCTGCTTCATTTATTGTAAAAAAATAATTCTCACGTAAATTGGATTTGATTTTGACTAAAGTACATTACTTAAACAATAATTTTTACTTCAACTTGTTAATATGTTGTTTAGGATACTCCATCCTCATTTATAAGTGAATTATGTTTGTAATTTCCCCTTTATAATACTTTTTCCAATTTTAATATCAGGTGTATCCAGATTAAGTAGAATGATTTTAAAGTATTTCTTCTTTTTCTATTGTCTGTAAGATTTGGCATGATCTGTTCTTTGAAATTATCTTTTATTTTTATTTATAAATATTAGCTGTCTATTCTTCGGTAGTTTGGGGAAAAAATAAGAAGTTAATTGATGACTCCATACTGAACCTCAGAGTCAAAGCATTCTATAATAGACATACTCCTATTTGACAATGTGAATGTTACTTTCTTTGCATTACTTTTATTGTTATTATTGCTTAATACTTCGTTGCAGCAATCATCTGATCTCTTTTCTGAATGTATTTGTCTTCATTCGTTCTTTGCAAGGTTTTTGTTTCTGGTCCCTATCTTAAACGTTGTTATTGTTGTTAAATTTTGAGCCTTTTTAATTTTGTGAAGGCAAAAAGTGGAAGCCTAATGGACACATGTATATGTGAAAATAAAAAAAAAAAAACTCCCGAAAATGTAAATTCTTATCATATAAAATCACAAACCTAAACAGTACAATTAATTGGGCTGAATTTAATCTGATATCAGCTGACTTTTCAGTCATTTGCCTTTGCCTGTTGGTATAATGGAATAGAAGCAGAAACCCGGGATTAGGAGTCTGGAGATAAAGTTAGCTACGGCTCAGCTATTACTGGCGTATTCCTTGTTGCAAGTTCCTTATCTATAAAACAAGCCAATTAAATTAAATGAGCTCACAATTCTATTATGATACTCTCCTGCACAAGGCACTGATTTATTCCTCTTTCTCTGTTTTTCTTTATTCTTATAGTCATTAATTGCCTAATATTTTCTACCTAAACGTAGATTCTAGTGAATTAGAATTTGATTGCCCAGATCCACACTGAAAAGGAGAAAGGAAGGAAAAAAAGTCCTTTTTAACACACCAACCTTGCTAAAAGAAAAATCATCCAAGAACAGTCCCTGAGCATGAACTAGGTAAAAGACACTGCAAATCAATAAACCAATAAAACAAAGTAGAAATAGTATACTTCCATTTTATTTAACCATCTGATCTGAGCATCTGTACTCCATCTGGCAAGTTGAATTGCACAAGAAAAATTAACCCGGGGTGATAGAAACATACAAGGACAATTGTGTGGTTTAAAGCATTTCTGGGAAAGATAGAGATAAAAGCTTGGACACCAAGGGGGTCTTGGCAGCAGACACGGACCTAGCCACACTCATACTACCACAACAGCTCTGAGGATGCTTATCTTACGCAGCCAACAGTGGCACTAGATGCTGCCAATGGGACCACTGCTGCCACTGCCACTGGAAAGAGTGGGAGTGGTATGCTACAGTCCCCCATACCTGCAGCTTGGCATTACTCACTCCTGTTGCTGGACCTGACTTGGATGTGTCTCACGGTCAGGCCTGAATCTTATGCTACAAGGGACAGAGCTAGCTGCTCCCTAGCTGCAAGGGAGTCCTGGACAGCTTGTATCTGGCTTTTCTTTTTTTTGACTTCTTAGTGAGAGACAATCTCTGCCTGGGCCTCTTGAGAAAGTGGGAAAAGTGGTTTGTTATCTCTCACTTCAGTTTTTTTGTTTTGTTTTGTTTTGTTTAGGCAAATGCAACAATCTTTCTATAACACACTAACAGGGATTCTTTGTAAAAAAAAATACAGCAACATTTCTTTTAATAAAAACTGTTGTACATATTTAAAGTAACATGATATTGTAAGATACATTTATAGTAAAATGGTTATGAAAGTAAGAAATTATAACATCCTTAGCCGGGCGTTGTGGCGGGCGCCTGTAGTCCCAGCTACTCGGGAGGCTGAGGCAGGAGAATCGACTAAGCCCAGGAATTGGAGGTTGCTGTGAGCTGTGTGAGGCCACGGCACTCTACTGAGGGCCATAAAGTGAAACTCTGTCTCTACAAAAAAAAAAAGAAAGAAATTATAACATCTTTATCATCTTATGTAGTCGTCCCTTTTCCCTGCTGTGGCAAAAGCAGCTATAATCTACTTATCAACAAAAAAATCCTGAATATAATACATTATCATTAACCAGAGTCCTCGTGTTGCACATTAGACTTTTGGATGCCTTCCTTCTACATATTTGTTATTTTATACTCTTTGACCTGTGCCTTGTCTTTCCTCCGCAGGCCCCACCATCCAGGGCTCTAAGAGGTTTGCACAATGATGACATCCCCTGATAGCACATTGCTCAGAATGTGTCCCCCTAGTGAAGAAAACCCGACCGTATATCCATCAGATCTATTAATGGACACTTAGAGCTAAAGTGCCTATTCCACTTAGATGTATCTTTATTCTCCTTACTTTCTATGACTACTGAATCTGTTTTGTACTGAAGTGGTGTATACGAAAATTTTGTTACTAGGGTGTTTCTATCAATGTTTCTTTGAAAGCCCTATAGTTTTGCTTTATAAAGCTTATTGCTGAGTTATTTGATGAATAGAACTCATAATTGTTACATATCCATTATGAATCGTGGCATTAAAATATATCCTCCCTGTCTCATTTAATACATTTTGGTTTAAATTCTACTTTGATATCAGGATCACAACCTCTGCTTTTATTTTTTTTGTTTCTATTTGTCTAGTATACCATTGTCCACCCCTTTAGACATTCTGAATCACTTTGTTTTAATCATGTCTCTTCATTTCAGCATCTTGTTTCGTGAACAAAATTGGAAATCTTTTCCTGCTAATGGATAAGGTAAACCCATTCATATTTATTAATGTGACATATATTTAGTGTCAACAATACTTTATGTTACAATTATTTTGTATAGTAATCTTAATATTATGTTCTGTTTGCTGTTACTTTCTGTACCTGATGCATTTTCTTTGCTCTTCTATTTTTTTATTTTTGTATTCATAAAGCTTGTATTTTATTCCACTGGTTACCTGTGTACTATACGTTTTTAAAAGAACCTTAGTTGCTTATTTCTTACTTAACCTTCTATTATATGATTTGTTAATTTTAATATTATCCCTTAATCCCATCTGTTGCTTGTATCACCATCAATGAACTTACTCTACTTTCCTCTTTCTCTTTCTTTTTCCCCATTTTTAGCTGTGTTGTTTCTACTTTGACAGAACTTATTATGCAAAACATGGGTGTGTATAACATTCCATGTTGACCTTCGTCCCACCTTTGTTTATTCTTAGATCTGTAATTAAATATAGTGAATGATCACTATTTCTCCTTTTTGTAGACATCAGCCATTTGGTTGAATGGAAATCACCTTTCCAAAGTTTCCTCAAGTAGGGCTCATGTACAAAATAAAAAGAAAATCTCTGAATCTTTTCATGTTTAAAACTCATTTTCTCCTATCTTGGTACTTGAAGAACGGGGTTGCCTTGGAAGTCCTTGATTCATGCCTTTTCCCTTGTATGTTTTTTAAAACTACTTTTCTATGGTTGCCTTGTTTGTATGTTGTTTTCGCTTGTTCTTTCTCGTTTTGTTGCTGTTAGTTTTTGCTTAGTGCTCTTGGAGACTATTTTCTTTATTTTTGAAGTCCGATCATTTGACTTGCACATGTTTTGGAGTTGACACGTCTAGATTAATTTTCCCATGTAATTTGTGGGTCCATTTCAGAATACAGACTTATGTCTTCTTTTATATCCTGAAATATGTTTGGATTATGGCCTTAAATATTAGTTCTGTTCATTTGTTATTTTGTTGATATTCTTTGGGGGGCTACCATCATTTGTATATTGTTTCTTTTTTCTTTTCTTTTTTTTGAGACAGAGTTGCAAGCTGTCACCCTGGGTATAGTGCTGTGGCATCCTAGCTCACAGCAACCTCGAAGTCTTGGGTTTAAGCAATTCTCTTGCCTCAGCCTCCCAAGTAGCTGGGACTACAGGCACCATGCCTGGCTACTTTTTTTGTTGTAGTTGTCATTGTTGTTTAGCAGGTCTGGCTGGGTTCGAACCCACCAACTGTGGGGGTACCACTTAGCTATGGGCGCCACGCCAGTATATTGTTTCTTCTTTGCCTGTCTTCCATTTCAACCACTTCTCTCTGAACCTGATCACTTCTAGTTTTTTTTTTTTTTTGTAGAGACAGAGTTTCACTTTATTGCCCTCGGTAGAGTGCCATGGCGTCACACAGCTCACAGCAACCTCCAACTCCTGGGCTTAGGCAATTCTCCTGCCTCAGCCTCCCAAGCAGCTGGGACTACAGGCGCACGCCACAACGCCCGGCTATTTTTTTGTTGCAGTTTGGCCGGGGCTGGGTTTGAACCTGCCACCCTTGGTATATGGGGCTGGCGCCCTGCTCACTGAGCCATAGGCGCCGCCCCACTTCTAGTTTTATATCTCTTTTTGATTATTGTGGTTATTTTCTTACCTTTTGCCAATGTCCCTTATTGAAATTTCATTTGATTCTATCTTTCCTTGGAAACTTGTAAGTTGTCCTTCACTTCTGCAATATTTTTTATCTTTTTCCTCACATATTTTTCTTTGATTCAATCCATTCTCTTTTTATTTCTTCTTGTTTTTTGTCTATTTCTAGTTTAAAATGTCTAGTTTATGGTGTTTTTTTTGTTTATTTTGTTTTTTTGAGACAGAGTCTCAAGCTGTCGCCCTAGGCTGAGTGCTGTGGCATCACAGCTCACAGCAACCTCCAACTCCTGGGCTCAAGCGAGTCTCCTGCCTCTACCTCCCAAGTAGCTGGGACTACAGGCACCTGCCACAGCACCCAGCTATTTTTTCGTTGCAGCTGTCATTGTTGTTTGGCGGGCCCGGGCTGGATTTGAACCCACCAGCTCAGGTGTACGTGGCTGGCACCTTAGCTGCTTGAGCCACAGGCGCCGAGCCTAGTTTATGGTGTTTTATTATAACCCAATGCTTCCTCCTCCTCTTATTCTTATTCTTATTTTGAGACAGAGTCTCCCTCTGTTGCCCTGTCAAGAGTGCAGAGGCATCATCATAACTCACAGCAACCTCAAACTCCTGGGCTCATGGATCCTCTTGCCTCAACCTCCCCAGTAGCTGGAAGTAAATTTTTCTGTCATGACATCTAGCTGATTTTTCTAGTTTTAGTAGAGACAGGGGTCTTGCTCTTGCTCAGGCTTGTCTCTAACTCCTGAGCTCAAGTGATCTTCCTGTCCCGGCCTCCCAGAGAGTGCTAACATCACGGTCGTGACCCACATGCCTGTGCCCCCAAATGCTTCTTTGAGGATTTTTTTCTTCACTTTGGAGTTCATGTCACAGTTTTCTTCTGCTTTGAGTCTGAGTTCTTTTGAGGAGGAGAGAATTTTCATCAGCTAAAGTGCTTTTTTGTCGTTGTTGTTTTCTTCTTATAATAGTTTTGTATGTATTTACTCTGTTTTCACCTGTAATAGTTAATTTTTTGTGTCAGATTGACTGGATTATAGGATTCCCAGCTATCTAGTTAAAATATTATTTCTAGATGTGGCTGTGAGGGTGTTTCTGGACTAGATTGGCATCGAAAGCAGTTGAATAAGAAAGCAGATTGAGTTTCTCAATATGGGTGGACACTACACAATCTATTGAGGGCCTGAATAGAGCACAAAGGTAGGAGATAGGTAGATTAGTTAGCTCTCTGCCTGACTACTGAGCTGGCATGGCAATCTTCACCTGCTCTCCGGGCCTCTGGTTCTCAGGTCTTTGCATTCAGTTTAGGATTGAGCCAGTTGGCTCCCCATCTCTAAGGCCTTTGAATTATGCCACTGGCTTTCCTGGGTCTCCATCTCACAGACAGAATATCATGGCACTCCTCAGCCTTGATGATCACGTGAGCCAATGCCTTCTAATTGTCTGTCTATCTATCTATCAATCTAATTGGTTTTGTTTCTCTGGAAAATCCTAGTACATCACCTATTCATTTCAAAGATTTGCTGAGGTTTGTAAGATTCCAAGTTCAAGGGTATCTTCTTCTCTACAGTGAAATGCAATTGTTAATGGATGGTTCTTGATGTGCATAAGTGTGCACATGAGAGTGTGTAGCTAAAGATCGTATTTTTTCAAAGCTTTGAAACTCACTTGCCTTACTTGCCCTAAAGTTCTTTTTACCTCTTTGTCTCCTCACCACACTCTGAAAATGCCTCTCCATTTCTTTTTATCTTCTGTCGCTCCAGAAGCAATGTTTTTTATAGACTGCTACCGTGAAATCATATGCACATTAATAAAACATATATACTAGGAATCTTTTCCAGTATTTTTTTTTCCTGAGACAGAGTCTCACTATGTTGCCCTGGGTAGAGTGCTGTGGCGTCACAGCTCACAGCAACCTCAAACTCATGGGCTTAAGCAATTCTCTTGCCTCAGCCTCCCAAGTAGCTGGAACCACAGGCGCCCCCCACAACACCCAGCTATTGTTTGGTTGCAGTTGTCATTGTCCTTTAGCTGGCCCAGGCTGAGCTTGAAACCGCCAGCCTTGGTGTATTTGGCTGGCACCCTACTCAGTGAGCTACAAGTGTTGAGCCTCTTTTCCAGTATCTTAACACATAGGGTGAACTTTCTCTTTTTTGTCTGTGGGGTTATCTTAGATCAATCACGGACACATGAACAGCTCTCCTCTGCTCAGTTCTGTTAATTTTCTCCTGACTGCTCTTTATCTCTGTGAAAGTTAGCACAGGAGCTCGGGAGGCAGCTTGCTGAGATTTGGTGCTTATTTTCTATTTCCCGTTAACTTTGAAATTTGAACATCCTCTTTTAGTTAAGCAGGCAGCATGGGTTTCATGTAGTTTTATTTGTTGCTTTTATTGTTCTGTGTTGTGGTGTTTGGAGAATGGGAGATTCAGATTTCTTCCACTGTGGCTGCTATTACCTGGGCTATTCAGAAATTCTCCCACCCATATTATTTTGGTGGAATTGCATCAAGCATTTTAAAAAGAAAAATGTTCCAACTCATCTCGGTTTTGTGAATAAAGAAGCAAACAGCTCCTTCCTTCTCTCATACCGTCTCCAGGATCTGAGAGAAGAACTTATTTATGGTTTGGGATCTCTTCCTGGGGGATGGCCACAAAGTTAATTTGTTTCTCCTTAACTGTGACAAGTGCTTATCTCTCCCACCTTAGAGCCAGAAGTGGCTAATTAGGTCTGTGAGTCAGACTGTTTGATTTTTATGATGCTTTCTCTTATTCTTTACTTCCAGGAGAGCTGCAGGAGGGAGTAGTCTCCTAAGAATTCTCCTAATAAAAAATAAAAAACAACTTTCTGAGCTGCTTAGGGAGGGCCCATACAGCTTTGGTCTGAATTCCCACCGTAACTTAAAAGGAAATGTTCACAATGTCTGGAGCCCTTGATGTCCAGCAAATGAAGAAGAATGTCCTCAAATACCTTGCAGCAGGAACCTACTGAGGTGGCACCAACCTTGGCTTCCAAATGGAACAGCACAGCTACAAAAGGAAAAGTGATGGCATCTACATCATAAATCTGAAGCAGACCTGGGAAAAACTTCTGTTGGCAGCTTGTGCCATTGAAAGGGCGGCGCCTGTGGCTCAGTCGGTAAGGCGCCGGCCCCATATACCGAGGGTGGTGGGTTCAAACCCGGCCCGGGCCAAACTGCAAAAAAACCAAAAAAAATAGCCGGGCGTTGTGGCGGGCGCCTGTAGTCCCAGCTGCTCGGGAGGCTGAGGCAAGAGAATCGCGTAAGCCCATGAGTTGGAGGTTGCTGTGAGCTATGTGAGGCCACGGCATTCTACCGAGGGCCATAAAGTGAGACTCTGTCTCTACAAAAAAAAAAAAAAAGAAAACCCTGCTGATGTCAGTGTCATATCCTCCAGGAACACTGGCCAACAAGCCATGCTGAAGCTTGCTGCTGCCACTGGAGCCACTCCTATTGCTGGCCGCTTCACTCCTGGAACCTTCACTAACCAGATCGAGGCAGCATTCCGGAAACCGCATCTTCTGGAGGTTACTGATCCCAGGGCTGACCACCAGCCTTTCACAGAGGCATCGTATGTTAACCTGCCTGGCAATGCTCTGTGTAACACAGATTCTCTCTGCGTTATGTGGACATCGCCATCCCATGCAACAAGGGAGCTCACTCAGTAGGTTTGATGTGGTGGATGCTGGCCCGGGAAGTTCTCCGCATGCGTGGCACCATCTCCTGTGAACACCCACGGGAGGTCATGCCTGATCTCTACTTCTACAGAGATCCTGAAGAGATTGAAAAGGAAGAGCAGGCTCAGCGTCTGTGGCTCAAGCGGCTAAGGCGCCAGCCACATACACCTGAGCTGGCGGGTTTGAATCCAGCCTGGGCCCGCCAAAACAATAATGATGGCTGCAACCAAAAAATAGCCGGGCATTGTGGCAGGCGCCTGTAGTCCCAGCTATTTGGGAGGCTGAGGCAGGAGAATCACTTGAGCCCAGGAGTTGGAGGTTGCTGCGAGCTGTGATGCCACAGCACTCTACCCAGGGCAACAGCTTGAGGCTCTGTCTCAAAAAAAAAAAAGAAAGAAAAGGAAGAGCAGGCTGACTCTGAGAGAGCTGTGACCAAAGAGGAATTTCAGGCTGAATGGACTACTCCTGCTCCTGAGTTTACTGCTACTCAACTGGAGGTTGCAGACTGGTCAGAAGGCTGCAGGTGCCCTCTGGGCCTACTCAGCAGGTCCCCACTAAAGACTGGTCTGCAGCTGCCACTGCTCAGGCCACCAACTGGGCAGTAACAACCACTGAATGATCTTAAGCTGTTCATTCACAACCTCTTAAACAAGTGGAAATAGGTTGGAGGAAAATAAAAAATAAAAAAAATAAGAAAAAGAATTTTCCTAATGCTTTGGTTCCTTTTAAGCCCCTCCCCTTCCTCCAGTCCATCAAACAACTGGGAGCAACCTAAGGGTAGGTTTACAACAATATCATTGAGCTAGAAGCCCAGGCTTGACCCTTGCATTAACAGAGCATTGGTACCTTTCTGGTTTTGTTTAGACCCCTGTTAACTGTAATCATTTCTGCAGTCCCAATTCCCCAAGTCGTCAGCTATCACCTGGCCACCATCCCCATATTATTTGTACCTGCTCTTCCCATTACTTCCCAACACCTCTACAGACCCTTCTAAAATTCCCTTTTAAAGGTTATCTTCACTTTTTAAGAAAATCACACTGAAACTTTTCTGTTCCTAGAGGTCTTGCTTCCTATGCAGCCTTCTTCAGTGGACACCACTTTTCCTTCCACTCCTTGCATATACCAGAGCCAGGAGGTGGGACATTGTTGTCCTCTTTTCTTTTATTAGCACTTCCAGACAATTTTTCCCCATTTGTCTTTCTAAGCCCTAGGTAATTTTAACTTTACACATGTATCTAGATAGAAGATCTTTCCTTCTCTCGATGTTGTTTTCTAAGACTTGGCCGATTATCAGTCATTGAGGACGTGGGCTTCTGTTTCGTCATCTTTCTCTCTCCATTCTTGTTGACTTTCTGGAGCTAACTCATCTTACATCCTGGCTTGCCATTTCCTTAAACTTTACTCCACTAACTTTTCCCTTTTTTATTTCATATTAATATAAGGGTACAAACGATTAGGCTACATTGTTTGGATTTGTTAGGTTGTAGTTGAGCCCTTCACCCAGGAGGTGTGCCATACACCACTACATTGTGCCCACTAGGTGAGAGCTTGCCAGACCCCTGTCTCTCCCCCCACTTCCTCCTCTCCCCTTCCCTCTGCTTGAATTTAATTCTGTTTTTCTGTCATGTTCCACTAACTTTTCTTTCACACCATTTCAGCCCAGAACCTTGGTTGGGTCGCAGAGTTAATGACTGAAATCCTGGATTCAAGTGTCATACTCTCTGACCACTGCCTTCAATCCTTCCAGCTCACTTCCTCTAGTGTCCCTATTTGAATAATTCCTCCACTCCACTGAGATCTCAAACCTATTAACTGCACTACCTTTTGACTATGCATCACCACACCTATATACTGATTTCCCTCTTTCCTCAGCATAGAGTCCATGTTACAGTAATCAAGCACCTACACCACATATCTTCAACTCTCTGCCCTCTCTCTCCTTGTTTTATGCTGTTTGGCTCAGTCCCAGCCCTGGCTGAGCCCAATTATCTACTTTCTCAACACCTGCACTGAAGCTGTTGCATGTTATTGGATGAAGGTTATATAACCAGGATGACTGGTTTGTCATCCACATTATAATGATCATAACCTTCAAATGGACACTCATCCCTTCCTGGCAAGCCTGCTGCGTTTCTGTAGAAAGTTTGCTTTTCAGTTCCCAAGATAAATAATTCATATTTCATCCTCCGTGTTCAAATCTCTTCCATGCTTCATCTCCTTTACTCTCAGCCTTTGACATTGCTTTAAACTAAATTGAGAATGTAGAAGCTATCTGATCAGAATTCCTCATCCTACCTCTGTGAAATCTATCAACTTAAGTGAACTTAAATATATCTTCTCTGTTTTACTTCTGTTTCTGCTCTTGCAAAGAGAAATTCCTCCACTCATGCTCTAACTCCAGGACTCTTTTCCTTTGGCTGTTCTCTCCCCCTCCTGCCTCACCTATCCCTACCCCTCTATTGGATCATTCCCTTCAGCATAAGCTGCTCTAGGACTCTCATCCTGAAATTCCTTCTCTTGACTCCTTATCCCAGTTCAACTACAGCCCCACTTCTCTACTTCTAATTATACCCAGTCACTCACCTCACTTTCACGCTCCAACCTGCTTTAATGTGGGTTTGCAGCCTCATCTCAGCATTGAAACTGTTCTTGTCAAGGTCACCAAGGACTCCTGCATTACCAAATCTAATTGACGTTTGCTCTATCAGTGGCATTTGACATTAATGACCCTTTGCTCTCTTGGTTCCTGTAATTCCATCCACTCCTGGTTCTCCTCCTTTCTCCTGGCTCTTTTTTTCTGAGCCTGACCTCAAAGTGTTGCAGTCAATGCTTCATCCTGTTTCTCCTCCTCCTCCTCCTCCTCCTCCTTTCCTTTTTGAGACAGAGTCTCACTCTGTCACCCTCAGTAGAGTGCCATGGTGTCATAGCTCACAGCAACCTCAAACTCTTGGGCTCTGGTGATCCTCTTGCTTCAGCCTCCCAAGTAGCTGGGACTATAGGCATGTGCTGTCATGCTCAGCTAGTTTTTTTCCCCCTATTTTTAGTAGAGACAGAATTTCATTCTTGCTCAGGCTGGTTTTTAATTCTTGAGCTCAAGCAATCCACCCACCTTGGCCTCCCAGAGTGCTAGGATTATAGGCATGAGCCATAGTACCTGGCCATCTTGTCCCTTCTTATTTTTCTGTCCTTTATATGGTTGATTTCATTCAGTCCCATGGCTTTGAATGCTTATGCCTTCCAGATTTATACCTTCAGCACAGAAGGTCAGATTTATTCAATTGCTACTTGATCTCTCTACTGGGATGTATCTTAAACATCTGAATCTTAGTCTCTAGTCAAAAATACACCTTCTGATCTCTTCCCTCCAACTTATTCCTCTCCCATAATTCACTTTCTCAGTAAAATCACCATCATTCGGTCACTCAAGGCAACAGTTTAGAGGTAGGCCTGCATTTCCCCTCTTCCCTTATTTCCAATATGTAGCATCCATGAAAATGTACCCCTCAGATTTCCAGCTGCAGGGAGCATCATTGACTGATGGCCCCAGCTGCTGTGTGCTGACATCTATTCCCAGGTTTCAGGCAATATTGCCCACTGACTGCTCCCAGCCAGCAGCTGAATGAGCGCACAGGGAGAAAAAGGCAGGCCCATTGTGGGAGACACAGGACTCCTCTGGTAGGGGACTTTGGCTTGCAGATTCCCCATTGGCTGTACTGAAACTTTCTTATAACTGCATCATATATACAACTCTTCCTATCTTTCCTTTCCGTCCTCCATGGGGGGCTGACTCTATCTAAGGTCTTTCGCAGTTCCCTGCAGATGCCTCCCTATTATTCTTTCACGAGTGAGAGAATAACTCTCTTGCATGCTTTTTTCTTTTGGCCAGGGCTGGGTTTGAACCCACCACCTCTGGCATTTGGGGCCGGCGCCCTACCCCTTTGCGCCACAGGTGCCGCCCTCTTGCATGCTTTTTAAACTGATATTGTTGCCTGCTTCTCAGAAAACTAACACATCATATTTTATCCATCACTAAATTTTACATCATTTCTATCTCTTGCACCCATCCACTTCTTAATGCCATCACTATGCAAGGAGAAACTATAACATTTCTCTCCTGGGTTACTGTAATGGTCACCCACTTCCATCTCACACCTCTCTAATCCATTGTCACCACGGTAGTCAGAGTGATTTTTTTTTAAATAGTAAATTTGTCATGTCACTTTCCTGCTTAAAACCTCTCAATTGCTTCCCATATGCTTAAATTCCTACCATGGCCACACCATGCTTTCCAGGCTGGCTCCTGCTTCTCTCTTCAACCTCATCTTGTCCTGATGCTCTGCTTCACATACTAGTATCCTTTCTTTTCCTACAACTTGCCAAGTCCTTGCCTGCCTCAGGGCTTTTCCACTTGCTCTCCCTTCTTCCTACAATACTCTTCCACCTTCTTTCTAAAATGCCATGTCCATCACTTCAGAAGGCAGGCCGATTCTCACCCTTAGCTCTCATCAGTAAAGTCTCCTCCACTTGACCAATCATTTCCACCCAAATCCTCCTGACTCCTTCCCGAGCAGTTACCATTGTCTGTGACTATTTTGCTTAGTGCCTGTTTCTCCCACTTGAACAGACTTAGGCAAATGATGGCTTGAACAAACACTGTTTGTTTTTTATGGCCAATGATCTAAAAACGTTTTTACATATTTGTTTGAAAAAAGCCATTTGTAAAGAGTCATTTCATGGTATATGAAAGTTATGTGAAATCTGAATTCCAATGTCCGTAAATAAAGCTGGAACACAGCCATGTTCATTTGTTTGTTTTGTCATGCTGCTTTCACAGTACAACAGCACAGCTGAGTTGTCGTATGCGGTTCACAGAGCCTAAAATATTCACAGAAAAAGTTTCCGACTGCTCTACTAGAATGTAAGGTCCGTGGGTCACTAGTGTTTGCCTAATTTGGTCCTTTATTCTCATTGCCTGCTCCATATCTAATGTTCGATAATTACAGGCTGAACAAACCTTTCCTCTCTCCCCAGACTATTAACATCTCTCCCTGGCTTATTCCTTTCTGTGATTCAGTCAGAACAATTTAGAACCAAGTATTTTTGACTCTGGAGAAGCACTTTGGAGACAGGAGTGTGTTTCACTCATCTTGAGATACCTAGCCCAAGTAGGATGCAGCTGGAAACCGAAAGCACTCTTAGAGTTATCTTTAAGAGAAAATTAAGTAGTGTGTGCGAAGGCCTTAGCACAGTTGTTAGGTGTTTGCTCCTAGCCCAATTTTCCTTGCTGTAACGGCAACAAAAATATCACCCTTTCCAGGACTGTCACACAGACTAAATTAAACAAGAATGCTGCGTGTGAGAAAGCTTTGCGAACTGCACTTTCCACAGGACTTATCCAGCTGCAGCATACTGTGTTACATAGTTATACACCTTGGCGCTGAACAGCCCTGTTTGGAAGGATGGGCCCCGACCTGGGAGTGAGAACACCTGGCATCCTAATTCTTGTTACTTATTTAGTGACATTGGACAATCGCAACTTTTGTGGCCTATTTCTTTTCTTGTGTAAAACCAGTCTCTCAACGGACAGGACCACCCCGGGAGTCCGGTCGCTGGCCGTCTCTGCCCATCTTTCCTTTTCCTCCCAGAGGGGAAGCCCACTCCCAGCCAATCCCGAGCTCGCCCTGGGGGGCGTGGCCAGGGCGTGGCCTCCCTCCCGACCTCCCTTCCGCCGCCGCCGCCGGGCTGGCCGCACGGGGGCGCCGCGGGCTCGCACTGTTCTCGAGTTGCCGGGCAGCCGAGGAGGCTCTCACTTCCGCGTGGGCCCCCCTGCGTCTGGCGGCCGCGCAGAAAGCCGGGCGGGCCGCAGGTCAGTCGGGAGGCCACCGCCCCGCCCTGCCGGCGCGGAGGAGCGGGGCGCCGGTGGGCCGCGAGCCCGGGAGGCGGCGGGGCACCCGGTGGAAGGGTCCGGGCCGCGCTGATCATTGTCGCCCTGGGCTGCAGGCTCGAGCTCTGGGCGGATTCGGGGTCTCCAGTACGTGGGAGACCCCGGCGGGGCTTTCCAGTTCCTCTCTCTTCTTTCTGCTTCGCCAGAGGAGTGTGAGCCCCTTGAACAGAGTTGCTCCAAGTGAGGTTTGTGGGAGAATCTCGACTCCTCCGCAGACCTTTTGAAGCAGACTGTCGGTGCTGTGGCCTGGGTGCCTGCAGTTTCCTCAGCATTCCTGATGGTTTTGATGTAGGTGGTCATAGCACCGCACTTTGGGGGCACTTTCCACATAACAACGAGCCTCAGAGGGTGCATTTGAGGGTGGAATCTGGGGCGTGTCACCACAGGTCTGGCCTTGGAACGGTGATGCTCCTCTGCCTTAGGAGAGCTGACTGGGGGAGGGGAGGCGTAGCTCTTAAATCCTTGAAAACCGGGTCTTGCTGCGTTCCTGTAGCCACCTGTCTTCAGATGGGTAGGCCCTGGGTCAGGAGCCATAGCCATCGGTGAAGACAGGGGCGAAGGAGGCAATGTTTAGTGAACCAGAAGAACTTGGCTTTGTCCTGCTGATGTGGATTGGAGTTGGCCCCATCACCTGCTAGCAGCCAGACCAAGTGTGGTCCCTGTACACATCACTCTTATTTTTTACCCCAGAGTCCTCATTTGTCAACAGGGACAGTAATTCCATTCATGTGAATTAGGTAATGTCTGTTTTACAGTGGCTGATACAGAGTGAGCATTCAGTAATGGGAATTAGTAGGAGTATAGATCAAAAAGTAGGGATTAAACACATAAGATAAAATATGGACAGAAAAACAAAGTATATTTTATTAGAACTGTGCAAGCATTCTACCTGGGGGCCGAGGGTAGGCTACTTGGGAAGGTCATATAAGAAGTGAAGTTTGCCCAGGCATTGAAGGATAGATAGTATTCTAGGGAGCTGGTAATTGGGGCAGGCCGAACCAGCTCCATCATATGCCTCAGTGGTGTTTCTCTCCATGGATCTTTGGAGTGCTCTCCCAGGACTTCTAGGGAGTGCAAGAAGTATCAATAAGTGGCTTTTGGAAAGGTAGCCTTCTGGTACATAATGGTTTCTGTCCATTGACTGTGTTTTGCACTAATGGTTTTGCGATGGAAGTCCATGAGGCAGATATTCTTCTACTGAACATGGGTAGAGGAGATTGTAAGGCTCTCTGATTTTATTGGAGACTGACTAAAGTTCAGTATCTATGAAAGGATCTTAGTTGATCACCGAGTAAGAATGGACATGGTGTAGTTGAGCCTTTTGGCAGCCATTTTAAACTTGCTATGAAATGTGTAGATGCTACACATTGTTAGTATGGGGAATACCCTCTCCATAACAGTCCCCTTCCATACAAATGCAACAGTGTCACTTGTGGTTCATTGAGCTCCAGAAGGGATTAAGAAATCCAACCCTTAAAATGTCCCCAGAGCTTTTGCCATTTGAGAGTGAAGAAGCCAGATGATTTGGAGGTGTTATTTGTAGTTCTAGACCACTCTGGCTACTGGCATACATAGAATCCTAATCTCAGTTGATAAATTATGTATTCCTCAATTACCTAATTTAAGAATTACAATTATTGTTGCTGATAATTTCTCCTCTTTTGTTCCTTTAAATCACTTTAGTCAATATCAACAACTTTATTACACACTTTATGGTAAAATTTGTGTCATTATACTTAATATTTATCATTTATTGCATACTTAATCTGAGCAAGAGGCTGTTCTAAATGCTTTTTCTATGTTATGTTAAATATTCCTTTGATAGTCTTTTGAGAATATTTAACCAATAGGCACCATCACTGTCTCTATATTATGGATGAAGAAACAAGAAGTGTGAGATAATGAATGGCTCATGGCCCCAGAGCTAGACAGTGACAAAGGCCAGCAGCTCAATTTATGCTGTCCACTGACCTCTGCTGTCTGGATGACTCCCTCAGACTTACCATAGTTGAAAAGGTTTGTGAATACGGAAGAGCATATGCACGCCTCACCTTTGCTTGATACAGGGAGACCATATGTCATCTCATTTAATTCTTTGAACAGTCATTTCAGCAGGTAGGATTGGGTTGGTTGTAGTTTTTTACCTTTTTTTTGAGACAGAGTCTCACTTTATTGCCTTCAGTAGAGTGCTGTGGCGTCACAGCTCACAGCAACCTCCAACTCTTGGGCTTAGGCAATTCTCTTGCCTTAGCCTCCCGAGTAGCTGGGACTATAGGTGCCTGCCACAATGGCTGGCTATTTTTTATTGCAGTTTGGTCAGGGCCTGGTTCGAACCTGCCACCTTCAGTATATGGGGCCAGTGCCCTACCCACTGAGCCATAGGCACCGCCCAGTTTTTTACCTTTTATATAGCCTCTGAGCCAATGTTTTACAAATTCTCAGCATATCTCATTATTTTTGTTTATAAAAATTGTGTCATATAAAGTCCTTCTATTCCATATTTCCAGTACTGAGGAGTTTATTTTCAATCACATTGTAATGTACTTATTTCATTATCTATTTTATGTTGTTGGAAATGTCAGGGACCATTGTCCTTTGTTCTTACAGAGGGGGACCGGGAACACCATTGTTTTGAAGTTTCTGAAAGTGTTGTTTGGCTAACGTTCAGGTGTCTGGGGAAGCGATGGAAGGCCACAAGGCAGAAGAGGTGCTAGATATTCTTCGCCTGAACGTGGGTGGCTGTATTTACACGGCCCGGCGTGAGTCATTGTGCCGCTTTAAAGACTCTATGTTGGCGTCTATGTTCAGTGGTCGCTTTCCTCTAAAAACAGATGAGTCAGGTAAATGTCTGAAGTCTGGAAGCATGATCATGAATATTCATTAATATAGGAGTCCAGTTTAAATTCCCTTTGATTTTCCTAATTACAGCAGAACATATTAGATTAGTATATTAATTACTGAGATCATTAGGACTATGGAGATTCATTATTACATGAGAGATAAAATGCCAGTTTTGAAAACTTGTGATACTGTTGCCAAAATTTCGCAAAGAAGGGGGAATGCAGAAAGGCCTGTCATGACCTAATTACGGGGATTAACTATATTTTGAAAGTCGTGACTGTCACGTTTTCACAGGTGAAGGTTTCAAGGCTGATTAAATAGATGAGCTTCTCTCTGTGTTCTTCAAGTTAGAAAATGTACTTCCCTGGACAAAGCAGCTGCCCTTATAGCAGACAGAGCAGTCAGTTGTCATCAGTGTAGAATTAGTGTTACACTTGCCACCTAGCCTGGCTTTGTAATCTTGTGGTGGGCTGAGGTGCATGGCGGAGCAAATGTCAGTGCAGTGATGCTATTTGTCTCTCAGAGGCAGAGGACCCCAAATTGCTGTTTCAGAAGAAACTGTAAGTCACATGGGTAGGGTTCTTTCTGGGTCCACTCCCTGCCTCAAGTGCTCTAGGACTCACTGAACCTACTGCTGGTTATAAAGAAACCTCATCAACAAAAGTGAAGCTTTTTGCACTATCGGGTGAGCCCCAGAACCCACTCTTGGTGCTGTGTTAGAGAGAAGAGTTGAGGAGTCTTGAACATGGGGGCTATTCTGTTAATAACCCCAGTGTTGACAATTGCTTTGCCAGCTAAATGGCAGTTGAAAGAATGGAAAAATCACTGATGCTTCTGCCCTGGGCTTGATGTCTCCTAGGCAGAAAGGTTTATTGGGGGAAAAGATGGTAGGTAAGCTGGGATTGGGTTTTCTTTTCTGCCTCCAACTCTTACCTTCTTTTCTAAACAAATCAAGGAAGAAAGGGAATTATTGAGTACCTTATTATTATTATTTTTTGAGGCAGAATCTGACTATGTTGCCCTTAGTAGAGTGCTATGGTATCACAGCTCATAGCAACCTCAAACTCCTGGGCTTAAGCGATTCTCTTGTCTCGGCCTCCCAAATAGCTGGGACTACAGGTGCCTGCCATAATGCCCGGCTATTTTTTTGGTTGCAGTTGTCATTGTTGTTTTAGCTGGCCCTGGCCAGGTTTGAACCCATCAGCCTGGTTGTATGTGGCTGGTGCCCTACCCACTGAGCTACTGGCACTGCCCTTATTGAGTACTTTAAACAGAAGTTTTTTTTTTTTTTTTTAAATCTAAGATAAATCTTTTATTATAAAGTAGTGCCATCATTGCATTTCTTCTTTTTTAAAGTTTATAGCTTCTGGCAGGGCACAGAGGGTTATGCCTGTTAATCCTAGCACTCTGGGAGGCCAGGGCAGGTGGATTGCCTGAGCTCGTGGGTTTGAGACCAGCATGAGCCAGAGCAAGACCTCATATCTAAAAATAGCTGGGCATTGTGGCAGGTGTCTGTAGTTCCAGCTACTTGGGAGGCTGAGGCAAGAGAATCGCTTAAGCCTACAAGTTTGAGGTTGCTCTGAGCTGTGATGCCATAGCACTCTACCGAAAAGTGACACTCTGTGTCAAAAAAAAAAAAAATAAATAAAATAAATAAATAAAGTTTATAGGTTCTCACAGTACAAAGGAACTAACGACAATTTCAAATACATGGCATGCTTGCAGATAGGAGCCCCAGGCACTGGACACGGTGATGAGCACCCCACATGTCCTCTGTAGTGGGCATGTCTGTATGTCTGTCCTGGTCCAGCTGGTGTGAGGCTAGGGGTAAGCTTCTGTTTCCACCAGCAGTCTGAGGTCTCCTTGGCTTTTGCAGTAGCCATATTTGGAATATAGTCATTGTATCCAAAGTTCCAGATGGATCTGAGAATGTATTTTCTCATATGGTGGGTGAAAATACTAAAGGTCCACCACTAACTCAAAGTCCTTTTGTGCAAGTTGCAGTTCCGTGCCATGGTGCATGACTTGGTCAGCAGAGCATGGGCTCACCAAGTAGCCTAATGATTCTGCTTGGCCTGGCACTGGTACACGCGGTACACCCACCAAACATGGAGACTCTGGTGGTACATGTTTGGGTTCAGACTTACATGCAGAGTTACAGAAATGCAGGTGGTTTTCCCATGCAGCTCACTCAGTCAGTTTTAGGATATCGCCAATTTGTAAACTAAGCATTTCTGGTGTATCATATCTGCCGTTTGAACGAAGAACCAAAAGTCTGGCTTAGTTAGATTAATTTGATCTCTTTGACATTAGCTATTAACCTTCTTATGAGAAAGAAATGTTTAAAAATTTTAGAAGTCCTCAGACATAGCTTGATTGTTGGAAGTTTTGTTGATAATCATATGTACCTTTGCAATCATTTTTGAATTGAATTTTTTTCTAGGGGCTTGTGTTATTGACCGTGATGGACATCTATTTAAATACCTTTTGGATTATCTTCATGGAGAAGTTCAGATCCCCACAGATGAGCAAACCCGCGTTGCCCTACAGGAAGAAGCTGATTACTTTGGCATCCCTTATCCGTACAGCTTGTCTGACCACTTGGCCAATGAAATGGAGACATATTCTTTAAGGTCAAATATAGAACTTAAAAAGGTCTTGGCATTTTCTTAAGTTTTAAAAAAAATACATATATTTATTATGCACAAAGCAATATTATTTTTTGTCACATAAACCAAACATGAGATAGTTTTTGTAATTTTTGAAGACACATTTTTTAATTACTACTACTTATTTTTTAAGGCCAAAAAATCTAGGAAAGACATTGCCTTGCAAAGGTCTGTTGAATTTATATTCCTCATTGAAGTTTTAATGCTTTTTGATGGCTTTTTTATAGAACAATTCTGCTCCTCAAGTTCTGTTTAAATTAAGAGAAATACTAGACTATGCGAGGACATAGTGCTATTATATTGTTTACTAAAATGAGTTTTTAAAAGAATGGTCACAAGAAATAACAAAATGTCTTTCCTGATTTAGTGAATGTAGCAGTTTGTTACTAATTTAAAGCATTAGTGTGATTAATTCACTTTGAGATCAGTAAATTATTTTAAAGGTGCTTCTATTTTAAACCACCTTTGAAAGCTCTGTTCGTGGCTTGAAAAGCTTCATTATCTGTTTTTGTCTTATTGAAAGTACTATACCTTCTGTTAATTAGCCTCTTTGGGTATTTAGGAAAAGTATTTTTCCTAGAGAATTGTTTAAAGTGAGAACTGATCTGAATTGGTTTGAATTCTTTGATTTGTATGTCAGTGTTTAGGAGGCAAGCTGATGGATGGTTAGTTATTAGGAGTGTGGTATGAAGAGAGAAAGTTGATTTGATTCCATATCCCCTTTAGGAATTTGGATGATTATATGGGTTCTGCTACTAAAGTTATTTATAAATCAAATTGTCAACCAATAGTCTGTCAATGGTGTTTGTCACATCTGCAGAATGGAGCTAAAAAAGTCTGATGAGAAGGTAGGGAAAGGGTTAAGAAGGTAGGGAAGGGTTAAGATTCATGTTTAAAAGGTTACTGCGCTGCGGCCCACATTCATGCTATCAGCCAATGTATGATTATTTCAAGAGTTTGTGACATATATGGCACTGTACAAGGGACTGTGTGGGACATCAAGAAATATACCATCCTGTTCTTGCCTTTGAATGGCTCATGGTATGGTCAGGAATTCTTACAGATGTATATGCAAGTATAGTTAAAAGCCAATACAGGAATTAGATAGCTATTTTAAATGAAAGTGCAAGACATGTTAGGACCCCGTTTTCATTTGCTGAATCAGTAAATACAAAGCATCTCCTTTATATCAAGCACATTTCAGACACCTGGGGTACATCAGTACCCACAACAGAAAAAAGTACTGGTTCTCAGGGTGCTTAAGGCAATAAAAGCATCCCTGTTAGGGAAGGCCTTGGCAGCCCTTGGGTAAAGCCCTTGGCTCAATGTGCCGGATCACCTTGTAGTCTCACTCGTGGCATTTCTTACATATACAGCGTGCTGACGGCCTGTTGAATGTCCATCTTCTACATTAGCTGTAATCTGCAGGAGGGCTGAGACTCCATCTCACCGTTGTTCACCATTAATCTCCAGAATGTGCTCAGCACAGAGTAGGAACTTAATATTCCAGTGAATGAATGAATAGGTAGATAATAGCAAATGAGTTCAGACAGTATGTATTGTTCATATATTCCTGTCTTATACTATAACAGAACAAAGGTAATCTGGTTAATCCAAGATTGAAATTTGGAGTTAAAAATAAGGATCAGCCATGGGGCTAGTCAGTAGAAAGTGAAAGGTAGATTAGGTCAAATGGGAAATTTGGGGGAAAATATTCTAAAGGGAAAAGAAAAAGATCTAACTTTTAATTATTATAAGAAGATTTTAAAATCAAAGGTGATGTTGGCAGGCTAAAAGAGAAGGAAATAAAATGGAATTTTATTTTCCATGTGGAAAAGGATTCTCTAGAGTCTAGATGAAAAGGTGTTGGAATTTTGGTTGGTACTTTTGTGATTATTTACCCCCCCACCCCCAATTAATTAAAAAAAAGAATGTTTGGTTTTTAAAGGCATAAAGACTAAGCTGAAATTTATAATCTTTTTATTTCCCTTATGACCAACTGAAATTATAGCTGTACAGGAAAATAATAGAGCAAATTGATTTTTATTTTACTCTAGAATTAAATTTAAATTATATATATATTTTTGCTTCAGGCTTTAACAGACTTCTGTGATTCATATGGTTTAGTTTGTAATAAACCAACAGTTTGGGTTCTCCACTATCTTAACACATCTGGTGCAAGCTGCGAGAGTAGAATTATTGGTGTATATGGCACAAAAACTGATGGAACAGATGCTATCGATAAGCAGCTGGGAGGAAGAATTCACAGTAAAAGCATTTTTAAAAGGTATGTCTGCATTTATGTAAAAAGGAACAAAATCTTGATCTCTTCTAAGAGGTTTTACTGCATGGAATATTGTGCTTGCCTGAAAAGACCATCATCAATACCTCTCAGTAGACAAGAGTAATAGAGTAAGGCCTCAGAGCTGTTGCAATAGGCCTGCTTTGTGAGGGGATTATAGTTCAGACTATTTCACATACAGTATACATAAGCTATGGGCCATCTACTTGATTTAGTACAGTGGTTCTCAACTGCAAGGGTGCATCTGAGTCCCCTGAGAGGCTTTAACAAAAAAAAAGGAAAGCCACATGCTCAATGTCTTCTAGGCCACAGAAACACTGGTCTGGAAGGCAGCAAGTCCACTGAGAGACCCAAGGCCAGCCTGCACCTTGTTGTCCTCTTCTGAGAAAATGATGAAATTTGAAGTTAAAATTTGGTCCCTTCCAACTTTAGAATTCTGTGACTTGATCACGGTAAATTCTTCTTTTTTTGAGACAGAGTCTTACTATGGCACCCTTAGTAGAGTGCTGTGGCATTACAGCTCTCAGCAACCTCAATCTCTTGGGCTTAAACGATTCTCTTACCCCAGCCTCCCACATAGCTGGGACTACAGGTGCCCACCACAACACCTGCCTATTTTTTTTTTTTTTTTGTGGTAGTTGTCATTGTTGTTTAGCACGCCCAGGCCGGGTTCAAACCTGCCAGCCTCAGTGTATGTGGCTGATGCCCCACCCACTGAGCTACAGGTGAGGACCGATCATGGTAAATTCTTAAGGGTTATTCTCTCCATATTTTTCCTGTAGTCTTATTTACAAAAGTCAATTCACTTAGCAAACTTTTTTTAATTGCCTGGGAGACTGGATTGGGTCACATATTAGTGACTAAAGCGTGACCATGTAAGCTTTTTTATTTTTTTTTGTAGAGACAGAGTCTCACTTTATGGCCCTTGGTGGAGTGCCGTGGCCTCACACAGCTCACAGCAACCTCCAACTCCTGGGCTTGCGATTCTCTTGCCTCAGCCTCCCGAGTAGCTGGGACTACAGGCGCCCACCACAACGCCCGGCTATTTTTTTTTTTGGTTGCAGTTTGGCTGGGGCCGGGTTTGAACCCGCCACCCTCGGTATATGGGGCCGGCGCCTTACGGACTGAGCCACAGGCGCCACCCCGTAAGCTTGTTTTTTAAATGATGAAGTATGTCATCAGCTTTTGAATTCTTTACAGGTGAGGATGTTTCTATATAAGATGTATTAGTGCCTTATATAATGCTAGAAAAGCTTTAGTCAAAGTTGAATCTTTTCTAGGGTTTTGGAGTTAGCTGATTTTCTTTAAAAACTTGATTTTAAAGATACGTTGATTTGGGCGGCGCCTGTGGCTCAAAGGAGTAGGGCGCCAGCCCCATATGCCGGAGGTGGCGGGTTCAAACCCAGCCTCGGCCAAAAACTGCAAAAAAAAAAAGATACTTTGATTTAACTTTGTGGTCTATGCTGTGGAATTAATAAATGCTTTACCACAATAAAGAGATCAAATGTAGGTTAGTATATGATCCAGGGTGTATGTGTATTTTTGTGCATATATATGCTTGGGGGCATATACTCCATACCTACCTATTTTTTCCTTAATTATAAGCACTTAGTGTTTGTTAGCTGTATGTATGTACATGAACTCATATTTAGGTAGTATATTTTCATTAATTTTTGCGATATTTCTAGAGAGGCTGGAAATAACGTTCAATACATTTGGAGCTATTATTCAGTAGCAGAATTGAAGAAAATGATGGATGCCTTTGATGCTTGGGAAGGAAAAGGTACATGTGCAATTCTTTCATTTCATGGAAGCAGGTAGACTCTTCTTTAATACGACAAAGTAAGCTCAAATACTGTATTTTGTTTTTTTGAAAACATGTTTTTTCATGTGTGTCAAGGTATTTGTCATCTCGTGGTAACATATACACAGTTCACTTATAAATCTTTAAATCCCCTGAGTTGCTAGATATTATTAGTAGTTTATGATTCAGTAACCTCAAATATGCTTCTGTTAGTTATGTTTACCCATGTTCAATTAAACAAGAATTCATTGAAGGTCATAACTACAACTTGGACTTTACCTTACAGATGCAAACAATGTAACCTAATTGTATGTGCCCTCATATAAACCTGAAACTTAAAAAAAAGAAGAAAAACAAGAGTTTATTAGTACCTACTATGCATTGTTCTAAGAATACTTCTAAATTAAGCATATAGACCAGCCATGGTGGCTTATGCCTGTAATGCCAGCACTCTGGGAGGCCAAGGCAGGTGGATTGTTTGAATTCAGGAGTTCAAGACCAGCCTGAACAAGAGTGAACAGCCTGTCTCCACTAAAAATAGAAAAACCAGCCAGGTGTTGTGGCATGTACCTGTAGTCTCAGCTACTTGGGAGGCTGAGAGGCAAGAGGATCACTTGAGCCCAAGAGTTTGAGGTTGCTGTGAGCTATGATGCCATGACATTCTACCAATGGTGACAAAGTGAGACTTTGTCTTAAAAACAAACAAACAAACAAATAAATAAATATAAAATATGTATTCAAGAAAAGAGAGAGAAAACAAAAATAATGCTGGGAAGATGTGTAAAGAATCCTTATAAAACAAAGTAATTTTTAAATGCATACTTTGAAAATTGATAGTTTTTATCAAGCTGCTTGAACTTTATAATAATAATGCTGTTTAATATCCACTGTGATGCGTGGCTTATATTCAGTATCTTTTAGTCCTAACACAACCCTGTATGCTGTATGCTGTTTACCATTCCTATTTTATAGATGAGAAAACTTGAGTGTGAGAAAGGCCATCCCACTTGTTTAAGGATCACAGAGGGTTAACTGTTCCTGCCTAAGTCTTTTTTTTTTTTTTTCTTAATTAACAAGGATGTATATTCCTATTAGGGGCAAAATACTATAATAAGTCCTAAAATTGGGCCCAGAGATAAATAAGACACACTCTATCCTCAGATGATCTTAAAAGCTAGTAGAGACAGACTGTCAGTCATATAAGAATGACTGAAAGGGGAGGAAGAGGTGTTTAAAAGCTGTGCACTGGCTGTTCTTTCTTCGGGCAGTGCTAGCACCAGTGCTGTTTCCACTCCTCAGCTTGGCCCCCGTCACTTTTCCGTCTTTTTTCCTTTCTGATCATATTCCTCAAGCAGGCAGGATAATGTCTTTAAGCTTATTATTTTAGATTTAATTTACTTTGAGATACCCATACTCAAGTGGAAGAATAAACCCCATGGTTTCTCTGGAGGCTTAGGGAGTAGCTTTTTCCTCCACTGACTTAGGATGCTGAAGCAGAGTATTGGGATCACTACCTTTTTACAAAGCTTGTGACTGATTTTAACTTTTCAAAAGCATGTAATGAAGCATCATTGTCATTTTTTTTTTTTTTTTTTGAGACAGAGTCTCACTTTGTTGACCTCCGTAGAGTGCTATGGCATCACAGCTCACAGTAACCTCCAGCTCTTGGGCTTAGGTGATTCTCTTGCCTCAGCCTCCCGAGTAACTGGGATTACAGGTGCCCATCACAACACCTGGCTATTTTTTGTTGTTGTTGCAGTTTGGCTGGGGCCGGGTTTGAACCTGCCACTATTGGAAGGGAAAAGACAGTTGCTGTTATTTGTAGAAATTGTCTTAGAAAACTCAAAAGAATAAACTACAAGTATTTTAAGGGCTAAGTTTAGTAGACTGAACCAACAGAACAGAATATACAGAATATAGTATATACAGAGCACTAGTAAAACTATTATAAGTGAATTAGAAATTATAGGGGACGACCTCATTCACAGTAGTTATAAACACAACATAAAATAACCAGGCCCGTGCTTTGGACGACTAGAGATGCTTGAGTCTTTTATGAAGAAAATTGCTGAAATGTATTTATCTATCTGTTTGTCCATCTATAAAAAAGAAGGCCTGAAGATAGTGGTGAGACATAGCATGATCCTGAATGGGAAATCTAAATATTATAAGGATGTCAGTTCTTCTCAGATCAAATTATGAGTTTATTGGAATATTAATGGAACTCTTTGGGAATCTTGAGGAAATGATTTTAAAATTCTTCTGAAAGTATAAACAGATAAAATAAGCAAGAACATTTGAGAAGTATATAGTAGAAGTAATTAGGGGGATGTGTCTGTCGGCTAGTAAAACATGCTATGGACCTATGATAGTAAGGAACATGTGTTTTTGGTATAAGAATAGAGCAGAGATCAAGGGTTAACTCTTATCAAGTTGTAAGAATAAAAATACTATGTGATAAAAAGTATTAAATATTAGTAGAAAAAGAATAGATGATTTAATAAATAATTGAGAAATATGCTTGGGAGGAAAAACAAAACTGTAACCTTGAATTATTTATTAAAATCTCAGATAGATTGGGCGGCGCCTGTGGCTCAGTGAGCAGGGCGCCGGCCCCATATGCTGAGGGTGGCCGGTTCAAACCCAGCCCCGGCCAAACTGCAACAAAAAAAAATAGCCGGGTGTCGTGGCGGGCGCCTGTAGTCCCAGCTACTCGGGAGGCTGAGGCAGGAGAATCGCCTAAGCCCAGGATTTGGAGGTTGCTGTGAGCTGTGTGATGCCACGGCACTCTACCAAGGGCCATAAAGTGAAACACTGTCTCTACAAAAAAAAAAAAAAAAATCTCAGATAGATCTATGAATGAAATAAGAAACTGTAGTAAACTAAAAGAAAATGTGAGCATATAATTAATTTTGTCATAGGGAAAGAAATTACAAGCTCAAATAAATCATAGGGACAAATTTAACAATTTGGTTATATAATATTTAAAACATTAACTTTAAAACATAAAAAATTATAAATAAAAGACTAATAAAAAACTAGGCTAATCAATGTAACCTGATTTCTTGTACCCTCAATGAATCCCCAACAATAAAAAAAATAAATTAATTAAAAAAAAAACTAGGATAAATAATGTTACACTAAGGCAGTGCCTGTGGGTCAGTCAGTAGGGTGCTGGCCCCATATACTGAGGATGGTGGGTTCAAACCCGGCCCCAACTCAACTGCAACAAAAAAATAGCCGGGCGTTGTGAGAGGCGCCTGTAGTCCCAGCTACTCTGGAGGCTGAGGCAAGAGAATCTCCTAAGCCCAGGAGTTGGAGGTTGCTATGAGCTGTGTGACGCCACGGCACTCTACCCAGGGCGATAAAGTGAAACTCTGTATCTACAAAAAAAAAAAATAATAATAATGATGTTACATTCACTGAACAAAGAATAGCCTTAATACAGAGAGAGTTTATTTAAACTGATTAGAAAATCAGCTCAACCCCTACTACCAAAAATGTACAAGGTTCGTGACCATAAAATTCCTAGAAAAAGAAACACGTAGCAGGAGGGTCAGTCTCATTATTTTTCAATGAAATATATATTAAAACTAGTTTTATATATCATATTAGTAAAGATCTCTCATGGATTCCTGCCAGGAAGATACAGCTTAGTTGTGAAATAACTTGTCAGGTCACATACATACTATTGAAATTGTGCATATTCTTTGATCCAGTAATTCTACTTTAGGAATCTATCTTAAGGGCATAATCAAATGCAGACAAAGGCTTATGAACAGAAATGTTGTATCAGGCATTCATAAGAAGGACAAAATAAAAAAATTTAAATGTCTAAAGACACATCCAGGGATAGAATGTAATAATACTGTTACCAGTATTTTGAGTAAATTTTTTTTTCGTTAGAGACAGGGTCTTGCTGTGTTGCCCAGGCTGCAGTGCAGTGGTGTGATCATAGCTTACTGCAGCCTGAAAGTCCTGGGTTGAAGTGATTCTCTTGCCTCAACCTCCTGAGTAGCTGGGACTACAGGAATGTGCCACCATGCCCAGCTAATTGTTTAATTTTTTTGTAGTGTTGGTGTTGCATTATATTGACCTGTCTGGTCTTAAACTCCTGACTATAAGTGATCCTCCCACCTCAGCCTCCCAAAATATTGTGATTACAGGTGTAAGCCACTATGTCCAGCCCTTGAATAACTTTTATGTAGATGAATGCCAAAGATAAAATCAATGATAGAAGTTAAAATGCTAATCCCTCTCACATGTGGTGCCCTGAGCTGCCCCAGGACTCTGCAGAGAATCCTCACCAGCAAAAAGGCCCTCGCCAGAGGTGCTCTCTTGACCTTCCAGAACTGTAAGAAATTCCTTTATACAATACCCAATTTTAGGAATTCTGTTATAAACAACAGAAAATTAAGGCACTGAAATACTGTAATTGCATATGAGAATTTGTTATTAACAAAATAATTTCCTCAATATATATGTAAGTAAATTATTGTGTAATAAAATGACCATGATGATGACAATAATAGTCATATAGAAAACAGTCCTCTGTAGGAGCCTACATTGTGTCTCTGCTTGATACTTTTTAAAAAAATTTCTTGGGAATTGATTTAGAGTTCTATTAGAAATATTGGAGAAGGAAAAATTAATAAATATTAACAGTGAAAGGTTAATAGGAATATGAGAAGATAGATTTAAAATTGCAGAAGAAATATTAACAGATCAAAAATAGTCAATGATAAGATAAAACATTTTTTTTTCTTTTCTTTTTTTTTTTTTTTTGTAGAGATAGAGTCTGACTGTACCACCCATGGGTAGAGTGCCGTGGCGTCACACGGCTCACAGCAACCTCTAACTCTTGGGCTTACGCGATTCTCTTGCCTCAGCCTCCCGAGCAGCTGGGACTACAGGCGCCCGCCACAACGCCCGGCTATTTTTTGTTGCAGTTATTTTGTTTAACTGGAACAAAATACATTAGCAATAAAATATGAGTTATTAAATTTTTCTTTTTAGTTATAAAACTAACTTTTAAAAACTCAACTTGTGGGGCAGCGCCTGTGGCTCAAAGGGGTAGTGTGCCGGCCCCATATGCCAGAGGTGGCAGGTTCAAACCCAGCCCTGGACAAAAACTGCAAAAAAAAAAAAAAAAGTTCAATGTGTGTAGCCAACATAGAAAATACACAGAGTGAGGAGCAGGCCCCACAGAGTAATGGTGGCTAAGAGTACAAGTAAATTCCAAAATCCATTAACAGGCTTACCAAGGGATAATTCTGTCGCTGCCTACAAAATTGTTTAAATTTTCTGCCAGAAGACCAGATGCTGTCCTGTAAAAAAAAAAAATAATAATAAAGTCCCCTTGAATTAGTCTGTGGCCTGTGGCATCTGCTTTCAAAGGTGGAATAAAGCAGTATCTATAGTAAGAATTAATAGACCTGTTTGTAAAAGCAAAACTTTGCCAAAAAAAAAAAAAAAGATAGTGCACACTTAGGTGCAAGTATGTATGTGTATAAAATCTATTGCAAAATAAGAATAACTCAAAATTGCACAGCTCTTTTATTTTTTATTTTTTTAATTGTTGGGGATTCATTGAGGGTACAATAAGCCAGGTTACACTGATTGCAATTGTTAGGTAAAGTCCCTCTTGCAATCATGTCGGCCCCCATACAGTGTGACACACACCAAGGCCCCACCCCCATCCCTCCTTCCCTCTTTCTGCTTCCCCCCCATAACCATAATTGTCATTAATTGTCCTCATATCAAAATTGAGTACATAGGATTCATGCTTCTCCATTCTTGTGATGCTTTACTAAGAATAATGTCTTCCACGTCCATCCAGGTTAATACGAAGGATGTAAAGTCTCCATTTTTTTTTAATGGCTGAATAGTATTCCATGGTATACATATACCACAGCTTGTTAATCCATTCCTGGGTTGGTGGGCATTTAGGCTGTTTCCACATTTTGGCGATTGTAAATTGAGCTGCAATAAACAGTCTAGTACAAGTGTCCTTATGATAAAAGGATTTTTTTCCTTCTGGGTGGATTCCCAGTAATGGGATTGCAGGATCAAATGGGAGGTCTAGCTTGAGTTCTTTGAGGTTTCTCCATACTTCCTTCCAGAAAGGCTGAACTAGTTTGCAGTCCCACCAGCAGTGTAAAAGTGTTCCCTTCTCTCCACATCTATGCCAGCATCTGCAGTTTTGAGATTTTGTGATGTGGGCCATTCTCACTGGGGTTAGATGATATCTCAGGGTTGTTTTGATTTGCATTTCTCTAATATAGAGAGATGATGAACATTTTTTCATGTGTTTGTTAGCCATTCATCTGTCATCCTTAGAGAAAGTTCTATTCATGTCTCTTGCCCATTGATATATGGGATTGTTGGCTTTTTTCATGTGGATTAATTTGAGTTCTCTATAGATCCTAGTTATCAAGCTTTTGTCTGATTGAAAATACGCAAATATCCTTTTGCATTGTGTAGGTTGTCTTTTTGCTTTGGTTATTGTCTCCTTAGCTGTACAGAAGCTTTTCAGTTTAATGAAGTCCTATTTGTTTATTTTTTGTTGTTGCAATTGCCATGGCAGTCTTCTTCCCTTCCAATATCTTCCAGTGTTTTTCCTATGCTTTCTTTGAGGATTTTTATTGTTTCATGCCTTAAGTTTAAGTCCTTTATCCATCTTGAATCAATTTTTGTGAGTGGGGAAAGGTGTGGGTCCAGTTTCAGTCTTTTACATGTAGACATCCAGTTCTCCCAACACCATTTATTGAATAGGGAGTCTTTCCCCCAAGGTATGTTCTTGTTTGGTTTATCGAAGATTAGGTGGTTGTAAAATGTTAGTTTCATTTCTTGGTTTTCAATTTGATTCCAAGTGTCTATGTCTCTGTTTTTGTGCCAGTACCATGCTGTCTTGACCACTATGGCTTTGTAGTACAGACTAAAATCTGGTATGCTGATGCCCCCAGCTTTATTTTTGTTACAGAGAACTGCCTTAGCTATACGGATTTTTTTTCCTGTTCCATACAAAACGCAGAATCATTTTTTCCAAATCTTGAAAGTACGATGTTGGTATTTTGATGGGAATGGCATTGAATAGGTAGATTGCTTTGGGAAGTATAGACATTTTAACAATGTTGATTCTTCCCAGCCATGAGCATGGTATGTTCTTCCATTTATTAATATCCTCTGCTATTTCCTTTCTGAGGATTTCATAGTTTTCTTTATAGAGGTCCTTCACCTCCTTCGTTAGGTATATTCCTAGGTATTTCATTTTCTTTGAAACTATGGTGAAGGGAGTTGTATCCTTAATTAGCTTCTCATCTTGACTGTTATTGGTGTACACAAAGGCTACTGACTTGTGGACATTGATTTTATATCCTGAAACATGACTGTATTTTTTGATGACTTCTAGGAGTCTTGTGGTTGAGTCTTTGGGGTTCTCTAAGTATAAGATTATGTCATCAGCAAAGAGGGAGAGTTTGACCTCCTCTGCTCCCATTTGGATTCCCTTTATTTCCTTGTCTTGCCTAATTGTATTGGCTAGAACTTCCAGCACTACGTTGAATAGTAAAGGTGACAGAGGACAACCTTGTCTGGTTCCAGTTCTAAGAGGAAAAGCTTTCAGTTTTACTCCATTCAGTAAAATATTGGCTGTGGGTTTGTCATAGATAGCTTCAATCAGTTTTAGAAATGTGCCACGTATGCCTATACTCTTCAGTGTTGTAATTAGAAAAGGATGGTGGATTTTATCAAATGCTTTTTCTGCATCTATTGAGAGGATCATGTAATCTTTATTTTTGCCTCTGTTGATATGGTGGATAACGTTTATAGACTTGCTTATGTTAAACCAGCCTTGCATCCCTGGGATGAAGCCTACTTGATCATGATGAATGACTTTTTTGATGATAAGCTGTAATCTATTGGCTAGGATTTTGTTGAGAATTTTTGCATCTATATTCATGAGTGAGATTGGTCTGAAATTCTCCTTTTTGTTTGGGTCTTTTCCTGGTTTGGGTATCAGGGTGATGTTTGCTTCATAGAATGTGTTGGGGAAGATTCCTTCTTCCTCAATTTTTTGGAATAATTTCTGCAGTACAGGAATAAGCTCTTCCTTGAAGGTTTGATAGAATTCTGGAGTGAAGCCATCTGGACCAGGGCATTTTTTGGTTGGAAGATTTTTTATTGTTTCTTTGATTTCAGTGCTTGAAATTGGTCTGTTCAGGAGCTCTATTTCTTCCTGGCTGAGTCTAGGGAGAGGGTGTGATTCCAAATATTGATCCATTTCTTTCACATTGTCAAATTTCTGGGCATAGAGTTTCTGGTAGTATTCAGAGATGATCTCTCGTATCTCTGTGGGATCAGTTGTTATTTCCCCTTTATCATTTCTGATTGAGGTTACTAGAGATTTTACTTTTCTATTCCTCGTTAGTCTGGCCAATGGTTTATCTATTTTATTTATTTTTTCAAAAAACCAACTCCTTGTTTCATTAATTTTCTGAATGATTCTTTTGTTTTCAATTTCATTGATCTCTGATTTGATTTTGGATATTTCTTTTCTTCTACTGAGTTTAGACTTAGATCGTTCTTCTTTTTCCAATTCCATAAGATCTCTTGTGAGGTTGTTGATGTGCTCTGTTTCTGTTTTTCGAATGTAGGCATCTAAAGCGATGAATTTTCCTTTCAAAACTGCTTTTGCAGTATCCCACAGGTTTTGGTAGCTTGTGTCTTCATTGTTGTTATGCTCAAGGAAGTTAATGATTTCCTGTTTTCTTTCTTCCTGCACCCATCTGTTATTCAACAGAAGATTGTTTAATTTCCATGCCTTTGGGTGGGGTTGAGCATTTTTGTTAGAGTTGAGTTCCACCTTTAGTACCTTATGGTCTGAGAAGTACAAGGTAAAATTTCAATTCTTTTGATTCTGTTGATATTTGTTTTGTGTCCCAGGATATGATCAATTTTGGAGAATGTTCCATGGGGTGATGAGAAGAATGTATATTCTTTATCTTTGGGATGGAGTGTTCTATATGCGTGTATCAAGCACAGTTGTTCTAGGGTCTCATTTAAATCTCTTATATCCTTGTTTAATTTCTGTTTAGAGGATCTGTCCAGCTCTGTAAGAGGAGTGTTAAGGTCCCCTGTTATGATGGTATTATCAGATATCATATTGCTCAGACTGAGTAAGGTCTGTTTCAAGAATCTGGGAGCATTTGAATTGGGTGCATAGATATTTAGAATTGAAATGTCTTCTTGTTGTATTTTTCCCTTGACCAATATAAAGTGACCATCTTTGTCTTTTTTGACTTTAGTTGCTTTAAATCCACATGTATCTGAAAATAAGATTGCAACTCCTCTTTTCTTCTGAATTCCATTTGCCTGAAAAATTGTCTTCCAACCCTTGACTCGGAGCTTGAATTTGTCTTTTGAAGCCAGGTGTGTTTCTTGCAGACAGCAAATGGATGGCTTGTGTTTTTTAATCCAGTCCACCAATCTATGTCTCTTCAGTGGGGAATTCAAGCCATTAACATTTATTGAGATAATTGATAAGTGTGGTAGTATTCTATTCGTCTTATTTTGTGAGAGTCCATTGCTTAGTTTTATGTTTTGCATCAGTGTGGAGGTTAGGTTCTGTCCTTTAATTTCTGAGTTCTTACTTTGCTGCTGATCCATTGTGGTGGTCAGTGTGCAGAACAGGTTGAAGTATTTCCTGTAGAGCTGGTCTTGTTGTGGCGAATTTCCTCAATGTTTGTATATCCGTAAAAGATTTGATTTCTCCGTCAATTTTGAAGCTTAGCTTAGCAGGGTACAGAATTCTGGGCTGGAAATTGTTCTGTTTAAGTAGATTAAAGGTAGATGACCATTGTCTTCTTGCTTGGAAAGTTTCCTTAGAGAAGTCTGCAGTCACTCTGATGGATTTGCCCCTGTAGGTCAACTGCCGCTTGCTCCTGGCAGCTTGCAGAATCTTTTCTTTTGTCTTGACTTTGGACAGGTTCATCACAGTGTGTCTTGGAGAAGCTCCGTTAGAGTTGAGGCGACCTGGGGTCCGATAGCCCTCTGAAAGCAGTGTGTGAGAATCTTTGGTGATATTTGGGAAATTTTCTTTTATAATATTCTCTAGTATGGCTTCCATTCCTCTGGAGCATTCTTCTTCCCCTTCTGGCATTCCTATAACTCATATGTTGGAACGCTTCATAAAGTCCCATAATTCTGACAGTGAATGTTCTGCTTTCTCTCTCTTCTTTTCTGCCTCTTTTACTATCTGAGTTATCTCAAAAACTTTGTCTTCTACCTCTGAAATTCTTTCTTCTGTATGGTCTAACCTGTTGCTGATACTTTCCATTGCATCTTTAAGTTCCCCAATTGACTGTTTCAGTTCCTTCAGCTCTGCTATATCCTTTTTATATTCTTCATATCGTTTATCTCTTATTTGATTCTGTTTTTGAATTTCCTTTTGGTTATTTTCCACTTTATTAGCAGTTTCCTTCATTATTTCCATCATTTTTTTCATAGTTTTCAACATGTGTATTCTAAATTCCCTTTCTGTCATTCCTAACATTTCTTTATAGGTGGAATCCTCTGCAGTAGCTACCTCATGGTCCCTTGGCGGGGTTGTTCTGGACTGGTTCTTCATGTTGCCTGGAGTTTTCTTCTGATTCTTCCTCATGAGTGATTTCTTTTATCTGTTTCCTTGCCCTAATTTTCCTTTCACTTCCTGTTGCTCTTTAAGTTCTCGTGCCTGTGGAAGTTGCGGGCGGGTTTAGACAGATTGAACACACGCGACCACTTGCCGGTTTTCCACTGTTTTAGTCCTCCTCTTGGGGTCCAGAAGTCTCTCGCTGACTCCCTGTATCCTCTCAGGGGTGATGATAGGCAGATCCCACCAGCCAGAGATGCCTGGAGTCCTGTCTCCCCAAACTCACGGTGCCTAGATGCAAGGATGCTGTTACTTGGCTGCTACCTTGCCTGACCTCCTGCACAGCTCTTTTTATTTTTCAATAGCATTTTCAATGCAATGCTCTAAAACAAGTAGTTTTATTATGACTATTATTCTACCTTCATTTTACAGATAGAAGAAGTTGAAGTCAGAAAAGATAATTAACCAGTGACACTTAACTATAAATGTTTTAGAAACAAGGAGGCATCAAACTGAAAGTTAATAGATTTTGTGTATTTTGGCAATTACAGGATATGCCCTCCCCACCCCCCCCACTGAAAGCTTTCTTGGCTTTATTTAGAATTTGGTAAAAAGGCAAAATTAAGTCAGAAGGTGACTCTTGGCTCATTTATTTTATCCAAGTCTGTGCGTTACTGATGAAGCCTTATTGCTGACTACTTTTATTTCATGGATATGAGATAATCTGACTTAAAGAGTAATATGATGAGATTTAGCAATAATTTCATGGTTCCAGTTTACTATGGCTACGTAGATTAAAATAACAGTAAGAGGCTTGGCGTGGTAGCTCATGCCTGTAATCCTAGTACTCTGGAAAGCTGAGCCCGGTGCATCACTTGAGCTCAGGAGTTCAAGACCAGGCTGAGCAATAGCAGGACCTGTTTCTACTAAAAATAGAAAAGTGAGGCAAGAGGATCACTTGAGCCCAAGAACTTGAGGCTGCTGTGAGCTATAATGCCATGATACTCTAGTCAGGGTGTCAGAGTGAGATTCTGTCTAAAAATAAAAAAATTCAAATAAAATAACAATGAGAAAACAGTTGATCACAACCAAGTATATCAATTTTCCAAGTGTATTTCTGTAGGATATTTCTTTTTACAATTTATAATTTCTTTTTATTCTATATAACTGAAAAGTGAAACATTAAAAATGATAAAAAGCAGGAAACAAAATTAAATGTAAAATTTTGTGAATAGAAAAAATGAAATGTATCAATCTGTTTCCTGAGCCATGATTCCTGATCTTTGGATTAGGAGTGATTTTGATTTTCTTATATATACTTTTCTGTATTTTCCAGGTTTTTTTTTTTTTTTTTTACATTAAGGGTGAGTTACTTTATAGGCAGGAATAAAAAAGAAAGTTATTTAAACCAATTGCAGTGTACCATGCAGTGGAATACTACTCAACAATGAAGGAAATGGTCACTGTCACACACATCAACATGGATGAATTTTTTTTTTTTTTTGCAGATTTTGGCCAGGGTCAGGGTTTTTTTTTTTTTTTTTTTTTTTTTATTAAATCATAGCTGTGTACATTAATGTGATCATGGCACCATACACTGGTTTTATAGACTGTTCGACACATTTTCATCACACTGGTTAACATAGCCTTCCTGGCATTTTCTTAGTTATTGTGTTAAGACATTTATATTCTACATTTACTAAGTTTCATATATACCCTTGTAAGATGCACCGCAGGTGTAATCCCACCAATCACCCTCCCTCCGCCCGTCCTTCCTCTTCCCTCTCTTCCCTCTCCCTCTTCTCCCTATTCTTAGGTTATAACTGGGTTATAGCTTTCCTGTGAAAGCCATAAATTAGTCTTATAGTAGGGCTGAGTACATTGGATACTTTTTCTTCCATTCTTGAGACACTTTACTAAGAAGAATATGTTCCAGCTCCATCCATGTAAACATGAAAGAGGTAAAGTCTCCATCTTTCTTTAAGGCTGCATAATATTCCATGGTGTACATATACCACAATTTATTAATCCATTCGTGGATTGATGGGCACTTGGGCTTTTTCCATGGCTTAGCAATTATGAATTGGGCTGCAATAAACATTCTGGTACAAATATCTTTGTTATAATGTGATTTTTGGTCTTTTGGGTATATGCCTAGTAGAGGAGTTATAGGATTGAATGGCAGATCTATTTTTAGATCTCCGAGTGTTCTCCAAACCTCTTTCCAAAAGGAATGTATTAATTTGCATCCCCACCAGCAATGTAGAAGTGTTCCCTTTTCTCCACATCCACGCCAACATCTCTGGTCTTGGGATTTTGTGATAAGGTCTAATCTTACTGGAGTTAGATGATATCTCAAAGTAGTTTTGATTTGCATTTCTCTGATGATTAAGGATGATGAACATTTTTTTATATGTCGTAGGCTGTGCACCTGTCTTCTTCAGAGAAGTTTCTCTTCAAGTCCCTTGCCCAGCCTGCGATGGGATCACTTGTTTTTTTCTTGCTAATACATTTGAGTTCTCTGTGGATTCTGGTTATTAAACCTTTGTTGGAGACATAACCTGCAAATATCTTCTCCCATTCTGAGGGCTGTCTGCTTGCTTTACTTACTGTGTTCTTGGCTGTGCAGAAGCTTTTTAGTTTGATCAGGTCCCAGTAGTGTATTTTTGAAGCTGCTTCAATTGCCCAGGGGTTCTCCTTTATAAAATATCGCCCAGACTGATTTCTTCAAGAGTTTTTCCCAGCACTCCCTTCTAGTATTTTTATAGTTTCATGTCTTAACTTTAAATCTTTAATCCAGTCATTGTCTATCTTAGTTAATGGTGAAAGGTGTGGGTGCAGTTTCAGTCTTCTACAGGTTGCCAGCCAGTTCACGCAGCACCATTTGTTAAAATGGGAATCTTTTCCCCATGGAATGTTTTTAATTGGCTTGTTAAAGATCAAGTAGTGGTAAGTAGCTGGGTTCATCTCTTGGTTGTCTATTCTGTTCCAGACATCTACTTCTCTGTTTTTGTGCCAGTACCATGCTGTTTTGATCACTATCGATTTATAGTATAGTCTGAGTTCCGGTAGCGTGATTCCTCCTGCTTTGTTTTTATTTCTGAGTAATGTCTTGGCTATTCGAGGTTTTTTCTGATTCCATATAAAACGAAGTATTATTTTTTCAAGATCTGTAAAGTATGACAGTGGAGATTTAATAGGGATTCCATTAAAATTGTATATTGCTTTGGGTAATATGGACATTTTAACAATGTTAATTCTTCCCAGCCAAGAGCATGGTATGTTTTTCCATTTGGTAACATTTTCAGCTATTTCTTTTCTTAGAGTTTCATAGTTCTCTTTATAGAGATCTTTTCACGTCCTTTGTTAGATAATCTCCCAAATATTTCATCTTCTTTGGCACTACCGTGAATGGAATAGAGTCCTTAACTGTTTTTTCAGCGTGACTATTTTTGGTATATATAAAGGCTACTGATTTATGAATGTTGATTTTGTAACCTGAGACGCTGCTGTATTCCTTGATCACTTTTAAGAATTTTGTAGTAGAAGCCCTGATGTTTTCAGATATATAATCATATCCTCTGCAAAGCACGAAAGTTTGATCTCTTCTGACCCTATATGGATACCCTTCATTGCCTTTTCTTCCCTAATTGCAATGGCTAAAACTTGTATTACAGTGTTAAAGAGAAGTGGAGACAATGGGCAGCCTTGTCTGGTTCCTAATCTGAGTGGAAGTGATTTCAATTTAACTCCATTCAATATGATATTGGCTGTGGGTTTGCTATAGATGGCCTCTATCAGTTTAAGAAATGTCCCTTCTATACCAATTTTCTTAAGTGTTCTGATCATGAAGGGATGCTGGATATTACCAAAAGCTTTTTCTGCATCGATTGTGAGAATCATATGGTCTTTGTTTTTTAATTTGTTTATGTGCTGAATTATAGATTTATATATATTGAACCAGCCTTGAGACCCTGGTATAAAATCAACTTGGTCATGATGTATAATTTGTTTGATGTGTTGCTGGATTCTATTTGTTAGGATCTTGTTGAATATTTTTGCATCTATATTCATTAGTGATATCCGTCTATCATTTTCTTTTCTTGTTCGGTCTTTTCCTGGTTTGGGGATCAGGGTGATGTTTGCTTCATAGAATGTGTTGGGTAGTCTTCCTTCTTTTTCTGCATTTTGGAACAGGTTGAGTAATATAGGTACTAGTTCCTCTTTAAAGGTTTGGTAGAATTCTGACGTGAAGCCATGTGGTCCTGGGCTTTTCTTTTTAGGGAGATTTTGTATGGTTGATGCTATTTCAGAACTTGATATGGGTCTGTTCAACATTTCCACTTGATTCTGGTTAAAGTCTTGGAAGGTGTCGTGCTTCCACGTATTGGTCAATTTCCTTCAGATTTTCATATTTCTGAGAATAAAGTTTCTTGTAATATTCATTAAGGATTTTTTGAATTTCTGAGGAGTCTGTTGTTATTTCGTCTTTGTCATTTCTGATTGATGATATTAGAGATTTTATTCTTTTTTTTTTTCCTGGTTATGTTAGCCAAAGGTTTATTTTATAGACCTTTTCAAAATAACCAACTTTTTGATTTATTGATCTATTGTATAATTCTTTTGTTTTCAATTTCATTTAATTCTGCCCTAATTTTGGTTATTTCTTTTCTTCTACTGGGTTTGGGGTTGGAATGTTCTTCCTTTTCCAGTTGATTGAGATGTCCCATTAAGTTGTTAACTTCCTCTCTTTCTGTTCTCTTGAAGAAGGCTTGCAGTGCTATAAATTTCCCTCTTAGGAATGCCTTTGCGGTATCCCAGAAGTTTTGATAATTCGTGTCTTCATTGTCATTTTGTTCCAAAAATTTGGCAATTTCCTTTTTAATCTCATCTCTTACCCAGCTATTATTCTGCATAAGGTTATTTAACTTGCATGTTTTTGTATGAGTATGCAGATTCCTGTTGTTACTGAGTTCAACTTTTATTCCATGGTGGTCCAAGAAGATGCAAGGAATAATTTCTATTCCTTTAAATTTACTGAGGTTAGACTTGTGACCTAAGATGTGATCAATTTTGGAGTATGTTCTGTGGGCTGATGAGAAGTATGTGTATTCAGTTTTGTTGGGATGAAATGTTCTGTAGATGTCTGCTAAATCCAAATGTTGGATGCTTAGGTTTAAATCTAAAATTTCTTTGGTCAGCTTCTTCTTGTAGGATCTATCCAACACTGCCAAAGGAGTGTTGAAATCTCCGACTGTTATGGAGCTGGAGGAAATCAAGTTGCTCATGTCTGTTAGAGCTTCTCTTATAAATTGAGGTGCATTCTGTTGGGTGCATAAATGTTAATCATTGAAATCTCATCATATTGAGTATTACCCTTAACAAATATGAAGTGACCATTCTTATCCTTCCTTCCTTTTGTTGGTTTAAAGCCAATTGTGTCTGCAAATAGAATTGCAACACCTGCTTTTTTCTGGCTACTATTTGCCTGAAATATGCACGACCGTCCTTTCACCCTGAGTCTATATTTATCTTTTAAGGTAAAATGTGACTCTTGTATGCAGCAAATATCTGGCCTGAGTTTTTGTATCCAGTCAGCTAACCTGTGCCTCTTTAGAGGACAGTTTAAATCGTTTTCATTAATGGAGAATATTGATAAGTCTGGTACAATTATGGGTGTCAAGTTTTTCAAAAGTCCAGTGGACATTTTTAATCCTTTCACCACTGTGGAAGTTGGAGTTTGATCAAAAGTTTCTGAGTGAGTTTACTTTTGTGGTAGAGGATTGGGTTGGTCATTATGGAGGATAGGTCTGAGAATATCCTGAAGAGCTGGTTTGGTTATGGCAAATTTCTTCAACATATGAATGTCATTAAAATATTTAATTTCTCCATCACAAATGAAACTCAGTTTACTTGGATACAGGATCTGGGGTTGAAAGTTATTTTGCTGTAAGAGATTAAATGTCGATAACCACCCTCTTCTGGCTTGAAAAGTCTCAGCAGAGAGATCTGCAGACATTCTAATATTCTTCCCTTTGTAGGTAATGGATTTCTTATGTCTGGCTGCTTTGAGAATTTTCTCCTTCATATTCACTTTAGTGAAGTTAATTATGATATGCCTGGGGGATGTCTTATTTGGATTGAGTCGTGCTGGGGTTCTGAAACTGTCTGCTATCTGAATTTCAGAATCTCTTGGCATGTCTGGAAAATTCTCTTCCATAATTTCATGGAGAAGGGCCTCTGTGCCTTCCGAGGCCACTTCATCGCTTTCAGGGATTCCAGTGAGGTGGATATTAGCCTTCTGAGAATTATCCCAGAGGTCTCTGAGAGAATGATCTGTTTTTGCTCTCCATTTCTCTTCTTCTTTGAGAGTTGGGAGCGTTCAACAGCTTTGTCTTCAATGTCAGAAATTCTTTCTTCTGCTTGCTCCACTCTGTTACTGTGGGATTTTACTGTATTTTTCAGATCTTTGAGGGCTGCAAATTCTTGCTTCAGTGTGTCAAAATCTTTGGTGGTTTTGTCTTTAAATTCGTTAAATTCTTGAGACAACTTTTGAATTTCTCCTCAAATTTCTAATTCCGACATTTGAATTGCTCCTTGAATTTCTAATTCCAAATTGTTCTCCATTCTATTAATCTTGTTTGCAATCCAAATTCTGAATTCGATTTCTGACATCTTGGCCAGCTGTTTATGAATGGGATCTTCAGTTACATCTGCCATATCTTTTCTTGGCGGGGGGGCGGGTGTTGATCTATTCTGGTTATTCATGTTACCAGAGTTTTTGTGCTGATTCCGCCCCATGATTATTTTACACCATTCGATTTTTCCCCTGGAGCTTTGTCGAGGACTTGTACAGTGCTATGGCCTGAGAAACTGGGGACCTGTTTGGTGTGGTGGGCTAAGTGGTTCTGTGTTGTTTTCAGCTGGTCTCTGTCAGACCCTAGTGAAACAGTTACTCTGGGTTGAAGTCTCAGCTGTGGACAAATACCAGCAATTAAGTCACCCTGCCCCCCACAGGTAACAATTGAAAAAGGAAAATCAAACCTTCCTATAACCACACACCCAGGGCACCACTTGAATAGTCCTCGGGCGATTGGCTCAGTTCAAAAGGTCCAAATCAATTGTTTCAGTCAGCACCTGTCTCAGATGGAAGAGTTTAAAAGGTCTCTGGCAACTGGATTGCAGGGGTCTGGTGACCAAATCCATTCTTGGGACTTAGATGATTATTCTTTTTTTTACATTTTATTTTATTTATTTATTTATTTATTTTTCAGTTTTTGGCCGGGGCTGGATTTGAACCCACCACCTCTGGTATATGGGGCTGGCGCCCTACTTCTTTGAGCCACAGGTGCCACCCAGATTATTCTTTTTTAAAATACCAAGTAATTTCTATTAAACATAATCTTTGACCTTTTTTTTCAAGTGTCTATATATGGTATTTATGGATTTAAAAAAAATCAGGTGAAATTCACATAACAGATTTAACTGGTTTAAATCTAGTTAAAGTATGTATTTACTTTATACTTTATTTATGCACTAAAGTATGCATTTTAGTGGCATTTACCATATTCACAAAGTTGTGCAACGATTGCCTCTGCCTAGCTCCCAGACATTCTCATCACCCCAGAAGGAACGCCCATCCCCGTGCAGCAGTTCCTTTCTACTCCCCTCTCTCCTGGTGATCACCAGTCTGCTCTCTGCTTTAACGGATTTACATTCTCTGGATCCTTCACATAAACGGAATAAAACAATGCGTGACCTTTTATGTTTGCCTTTTTTCACTTAGAATAATGTTTTGAGGTTTAGAAGAATATATTTTTCAGCTTTCAGTCAGAAATATCAGATTTAAAAATTAAAATGAATTTGACTGAGATTAGCCTAACGTATTATCTCAGATTATTCTAATTTGGAAAAGTGCTTCCATATTTGCATAGTGGTTGCTGTTTATAGAGTGGTTCACAAAATTTCCCTGATGTGATGGTCACGGCAACCCAGTGAAGTAGACAGGGTGAGTGTTACAACCCCCACTGTACAGTACTGATATTACTGCCAGCACCAGCGCTGATCGTAAAGGCACCTAACATTTTTGGAGTGCTTAGTCTGTGCCAGACCCTCTTCTAAGTGCTTTGCATTTATTTATTTGATTTATTAATCATCACCACAATCCCGTGAAGTACATGCTATTATTGTCATGATTTCACAGATAGGAAAATTTAGGCCCAGAAAAATATCTTTCCCAAGGTCACATGATTCATGAGTGAGAGGTGTAGTCTGAGACCCAGACAGTCTCATGTGCACACCTCCCTCCTCACATGGGAGGCATGAACCTCACACTCTTTCTAGCCAGTCTTTTGTTTTGTTTTGTTTTAATCTTTGCTGTTTTTCTGCTGGTCTTGCAACAGTGTTGCTTAACTTTTCACAGTGGGTTCCTAAACATGTCTTTTCATCTTGCAGGTGTCAGCTACTGGCGGGTGCCTCATGAGCTGATAGAATGCTGGACTCTGGAAGAGCGGCCTTTACTTGGAAGCCTGCGTCACATGGCTCCCATTCGAAAGAGGTCATCTGTGTTCTGTTATTTGTTTTGTTTTTTAATCTGTGGCCCATATTTTTACTGCCTTTATGAAGGGAAAATGAATGATAGTTCATGACCTTAACTAAGCATTCCTTGCTGCATATGATAATTTTCAAATAACCATGCCATTATGATCCTATTTTTTTTTTGAGACAGAGTCTCACTATGTTGCCCTTGGTAGAGTGCCGTGGCATCACAGCTTACAGCAACCTCAAACTCTTAGGCTTAAGTGATTCTCTTGCCTCAGCCTCCCAAGTAGCTGGGACTACAGGTGCCTGCCACAACGCCTGGCTATTTGTTGTTGTTGTTGCTTTTGCATTTGTCATTGTTGTTTAGCAGGCCTGGGCTGGGTTCCAGCACACCAGCCCAGGTGTATGTGACCAGCGCCCTAACCACTGAGCTATGGGCGCCGAGCCTATGATCCTATATCTAATAATGTGAGTTCACTGTGTTATTAGTCATCTAGGTAAACATCCTGCCTGACTATGAAAATACAGATTTTTTTTTTTTGAAACCGAGTCTTACTCTGTTGTCCTGGGTAGAGTGCCATGGCATCATAGCTCCCAGCAACCTCAAACTCTTGGCCTCAAGTGATACTCTTGCCTCAGCCTCCCAAGTAGCTGGTATTATAGGCATGAGCCACTGTGCCCAGCTAATTTTTCTATTTTTAGTAGCGACAAATACCACCAACAGCAAAGGAAAGTGCACTTGTATCCTTATTTTTCTTTTTTTTTTTTGAGACACAGTCTCAAGCTGTCGCCTAGGGTAGAGTGCCATGGTGTCTGTCATAGCTCACAGCATCCTCCAAATCTTGGGCTCAAGAGATCATTTTGCCTCAGTTTTTCCATTTTTAGTAGAGACAGGATCTAGCTTTTGCTTGGGCTGGTCTTGAACTCCTGAGCTCAAGCAATCCACCCACCTGGGCTTCCCAGAGTGCGAGGATTACAGGTGTGAGTCACGGTAAAATATAGATCTTGATAAAATATAGATCTGAAAATATAGATCTTGATAAGTACAAGATCTTTTGATCTTGAAAGTTATCAAAACTATGTGAAAAGTGGGAATAATTCTCTACAATGGCATGTGTGGCATGTTCTTATTGGGAAGGTGATTTTAAAACTCCTAGTGGACACAGTGAGAATGCTGTGGTAAGTATTTTACCCCACAAAAATGAACTCTCAGGCTTCATTGGCAATAGTCAAAAAAAATCTATTTAGTCTTAATACTTGAAATTTTTTATGACTTACTCTGAATTCCTTTCTCTTTTCTGTTGCCACAAATAACATTTTTATTGAACAGTTTTTTGTGTCTGTGTTCCATGGAATTATTAGCATTAGACACCTCCATGTCTGTGTCTTTTACTTTCGGGTGTTTTAAATACACAAAATCATATTTCTGCTGACTGTGGTAGCTCATGCCTATGACCCTAGCAACTCAGGGCTAAGGCAAGAAGATCACTTGAGTCCAGGAGTTTGAGACCAGCTTGGGCACCAGAGCAAAACTCTGTCTCTAAAAAATGAAAAAAAGCTGACTGTGGGGAGGATCACTTGAGCTTAGGACTTGAGGCTGCAATGAGCTATGATTGTCCACTGTGCTCCAGCCTGGGTGACAGAGACCCCATCTTTAAAAATAAATAAATGAACTAATTAAAGTTTAAAATATTTTAAAAAATCATATTTCTTTTTGGTATCTTGATTTTATTCATCACCTGCTCTAAAATTTGATTTATTGCCCCTGTGGAATTTCAGACTACTTTCTTCTTTCTTTTCTTTTCTTTTCGTTGCAGTTTTTGTACAGGGCTGGGTTTGAACCTGCCACCTCCAGCATATGGGGCCGGGGCCCTGCTCTTGAGCCACAGGCGCTGCCCTCTTTTTTTTTTCTTTTTTTTTTTTTGAGACAGAGCCTCAAACTGTTGCCCTGGGTAGAGTGCTGTGCCAAAATAGCTCATAGCAACCTCGAACTCCTGGGCTCAAGCAATTCTCCTGCCTCTACCTCCCAAGTAGCTGGGACTACAGGCGCCTGCCACAACACCTGGCTGTTTTTTGGTTTCAGCTGTCATTGTTGATTGGCGGGCCTGGGCTGGATTTGAACTCACCAGCTCAGGTGTATGTGGCTGGCGCCTTAGCCGCTTGAGCCACAGGTGCCGAGCCTCTTTTTTTTTTTTGAGACAGAGTCTCACTTGGTTGCCCTCCTTAGGGTGCTGTGGTGTCGCAGCCTACAACAACCTCAAACTCTTGGGCTTAAATGATTCTCTTACCTCAGCCTCCCAAGTAGCTGGGACTACAGGCACCCACCACAATACCCGGCTATTTTTATTTTTATTTATTTATTTATTTTTGAGACAGAGTTTCACTATGTCACCCTTGGTAGAGTGCTGTGGCGTCACAGCTTACAGCAACATCAAACTCTTTGGGCTTAAGTGATTTTCTTGCCTCAGCCTCCCAAGTAGCTGGGACGACAGGCGCCCACCACAATGCCCAGCTGTTCTTTTGTTGTTGTTGTTGCAGTTGTCATTGTTGTTTAGCAGGCCCAAGCCAGGTTCGAACCTGCCAGCCTTGGTGTATGTGGCTGGCACCCTACCCACTGAGCTACCAGCACTGATCGTGCCCATCTCTTTTTTAGAGACAGGGTCTTGCTCTTGCTCAGGCTGGTCTCCCACCTGTGAGCTGAGGCAATCCACCCACCTCAGCCTCCCAAGTGCTGGGGTTACAGGTGTGAGCTACCGTGCTCAGCTCAGACTACTTTCTTGCTTTTGCTCTCTGTCTTTCACAGACACGTAGAGAGTTTTATTCAGTTTTTAGTAGTTAATCATCCCTTGTCAAAATAGATCCTATTTCTTAAAGGGCATAGTTTTATTGCCATTATTTATTTTGGCTTTTGAACCTATAGTTAGTAAATATTATTTGAGTCAAGAGCAGTGGTTCTCAGCTGGGGGTGATTTTGCCTCCAAGTGGATATTTGACAATGTTTGGAGACATTTTTAGTTGTCCACTGTAGGAGGGCAGGGGGTGGGGGAAGCTACTGGCATCTACTGGGTACAGGCCAGAGATGCTACCCAACATCTTGGAACACACAGGGCAGCCCCCACAACACAGAATCATGTGACCAGCATGGTAATAGTGCCAATGTTGAGACTCTTCAGTGTAAATTCTAGTAGAAGATGTAAACACAGAACAGGCGGATGGCTTGTGGAGACTCTCCTCCATGTTAGTTCCTTCTCCTTGGGGATTTTAGGAAGCATTACTTTTGATATATGGACAGGATAATGATGTTGATGGCTGAGAAGCACTTGTGAGGTCCAGAGGAGCCATCTGACTCACCAGAGAAAATATTCATTAGAGTTTTAGGGTTGAATATACCATATTTGCGTTTTTTGCTGCATATGGAAATTTTCAAATAATGATGTCATTCTGATCACATTTCTTTATCTTTTTTTTTTTTTTTTTTTTTGAGACAGAGTCTCACTCCATCACCTTGGATAGAGTGCCCTGGCATCATCATAGCTCATAGCAACCTCAAACTCTTAGTCTCAAGAGATCCTCTTGCCTGAGCCTCCTGAGTAACTGGTACTACAACATGTGTCACTAGTTTTTTCTATTTTTAGTAGAGACTGGGTCTTACTCTTGCTCAGGCTGGTCTCGAATTCCTGAGCTCAAGCAATCCACCTGCCTCAGCCTCTCAGAGTGCTGGGATTAGAGACATGAGCAACTGTGCCCAGCCTATGATCCCATTTCTAAGAATGGGTTCACTATGTTATAATTGCTTCTAACAATTCCTTTTGAGCGAATTAACTTGGGGGATCACTGTCACCCTTGATTTTCGAGGGGATGGGCCTCAGGAAGTGAACCTGGTCAAAGCAGTGGAAAGAGCAGACAATGTTTTGACATTTTAAGGTCATTTTTTTTTTTTTTATATTGTTGGAGATTCATTGAGGGTACAAAGAACCAGGTTACGTTGATTGCATTTGTTAGGTAAAGTCCCTCTTATAATTGTGTCCCACTCCCAAAAAGTGTGTCACACATTGTGACCCCCCCACCCCCTCCCACCTTCCCTCTACTCTCCCCTTTCCCCATTCCCTAACTAGGTCATTAATTGTCCTCATATAAGAGTTGAGTACACAGTATTCTTTCTTCTCCATTCTTGTGATGCTTTACTAAGAATAATGTCTTCCACTTCCATCCAGGTTAATACAAAAGATGTAAAGTCTCCATCTTTTTTGATGCCTGAATAGTATTCTATGGTATACATGCATATACCACAGCTTGTTAATTCATTCCTGGGTTGGTGGGCATTTAGGCTGTTTCTACCTTTTGGTGATTGTAAATTGAGCTGCAATAAATAGTCTAGTGCAAGTGTCTTTATAATAAAAGGGTTTTTTTTTTCTTCTGGGTAGATGCCCAGTAATGGGATTGCAGGATCAAAAGGGAGGTCTAGCTTGAGTTCTTCAAGGGTTCTCCATACTTCCTTCCGAAAAGGTTGTATTAGTTGGCAGTCCCACCAGCAGTGTAAAAGTGTTCCCCTCTCTCCACATCCATGCCAGCATCTGCAGTTTTGAGATTTTGTGATGTGGGCCATTCTCACTGGGGTTAGATGATATCCCAGGGTGATTTTGATTTGCATTTTTCTAATAATTAGGGATGATGAGCATTTTTTCATATGTTTGTTATCCATTCGTCTGTCTTCTTTAGAGAAGGTTCTGTTATTCTCTCTTGCCCATTGATATAAGGGATTGTTGGCTCTTTTTATGTTGCTTAATTTGAGTTCTCTATAGATCCTAGTTATCAAGCTTTTGTCTGATTCAAAATATGCAAATATCCTTTCCCATTGTGCAGGTTGTCTATTTGCTTTGGTTGTTGTCTCCTTAGAGGTACAGAAGCTTTTCAGTTTAATTAAGTCCCATTTGTTTATTTTTGTTGTTGTTGCAATTACTATGGAAGTCTTCTTCATAAAGTCTTCCCCAGGCTGATATCTTTAAGTGTTTTTCTCATGCTTTCTTTAAGGATTTTTACCATTTCATGCCTTAACTTGAGGACTTTTATCCATCTTGAATCAATTTCAGTGAGTGGAGAAAGGTGTGGGTCCAGTTTCATTCTTTTACATGTGGATATTCAGTTCTCCCAGCACCATTTATTGAATAGGGAGTCTTTCCCCCAGTGTATGTTCTTGTTTGATTTATCAAAAATTAGGTGGCTGTAAGATGTTTGTTTCATCTCCTGGTTTTCTATTCGGTTCCAGATGTCTATGTCTCTATTTTTGTGCTAGTACCATGCTGTTTTGACCACTATGGCCTTGTAGTACAGGCTAAGATTTGGTAGGCTGATGCCTCTGACTGTGTTTTTATTACTAAGAATTGCCTTAGCTATACGGGTTTTTTTCTGGTTCCATACAAAACAAAGAACTATTTTTTCCAAGTCTTGAAAGTATGATGTTGATATTTTAATAGGGATGGCATTGAATCTGTAGATTGCTTTGGGAAGTATAGACATTTTAACAATGTTGATTGTTCTCAACCATTTGCATGGTATGTTCTTCTATTTGTTAATATCTTCTGCTATTTCTTTTCTTAGGGTTTCATAATTTCCTTTATAGAGGTCCTTCACCTCTTTTGTTAGGTATAGTCCTAGATATTTCATTTTCTTTGAAGCTACTGTGAAAGGGATTGTGTCCTTAATTAGTTTCTCATCTTGGCTGTTACTGGCGTATACAAAGGCTATTGACTTTGGACATTGATTTTATATCCTGAGACATTACTGTCAATGTTGATCACTTCCAGGAGTCTTATGGCTGAGTTTTGGGGGTTCTCTAAGTATAAGATCATATCGTCAGCAAAGAGAAAGAGTTTGACCTCTGCTCCATCTTGATGCCCTTTATTTCCTTCTCTTACCTGATTGTATTAGCCAGAACTTCCAGCACTATGTTGAATAGTAGTGGCGATAGAAGACAACCTTGTCTGTTTCCAATTCTAAGTGGAAAAGCTTTCAGTTTTATTCCATTCAGTAAAATATTAGCTGTGGGTTTGTCAAGATGGCTTTGATGAGTTTAAGAAATGTGCCACCTATGCCTATATTCTTTAGTGTTCTAATTAGAAAATGATGCTGGATTTTATCAAATGCTTTTTCTATATCTATTGAGAGGATCATATGGTCTTTGTTTTTGCTTCTGTTGATATGGTGAATAATGTTTATGGACTTGGGTATTTAAAACCAGCCTTGTATCCCTGGGATGAAACCTACTTCATCATTATGTATGAATTTTTGATGAGAAGCTGTAGTCTATTGGCTAGGATTTTATTGAGAATTTTTGCATGTGTATTCATTAGTGAAATTGGTCTGAAGTTCTTCTTTTTGGTTGGATCTTTTCCTGGTTTTGGTATCAGGGTGATGTTTGCTTTGAAGAACATGTTGGGGAAGATTCCTTCCTCCTTAATTTTTTGGAATAATTTCTGCAGTATGGGAATAAGTTCTTCTTTGATGGTTTGATAGAATTCTGGTGTGAAGCCATCTGGACCAGGGCATTTTTTTGTTGGGAGATTTTTGTTTTTTAGACAGAGCCTCAAGCTATTGCCCTGGTAGAGTACTGTGGCATCACAGATCACAGGAACCTCAAACTCCTGGGCTTAAGCCTCCCAAGTACCTGGGACTATAAGTGCCCACCACAACGCCTGGCTATTTTTGGTTGTAATTGTTATTGTTTGGCAGGCCCTTGCTGGATTTGAACCCACCAGCTCTGGTGTATGTAGCTGATGCTTTAGCCACTTGAACTACAGGTGCCACCTGTTGGAAGATTTTTTTATTGTTTTTTTGATCTCAGTGCTTGAAATTGGTCTGTTCAGGAAATCTAGTTTCTCCTGGCTAAGTCTAGGGAAAGGGTGTGATTCCAAGTATTGATTCATTTCCCTCACATTGTCAAATTTCTGGGCATAGAGTTTCTGGTAGTATTCAGAGATAATCTCTTGTATCTCTGTGGCATCTGCTGTTATTTCCCCTTTATCATTTCTGATTGAGGTTACTAAAGATTTTACTTTTCTGTTTCTGGTTAGTTTGATCAAAGGTTTATCTATTTATTTTTTCAAAAAAACAATTCCTTGTTTTGTTAATTTTCTGAATGATTCTTTAGTTTTCAATTTCATTAATCTCTGATTTAATTTTGGATTTTTTTTCTTCTGCTGGGTTTAAGCTTAGATTGTTCTTCTTTTTCCAATTCTATTAGATGGTTTATGAATTTGTTGATGTGCTCTCTTTCTGTTTTTTGGATATAGGCATCTAAAGCGATAAATTTTCCTCTCAGGACTGCTTTTGCAATATCCCACAGGTTTTGGTACCTTGTGTCTTCATTGTTGTTATGCTCAAGGAAGTTAATGATTTCCTGTTTTATCTCTTCCTGAACTCAACTATCATTCAGGCTAAGGTTGTGTAATTTCTGTGCCTTTGTATGAAGTTGAACGTTTTTGTTGGAGTTGAGTTCCACCTTTATTGCCTTGTGGTCTGAGAAGATATAAGGTAAAATTTTAATTCTTTGGATTCTGTTGAGGTTTGTTTTGTGTCCTAGGATATGATCTATAATGGAAAATGTTCCATGGGCTGATGAGGAGAATGTATATTCTTTAGCATTGGAGTGGAGTGTTCTATATGTGTCTGTCAATCACAGTTGTTTTAGGGTCACATGTAAGTCTGTTGTATCTTTGTTTCATTTCTATTTAGAGGATCTGTCAGCCTCTGTAAGAAGATTGTTTTAAAGTCTACTATTATTAATGGTGTTATGGGATACCATAATGCTCAGACTAATTAAGGTCTGTTTTAGGAATCTGGGAGCATTTAAGTTGAGTGCATAAATAGTTAGATTTGAAATGTAGAATAGGTCTAAGTATTTCCTGTAGAGCTGGTCTAGGTGTGGTGGCAAACTTCTTCAATGTTTGCATATCAGTAAAAGATTTGATTTCTCTGTCAACTTTAAAGCTTAGCTTAGCAGGACATAGAATTCTGGGCTGAAAATTGTTTTAAGTAAATTAAAGATAGATGATCATTGTCTTCTGACTTGAAAAGTTTCATTTGAGAAGTCCGCAGTCATCCTGATGGATTTGCCCTTGTAGGTCAATTGGTACTTACTCCTGGCAACTTGCAGAATCTTCTCTTTTCCTTGACCTTGGTGAGGTTCATGACAATGTGTCTTGGAGAAGCTCCATTTGAGTTGAGATGACCTGGTGTCCATTATGACTCTGAAAGGAGTGTATCAGAATCTTTGGTGATATTTGAGAAATTTTCATTTATGATATACTCTAGTAGGGCTTCCATGCCTCTGGGGCTTTCTTCTTCCCCTTCTGGGATACCTGTAACTCATATGTTTGAATGCTTCACAAAGTCCCATAATTCTGTCAGTGAACGTTCTGCTTTCTCTCTCATTCTTTCTATTTCTTTAACTGCCCGAGTTAGCTTAAGAGTTTTGTCCTCTACCTCTGAGATTCTTTCTTCTGCATAGTCTAGTCTGTTATTGATACTTCTACTGCATCTTTAAGTTCCCTGACTGATTGCTTCAATTCCTTCAGGTCTGCTATATCCTAGTTCTATATTCTTTATATCATTCATTTCTTACTTGATTCTGTTTTTGGATTTCCTTTTGGTTATTTTCCATTTTCTCAGCAACTTCTTTCATTGTTTTTACTATCCATATTTTAAATTCCCTGTCTGTTATTTCTAACATTTCTTTATGGGTGGAATCTTCTGCAGTAGCTACCTCATGACCCTTGGGATCATGCTCTGGTCTGGTTTTTCATGTTGCCTGGATTTTTCTGCTGTTTCTTCCTTATCTGTGTTTTTGTTTTGTCTACTTCCTTGCCCTGCTTTTTCCTTTCACTTCCTCTTGCTCTTTAAGTTACCATGCCTCCGAGCTAAGGTGTTGAAGGACTTTTGGTAAAGGACTGAGGAGATGAGTGAAGAGCAAGATGGGATAAAAGATAAAAAAAAAAAAAGAGAGAGAGAGAGAAGAGAAAAGAAGGGGGGTGAGTAGAAGGGACTATTGACAAAAAAGAAGGAAGGAACAGAAAGAGAGAGAGAGGAGTAATAGTGGTGCACAGTAGGGTACTTTGACCCACACCCACAAATTCCAATCTCTGAGGAGGCTGGGTTAGGTGGATCCCTTGACTTCTGCAGCTCTTTGCCAACTTGAGCAGACACAGGACCCCACCTCCACCAAATAGAGAAGAAAAACAAAAATACTCTAAATCAAACCAAACCAACCAAACAAAAAACCTTAAGAGAGAAAATCGGGTGAAAAAAAAAAAAATCAGGGGCAGAAAATCTAGCAAAAGTGAAGTTCTTATTATTAAAGAAGGCAATAATTAAAAAATATATTTCCATGAAAAGCATGACAAGAAAAAGAAAAATCTTGGGGAAAAATTTTGAAAAAGAAAAAAAATTTTTTAAAAGAAAAACAAACCAACAGACAAACTAACAATAACAACTTTAATAGCAACAACAACAACAAAAACAAACAAACAAACAAAAAAAACTATGTATTTCTATCTTGATGAATATTCCCTGGGCAACAGGTGATCTTCTGGGATATGAGATGCTAATCACAATACAGCTATATGAGGTGGAGACTGGAAGCCTCTGTTGACTTCTTTGCTCTCAAACCCCACAGGGTTGGGAGTCTGGATCTCTCCTCAACTCAGTAAACATGCCTCAACCTTTCCAAACCATGTCCCTTGGCTAAGCAGTGGCTATCTCAGGAAAGGGTGTGTTGCTCAGGTCTCTCGAGAAGTGGCTGCCCACTTGTCAGGCACGTCGGAGAGGCCTTGCTCTAGGACTCTGAGGGCCGAGCCTGAAAGCAACTTTCCCACAACGGCTGCTTGCTGCCTGCAGTGGAACAGTGAAACCTCTGTTCTGTCCCAGTGGCTCAGTGCTGGCCTCTGGGTGTTGTTCAAAGTCACTTGCTCACTGGCTCAAGGTCTCCCAGAACCAGCCTAGCTCTAAGACCCTGAGGGCTGAGCCTGCAAGGCAGCTTTCCCACAATGGCTGTGCATGGCCTGCAGCTGAACAGTGAAACCTCCACTCTGCCCCAGCAACTCAGTGCTATCTCTGGGCTCTGTTCAGCGTCATGCTCGCTCGTCCAAGGTGTCCCAGGGTAACTCAACCCAATGCCCAATTCCAAAAAAATCCTGCAGGGAAGGCCTTCCCTGTCTGCCCACTCTCACCGCTGCTGCTTGCAGCCAGGTGGCCTCAGACCGATCGCAAACACTTGCTCCTTCTCCACTGCTTTCGTCCTCCTCCTGTGGTCCCGAAGTCTCCCATTACCTCCTTGTGCCCTGGAAGGGATGATTCTGGGCAAGGTCCGCAATTCTGAAGTGCCTGGAGTCTTCTCTCCCTTTAAGGTCACTTTTAAAAATGTCCCCCCTTTACGCTTTTTATAGTGAGTAGTAAACTCAGGTTAGGAATCTTTGACGTTTCCAATACTTCTCAAATTTAAAACTCATCCAACCGCAGCATGGCTTTGACTATTCTAGCTGTTACTAAGATGTGTTCCAAAGAATGCAAACTTGACTGTCAAAGGTTTCATTACAGAATCATCAGGAAATACATATTTAACAAAGTTAAAGAGATGTCTTTAGTATGGGCCTTCTCATAACTTTTAATATAATACAGATTTTAAGGCACCAAGAGGAGAAAAAAATGTGCAGCCATATTTCTCACATGGATTTGACTGGGAAATCCTTTAGTTCCCCAGTATACCTCTTGTAACTCCAGTTCTGGGAAGATCAGTTTGGGATGTTGCTGATTATCTTCTGGGTGACACTGGGATTTTGGGGAACAGGGTTTATACATCATATAATTCTCGTGTAACATCCCACATTTTAACTTAATGGTATTAATATTATTTTGCACAGTTTTCAAGGTAAAACAATCATTTGTCACCTTGCTAATTTGCCTATTGACCTTGGTGAGAGATGACAGATGAGGCAGGTACTTGCAAACCTCTTGACTCTAATTCTGGATAAAAGTCTTTTCGTTAGCCCTGAAGGTAGACTTTGCAGATATTTTCATTAGTTACTAAACCTGTAAGTTCTGAAGAATGACACGCTTTTGTATTTCTAGGCGACTGGTATCATTCAATGAAGAGGAAGAAGGAGGTGTAAACTGTAAGACTGGTCCTAAGCCGGTCAGATTTTTGGGCCCTTCCACAAGTACCCAAATTAAAGTCAAGAACTCAGCCTCAGTCAGAGTGTCTCCACCCAGTGCGGCTCTGCCAGCGACAAATCGGTTTCAAGGTGGCAGCTGCAGAAAGGCAGCTCAGCTCTCTGCACTCCCAAAGGCCACTTCTCCTGTGGGGACGGGGGCACCTGGGTGTTCTCAGGCTCCCGATGGGGCCAGGAGCACTGAGAATGGAGGAACATACCTGTCTCCAGCAAAGGTGCAGCTCTCCGACAAGAAGCTGACGCCACATCGCGTGATAAAGTTGAAGAGGACTCCGCTGTGTGCTGCCACAGCCTCCCCCACAGCCTCCACTGTGAGCAGGCAGGCCTGTGGCCCCGAGCCACCTGCACCTGCAGCTTCCAGTGTTGGGGATGTGCAGACTGAGGATGGGAAAGAGGAGGCTAATGGATAAGCTCGTGGACTTGAAACTCCTGTCCATCTTCCAGAGCTTTCAACCTGTTTGTTACAAACAGGCGACACTGTTCCTTGATGCGGTGGAGGGGAAAGCCTGTTTGTAGGCTTCTAAGTATAAACAGAAAGCGAGGAGACTTTAAGTGGTTGGGGCTCTATTTATTTCTCATTTTCCCAACTTTTAAATGATTATTTGTCCACAGAGTTTGTATTTCTGGTTTTTGTTTTTTTAATGGTTAATTCACACTAAGGCGACAAAACAGTACAACAAAATAATCACTAGAGAAGTCCACTCTACTTTGTTGCTGAAATAAATGTTCCTTAGTGCAGCCTGGGGATAGGGGTGATTTGGGCTTAGATCTTCCTGCCTGGTGAATTGAAAAGGGCAAATTAGTACTTAGAAAGGGCAAATTAGTGCTTCCTTCAGCTACATCACAGCCAAGAGAGAAAATGTACATCTGGGGGAGTTGCCTGCAAGTTACCCTGGAAAGACTGCATGAGAAGAAGTGATGGGAAGGAAGAGAAGGTAGTGTGTTAAGATCACACTTGGACTCTCACTTAATAGAACTATTTTCTTTCCTAGATTGGGCTTTTCTTGCTCTTTTCTGTTAGCAGATTTATTTATGAGCACCACAAGATTTCTCAGGATAAGAACAATCTAACATGCTTTTGGAATGAATTGTTAAAATATCTTATTCAATTTGAATATGATGTTTTGAAAATACTTTGAAGAAAAGTTAAACTTTTTAACTAAAGTTAGTATTTGTTTTTCAGAAATGACCATTGACGAGTCCTTCTGATTATAAAATACATATGATTTTTATGCATAAGATTTCCATATAATTTGAATTTAGTATTTTTAAGCAGAATATTTTTATTAATTCTCTATTTTTTCACGACTATTCAGTTGTGCGTGTTTATTCTCAAGTGTTATGTTTTATAATTGATCACATGTTTCTATTTTCAGTGAGCAGGATGCCCTCACATTTTAAAAAGTAAGTTCATATGGCAGGGTACTTTTTACTCAAATGCTTATCATTGTACTTGCATTGCTTTGAAAGAGTAAAGTAAATATACTCAAAACTTTTAACAAAATAAAGTAAAACTTTTCCATAAAAAGTGACATTTTCTGTGGCCATACTTATTTAAGCTATGGAGTCCTTTAGTAGTTTGAAAGCTTATTAGTTTATATGGGTTAGCTGTTGGTGCTAGCAGAGTTACTTTCTTGTCCAGATACTGTATGAAATATGAAATAATTAAACCAATTTTGGATACTTAGCCATCTATTAGCAACTTTTTTTTTTATTTTTGCAGTTTTTGGCTGGGGCTGGGTTTGAACCCACCACCTCTGGCATATGGGGCTGGCGCCCTACTCCGTTGAGCCACAGGTGCTGTCCACACTAGCAGCTTTTTAAATAGGTGTTTTATTTGGGTAAAAAAAGTGATTAATTGAAGATTTGTAATGACATTCTCCTGTGGAATATATAAAATATTCAGTCATCCTTGAAAAATGCTGTTATAAAGAATCCAAACTTTCTGAAAATCAAAGACCATAGTTAATTTTTAAAACTACCAATTTAGATATTATTAGTACCATTGATCTAGGACATTGTGGTTGCTGATTCATGTAAGAATACTAGCAAATAGCTTCATTAAGCACAGAGCCGGTTAGTCGCGTCGACTGTCCAGAGTCCGCGGCCGAAGATCCCGCAGGAGCCCAAGTGGCCATGGCCTACCACAGCTTCCTGGTGGAGCCTATCAGCTGCCATGCCTGGAACAAGGACCACACCCAAACTGCCATCTGCCCAAACAACCATGAGGTGCACATCTATGAGAAGAGTGGGGCCAAGTAGACCAAGGTGCATGAGCTCAAGGAGCACAAGGGGCAGGTGACCGGCATTGACCGGGCTCCTGAGAAGATATAGGCTGAGAAGATGATGAGAAGATGTCCACATCATGACCTGCGGCACAGACCGCAATGCCTACGTGTGGACACTGAAGGGCCGCACATGGAAGCCTACCCTGGTCATCCTGCGGATTAACAGGGCTGCCCGCTGTGTGCGCTGGGCCCCCAACGAGAATAAATTTGCTGTGGGCAGTGGCTCCCGTGTCATCTCCATCTGTTATTTTGAGCAGGAGAATGACTGGTGGGTGTGCAAGCACATCAAGAAGCCCATCCGCTCCACTGTTCTAAGCTTAGACTGGCACCCCGACGACGTGCTCCTGGCTGCAGGCTCCCATGACTTCAAGTGCTGGATCTTCTCAGCCTACATCAAGGAGGTGGAGGAGAGGCCGGCACCCACACCATGGGGCTCCAAGATAACCCTTTGGGGAGCTGATGTTCGAATCCAGCAGTAGCTGTGGCTGGGTGCATGGCATCTGCTTCTCAGCCAGCAGGAGCCGTGTGGCCTGGGTCAGTCATGACAGCACTGTGTGCCTGGCTGATGCAGACAAGAAGATGGCCGTTGCAACCCAGACCTCTGAAACACTGCTGCTGCTGGTACTGAACTTCATCACAGAAAACAGCCTGGTGGCAGCGGGCCGTGACTGCTTCCCGGTGCTCTTTACCTATGATGGCACAGCAGGGACGCTGATCCGTGGGTGGCTGGACGTGCCCAAGCAGAGCTCTCAGCGGGGCTTGACCGCTCGTGAACGCTTCCAGAACCTAGACAAGAAGGCAAGCTCAGAGGGTGGCGCATCCTTGGGCGCTGGCCTGGACTCACTGTACAAGAACAGTGTCAGCCAGATCTCAGTGCTCAGTGGGGGCAAGGCCAAGTGCTCGCAATTCTGCACCACTGGCATGGATGGGCGGCATGAGCATCTGGGATGTGAAGAGCTTGGAGTCAGCTTGGAGTCAGCCTCAAGATCAAATGACCCATGAGGAATATGTTGCCTTCATCCCAGCTGCTGGGGAAGTGGGGAGAGGGGATCAGGGAGATTAGAGTTGCTTTGCTGAATGTTTCTAGGGTACTAGTATGGGTCACTATAGGGGCTGCTCCTTAAAAGGGAAGGAGACAGGCCTCAAGCAGGGGCTTTGCAGATATCTTACTTAGTCAAGGAACATGTGCCTTTTTCTTAAATGCTTTCATTTATTGTAAAAAATACCCTCAGAGCACTATGCGGGTCATTAATTGCTTCAAAACATGGAGGTAATAAAAATGCAGTGGTGGAAAAAAAAAAAGAATACTAGCAATCGACTAGTTGTCTATTTTAAATTGCACACAAACTTTATGGACATCTTGTATAATGTGTACTTTTGTACGTAAGAAACATTTATCTAGAAAGAAAACACACCGAAGATCAATCATGGGTGATTCACCCAACATCCTCCATTTCTTTGCAGCAGATAGTTTAAGAGAAATCTATTTATCGTACGTATCTTTATAAGAGAAGAGATGCTGGGTAATTAGTGAGTGCAGCTGAGGGGGAGTGGCAACTGATCCCTTGTGGGTGTCACATGTCAAAGTCAAGTTCAGAATGCTGAATTAATATGAACATGATTTGGGTGTGGTTCCCTGGGGGCTAACTTAATTTTACATGAAAAAATATTTTTCTTAATGTCAGACTTTGCAAACGTAAAAGAGTTAGTAACTCATCATAACCCGTTACTCTTCCTGGGAAAATAAGGAAAAAAAAAAAGGAAAGCTTTATAAATAGTGAATGGAGAAGAAGGCGTATGCAGTTGGATCAGGAGACACATAGAAGTTCTTTTTTTTCTTTCACATAGAGTCTCACTTTATCTCCCTGGGTAGTGTGCTGTGGCATCATAGCTCACAGCAACCTCAGACTCTTGGGCTCAAGCAATTTTCTTGCCTCAACCTCCTGAGTATTTGGGCCTACAGGCGCCTGCCATGATGCCTGGCTATTTTTTAGAGATGAGGTCTGGCTCTGGCTCAGGCTGGTCTCCAACTTGTGAGCTCAGAAAATCAACCCACCTTGGCCTCCCAGAGTGCTAGGATTCAAGGCGTGAACCACCATACTCAGCAAGAAATTCTTAATGATAAGTTAGATATGTGTATATATATATATATATATATTTTTTTTTTTTTTCACTTTTGGCTGGGGCCAGGCTTGAACCCACCACCCCCGGTATATGGGGCCCGTGCCCTACTCCTTGAGTCACAGATGCTGCCCATGGTAAGTATGATATTTACAAAATGTCATTGATGGTGCTCTTTCAGGTAACTTGTGTCGAAAACTGGTTTGCCCTGATTAAAACTCATTTGTCGTGGTATGGAGAGAGCCTACAGCTGGCAGGCAGACCTACTGAAGGATTTCTTTGGTTTATATTGCCTTGTGTTACAATTTTTAAATTATTTTAATATATGTTATTTCCTTGCTTTTTAGTTTCAGAACAATACATGATGAAGGTAGTCTTTCCCAAATTGTAAAGACTGAGGAAATGAGGTTCAAGCTGTGAACAATATGTGATAGTGATCTCTCTCTCACACACATATGCTTTAGACCCGTAATGTGATTTTTGCAGAAAGACACAGCATCACTCTGACTGAAAGAATAGCTAGAGGGAGAAAGTAAGCATAGAATTCTATGCATTTGCTTACTATTTCAAGTTTCTGAGAAGTATGAAGATACTGGATTATGTGTCTGCTCATACTAGACAAGGACTCAGTCGCTTCTGTACCAGTTGTGCCTGGTACACAGTAGGCCTTTCGTAAGTTTCTGAACAGTTAAGGGCAATCCCCTACCCCAAATGATTTTAGAAAATTTATCTGGTGGTGGTCTTCACAGGTACAGAAACTGGTTTCTGACCTTTCAGAGTTTATGCTCCTATTTATACAGGAGAACAAAGGATGTACTTGCCAAAGTTCTCAGGACAGTGACTATCGCTAATGACCACAACCGCTGCTAGTAATGACCATAATGTTATGTAACTTGTCACCTTGTTTAAAGTCCTTCAGAGACGTGCCTCACCAGAGCCCTGAGAAGTTCATGGCTATAACCTCCTGACTGTGGAGAGAGGAAAGCAGCAGTCTGGCTTCTCCCCTCCTGCCTCACTGCATCTCCTTGGCTGATGCAATTTCTCCCCCCCCACTTTTTTTTTGAGACAGTCTCACTTTGTTGCCCTTGGTAGAGTGCCAGGGCATCATAGCTCACAGCAACATCAAACTCTTGGGCTCAAGAGATCCTCTTGCCTCAGCCTCCCAAGTAGCTGGGACTACAGGTGCCTGCCCCAATGCCTGGCTATTTTTAGAGATAGGGTCTTCCTCTTGCTCAGGCTGGTCTGGAACTCCTGAGCTCAGGTAATCCATCTGCCTTGGCCTCCCAGGGTGCTAGGATTACAGGTGTGAGCCACCATGACCGGCCTGCAATTTCTTTTTCCTTCACAGATTGAATCTTGTTCTTTCCTTAGCTACAGCTAACTGTTGAAAAAATGGTTGACTTGTTTTCCTGTCCATGTTTAACACATTAACTGCCACTATTTTTTCAGGTTTTCACATTACTTTTTACATTACTAATTTTCAAGTTTTTATATTACTTTTTAATTGGTGTATGTTTTAGGATAGTTTTGTTTTCAAAGTTTTTATTCTATTTTTGTAGTAAAACACTGGCTTTAAGGAAAAATTTTCTTTGTGTGTGGCAATATGTCAAATAGAGAATAATTATCATCCAATTACTCTTGGATTTTTAAAGAAGGAATTAACATAGGAGTGTATTGGCTTTACCTGAGAAATTACTCATAGAAAAAGTTTGGTTTATATAGCATCTTGAATGTGCACAAAGGCCTGTAGTGATAAATTGTAAAGGAAAGAATGCTAATATTGATAAGAATACGAGATTGCCTTATAATGGATTGCCTCATACCTGCAGTCACTTTTAATAGCTTTAATCTACATTTGGTAAGATGTTGCTTAGATACGAAGTAGAAAATACAAACTTAATAAAGGAAAAGAGCTTCTACTATAGCAAATGAAAAGTATTTTCAAAATATTTACACGTGTACATTCATAAATTAACCAGGAACTTTTGAATTAGGGGAAACTCATTTCCCCTAATGAGAGTGGCTGAGTGATTCCTTGTTGAGGGCTGCAGTTAGGGTTTCAAGCATGGAGGAGAACCAAAAAAAGAAACGAGCTAATAGGAAAAAAAAATTGGTTTCCGGCTGTTTCCAGAATTTCATACATTGGAGAATTTGGTTGGTGGTGCAATCTCAAAGTGGCCATTTTCACTTACAGTCCTGTCAACCTCACGAGACACGCGTGGTTTACATTGTTACAGAAAAAGAAAAGCTAATTTTTATCTGGTCACAAGCGTTGCCTCAGACAGCCCATACACATTTCATATTTGCCAGCTAAATGGTTTCTGATGTAGGCTGTGGCTAAGACAAATAGAATTTTATAGTAACTGCCAGTCAGTATTTTGCCCTACTTGTTTATTTAACAGCTTTTCATTTCATAATATTGCTTCTCATACTTTTCCTTTGCTTCTTTCACCTTGGAATGCTCATTACCTTAGTCAAATTCTGCTGAGCTTCAGGTACGAGTGGGGGAGGCCTGAGGATTAGAAGAAAAACTTGTCTTAAACGGAGAGCCAGTCAGGGAAGGAAAAAGTATATTTGCTAAAGTTGGGGAAAAGACAAATATTTCTACCTCCTGCCAAGATTTCTTAAAATTTTGCATATTTCTGCTTCAATAGCAACTCTTTTAAGAATTCATCCTCTAATTTCTTGGTGGGGAAGACCTGGGAACTCAGTTTCATTGTAGATGACACTTGTGGTACGAGGATGTCAGAAATTGTGCATTTCCACCCCAGCTATAGGTGGGTTCAGTCTGGAGTTGCTGAACCAGGCAAGAACTCAGCATTGCTGGAGGAATCAGGGCAACACATCCTCACTCATCCACGCTGCCTCTGTTCCCTTTCACCAAACCCCACATATCCTCTAGGTCAGGATTCCTCACAGTGGTGTTACTGACATTTTGGACCAGATAACTCTTTATTGTCGGGATTATGTTGTGCATTAGACTGTGTTTGGCTGCGTTTCTGGCCAGCATCCCCTGGCCCAGTTGTGTAAAATATCCCCAGACTCTTCCTAACGTCTCCTGGGGAGGGGAGAGGTGTATCGATTGTCCCTAGTTGAGAACCCTTGCTCTAGCTGGGTGACTTAACTTGAGTGAATAATTGCTGTCCGGATTGGGGGCTGTGGATGAGCAGAACTTTGGAGTGGGGGCCGTGGCAGGAGTGGAGCTTCAGGAACCGGGTGGGAGGATGATACCGAAGGGAGGGAGGCTCAGGTCTGCGTTTGCCGTACTATTCGAAACATTTTTGTTTGCTGTTCTGACCAGGCAACTACCTAATAAAAACTAAGATGTATTCATCTAAGTACTTTGTGTATATCCTTCTCCTACGATGGATGTAGGATAATGGATGACACTATGGGTGTCCATAGTATTATCAGTCCCCTTTTACTGATGGGAGCCTGAAGCACAGAGGAGTTAGGTGAGCTGCCTAACTGCCAGCATGAGGCAAAGTCAGGATTCACATCTCTGTTGTCTTACGCCTGAGGCCAGGCCCCTAAGCACTGTGCAAGGCCTTCTCCCCTTCCCAGAGCCGAGCCGGGTAGGACCTGGAGTCTTCCACATGGTGCGTAGCTAGTTAGTACAGTGACCACATCCTTGCACCTTTCTGCAGTGTCCCCACGGTCAGCATGTTGCCTCTCACTTCCAGATCGGCTCTTCGTTGCCCTGCTTGTAATATCGGAGGTGGACCCTCTGAACACCTCTCTTTTGTCAGCCGGCATGATGTTAAGCTTTGTTGCTGGAGGGATGCCACAGGAGCAAGAGCCTTTGTTTCCTGGGTTGGTGTGTCCCTGTGTTCCTGCTCCTGCAGTGCTTGCTTTGGGTGCAGGACTCCCAGTGGCCTTCATCTTCAGCAAGCACTGCCCCATGCAGCTTCCTGTGCAGTGGGTCTGCAGATCATTCAACAACACTGCCGTGGGTGCTTCCTGGATTCCCAATGAATGCTGTGACACTTGGGCAGGTACACTCTTGGCAAGGCGGTTGGCACCTCTGATGGGAGCTCCCCAGTGTTCCCAGGTGAGCTGTTTTGCTGTCAGGGGGTCCCAGCAACACCCTCCCCAATGAGGGAAGTCTGAATCTCAGCCTCGAGGGTGAGGGAGGCTCTTATTTTGTTTGTTTTGTTTTGAGACAGAGTCTTGTTCTCTTGCCCAGGCTGAAGTGCCATGGCCTCAGCCTAGCTCACTGCAGCCTCAAACTCATGGGTTCAAATGATCCTCTTGCCTCAGCCTCCTGAATAGCTGTGACTAAAGGCGCCTACCACTATGCTCAGATTTTTTTTCCTGCTTTTGCTGTTCCTGAGTTCTTAAGAGTTCTTACCCCTTGGTAGTGAATCCCCTGTTACTCATTATTTCTTTCTTTCTTTTTTTTTTTTTTTTTTTTGGAGACAGAGCCTCAAGCTGTTTCCCTGGGTAGAGTGTGTTGCATCACACCTCACAGCAACCTCCAACTCCTGGGCTTAAGTGATTCTCTTGCCTCAGCCTCCCAAGTAGCTGGGACCACAGGCATCCGCCACAACGCCCAGCTATTTTTTGGTTGTAGTTGTCATTGTTGTTTGGCAGGCCCGGGCTGGATTCAAACCTGCCAGCTCTGGTGTATGTGACTGGCGTCTTAGCTGCTTGAGCTATAGGCACCGAGCCATCATTATTTCTATGGCTCTATCTTCCCCACATACATTTTTAAAGCTTCCCATTAAATTATTCTGTGGTTACTTTCTCCTGCTTGAAACCCATATAAAAATGCCAGACATTATTCCAAATGCTTTGCAAGTACTAACTTACTCAATTCTTATAACAACCCTCCTGCAAGATAGGTATGGTTACCTGCCCCATTTTTCCATGGAGAAAGCCAGGTAATGAGATGTTTAGAAATGTGCCCAAGTTTACACAGCCAATAGGTGGAGAGGCCTGGTCCTGAATCCAGGCAGGCAGCCCGAGGGTCATACTTCAGGTGTTCTTTTCCCCATTTCCATCTCCTCTAGAATTGTTTTGCTGGATTATTTTGCACAAGCCATTTAGAATCCAGAATGTTCTGGAGGTATCAGAGTTGATTACTCATTCAACAACACTGCTATGGGTGCTTCTCCTCCTCCTTTTAATTGTATTTGTGAAGCACCTACTCCATGTCAGACATTGGCAGAAGGGTGATGACATTATTGGCTGGTTATTTACAGAATTTGTGTGTTCTCTCGAAAGACCAGGAATAGTTCAATCTAATTTAGATTTAAGGATCCGGGGTTAAAAATAGGATAATTTTCTAGTTTTGACAAGGAACTCTTTTTTATAGTTACTTTCTGTAGACTCTCTTTATTTGGTTATTACTGCAGTCATGGTCCTGACATTTTTTTTTTCTGCTAGAAATCTACATATGTTCTCAGAGGAGTAAGTTTGCTTCAGAATTTACTATTTTGTAGCAGTTGTGTGTGACAATTTCTTCAATGAAACTCGAACTTAGTGGTAGCAACAGGAGCTCCACTGAGCTTTAGGAAAAAGCAGAGATCACAGATGAAGGGTCTTCTAAAAATCAGTCATACACAGTTTGTAGGAACCTTGTGTGAAGAGAACAACTTTGCATGTTTCTTAGATGGAATGACTCGATCCCGCAGGGCTGCTAGAATGAGATTAAACACTGGTTTTGACTGATCTGCCTGCAAGGATAAGGGACCTGGTTCTTCAAACCTAAGAATAGACAGGAAACTTTCTTAGGATTTATAAAGGCTTTCTGGAAAAAGCAAAAGGATGAAAAAAAACCCTCTTTGTAATGACTTGTAAAGAATAGTATTAAAATGGTTCTTCAAATTCTTAGCTATGTAACAGGAGAAACACTGGGACTTAGCGACTCTTCATAATTTTTCTCACAAAATTAGAGCAATTAAGATGACGCAGTATTTTCAGAAAAATGCTGGAACAATGTACCAGGTCTGACAATTAAGTTTGAGAACTCATCCTAGAAATAGTGCTCTGTACCTCATAGCTGAATATCACTGGAGTGGCTTTTGAAGTGCTCCCCTGGGGAAGCTGTGCACTGACACCAGCACTGAGGCCACCCTTCAAACAATTTGAGAACCTTTTTTCTGCAATTACCATCAGAGCTGTCATACAGCACACAAAAGCATGCAACAACACTGACGAATGCCACTCAGCCAGATACCGCCACACATCAACATGAACACAGCGCAGCCGTGAGACATCACCCGGGCATGTGGTGGTGAGTTCTCAGACTTAATTGTCAGACCTCATAGGACATGACAGCTCTGATGGTCATTCCAGAAACAAGAGTTCCAAAACTCCTTTGAAGGGTAGACTAAGTGCTGGTATTGGTATATAGCTTCCCAAGATCTCATCTTAGCCAGTTGGATTGTCTTTCCTTTTCTTTCTTTGTTTTTATTTTTTTCTTTTTCTTTCTTTTTGTCTTTTGCTATTTTATAGTTTGCTTAAGAAATTTAAGAATGAGGGCAGTGCCTGTGGCTCAAAGGGGTAGCGTGCCGGCCCCATATGGAGGTGGTGGGTTCAAACCCAGCTCCGGCCAAAAACTGCAAAAAAAAAAAAATAAATAAAATAAAAATGAAATAAAGAGATGAAATTAAAAAAAGAAGATGAAGAAGAAGAAGAAATTTAAGAACGAGTGACTAGCTCAACCTTTTGCTTCATTGTTAATACCCAGGGGCAATCTGGGGTCCTAGCCCACCTATGCCTGAATTTCACGTGCAGCCTCGGAAGCAAGTACAGTTGATACAAAAGTGCCATCACAGATTTCATGGATTCTGTCACTGGAATGTCTACTGAGAAATGAAATTTTACCACCTCCAGACACATGAGGGCACTCACAAATAGGCAGCGCTGGGTGCAGTGTGCAGACAGGGAGAGAGGGAGGCAGCTGTTTGTCAAAGGTAGTGTGGAATTCAGGCATCTCCCTCTCTGGTTGCAGACCTTCCTGGGGGGGATTGTTCTAGGAAGAGAACTAAGCAGGCCCTCTATCCCTACTTCTCATGGCTAAATAAAGACTAAGCTTCAAAACTGGCCTCTCAGACAGTCAGAATTCCGGAGTCTGTTATTTTGGCAAAAATCTGCTTGCAGTCTGGTAACTTTCCCCACTAACCTCATTTGATGCTGCTTCTCTAAGAATGTTTAATTAGAATCTCTTTTTCTGAGGCCAGCAGAATTGAACCACTTGTGAACTGAGCTTTAAATTGGATATGCTGCGTTTCTTTCCCCAAACTATTGTATAGCCCCACCCCGAGAGTCGCTTGTGTTTGTAGTGACTGTGTTTAACTTTCTATGTCTTGCTGCATTAAGCCCCTCTGGGGTAGGATTAGCAGGACAGAGCTGGAGTATGTAGAGATTCTCACATGAAACGTAAATTTGGAATGTAATTGGGAACCAATTGGGAGGTTCTGATTTCACAGTCTTGGTGGAAGATCCATGGGGCACAGTGCAGGTGAGTTTTAAAGTTATTCAATCTTCATGAGTATTAAACTGTTTCCATTTCTTTTTTTTATTTTATTTTTTATTTATTTATTTTTTTTTGTAGAGACGGAGTTTCACTTTATGGCCCTCGGTAGAGTGCCGTGGCATCACACAGCTCACAGCAACCTTGGGCTTAAGCGAGTCTCTTGACTCAGCCTCCCAAGTAGCTGGGACTACAGGCGCCCGCCACAACGCCCGGCTATTTTTTTGTTGCAGTTTGGCCAGGGCTGGGTTTGAACCCGCCACCCTTGGTATATGGGGCCGGCGCCCTACCCGCTGAGCCACAGGCGCAAACTGTTTCCATTTCTACCAGGAAAATGTTTACAAGAGAATCTGATCTTTTGACAACTGTGCATTAAGCAGAATGATTTTTGTAGGGGTCCTCAAACTTTTTAAACAGGGGGCCAGTTCACTGTCGCTCAGACCGTTGCAGGGCCGGACTATAGTTTAAAAAAAAAAAAAACTATGAAAAAATTCCTATGCACACTGCACATATCTTATTTTGAAGTAAAAAAACAAAATGGCAACAAATACAATCACACCGCCTTGTGTGGCCTGCGGGCCACAGTTTGAGGACCCTTGAGTGTTCGGAGACCTTGGAATTTTTTAAAGATACTGAAAATATTTTAAAAGAATGGCAGAGTAGGACCCGGTTTTCTAGGATCACACCAATGGTTCTGCCAGAACAGATGAAGAAATGTAATATAATATTCAAATGGCCCAACATTGGTGCTAAAATAGCAAAGTCACCGTTTCAAAAATGCTAATTAGTGAACGTTCACATGTTCAGTCAGGTCTATAAAAAAGGCAGGAATCTAAGAAAAAATGTAATCAGGTCTTAACACTTTTTAGCATTCTTTTGTTTCCTTTTGGAGAACTGGAAGGGTTTGCTATGCGCTTAGAATGTGTATGAAGGGCAACATGGAAAGCAAGTCACAGGAGAGTGGTTGTGTCCAACTCTGACTTCACAGGGCAACTCCGTTTTTGTTGTTGTTGTTGCGGTTTGCAGTTTGACTGGGGCTGGGTTCGAACCTGCCACTTTTGGTATATGGGGCTGGCGCCCTACCCGTTGAGCCACAGGTGCCACCTTGGCAACTCCATTTTTTTCCCCCTGTTGCAAGAATTATTTGACTCATCTTTAAAGCTATCACATTCAAACTGACATTTTTCAGTGGTGAGGGCAAAACCTTACTACACAAAAATTGTCAAAATCCTTGTGTCAGCTCAGCGCCTGTAGTTCACCCAGCTAAGGTGCCAGCCACATACACCAAAGCTGGCAGGCTCAAATCCAGCCCAGGCCTGCCAAACAACAAATGACAACTACAACCAAAAATAGCTGAGAACTGTGGTGGGCGCCTGTAGTTCCAGCTACTTGGGAGGCCGAGGCAAGAGAATCGCTTAAGCCCAGGAGTTTGAGGTTGCTATGAGCTGTGATGCCAGGGCACTCTACCCAGGGTGACAGCTTGAGGCTCTGTCTCAAAAAAAAAAAAA